>NC_074709.1:161009-484369 GCF_024334085.1 Lutzomyia longipalpis
GGAATTCTTTTGAAAAGCTGGTGCCAAGTATAAAATGCTTTGAGGAGAAAATGTGTAATTGATACAGATGACGCCATGAATGACGTGGTATTTGGGAAAATGTCTCAGAAATTCCCCAAAGTACCTTCGCCCATTCCTTGTGCATTCGACAGTCTTTTCGCATTTACGGAAATGTAGAGAGGGAATGGGAAAAATCCATTGGGGAAAAGTTTTGGGGGTGTATGTCGTTGAAAAGGGAAAATGATTGAGCATACGATGGAAATGATTTTTCTCCCTCTTTTTTTGGTAGGTACCTGATGTTCTTTATTGATGGGGTTATTTATTTACACAATTCATATTCATATACCTTGGATATGTCGAATGTAGGGGGTGGCAAGCAAAAGTTATTTTTTTCTTAAAGAAAATTCTTTTCGAGATTTTATTTTTCACATTCAAAAATCATAAGAAATCGATTAAGAAGATCAGAGCACAGAATTAGATAAACTCTTTTTAATTTTGAAAGAATGGAAAAATCAAATTTTTCAGTACAACCCAATATGCAGAGTTCACAATCGAAGAGTCAAAGCGTGAAAGGTAGAACTGTGAGAGAAGTTAATTGATTGTGTTTGTGTGCAACTCTCGATGGTGTTTGATGTTAAATAAAATAATTGACTTGGCATACAAGTCCTCCTTCTGTGCTTCCAACAATCCCCTCATTGGACACAGGAAAGGAAAGTTAGAGAGTCAATTGAGGTAAAGTCATTTCTGATGGCAAATTCATGTTAAACGTGATGTGAGAGATTCTTACCGGGGTCCGTGTATGAGGAGGAGATGAAGGGGGTTTTGTGTAAATTGAGTCAGAGAAACAAAGTTTTGCATCTCCATATGTCTTGACTTCATCGCTTTTCCATGGGAAATAAACACCACAATTCTCACATTGTATGTGATTTCAATCTCACATAAAGCTTGATTGAAATTTAATTTCCTTCATTTTCATGCTAACTTGTTACATAATATTGAATTTATGCTAATTTTCCCTCTCTCACAAACACTTTTCATGTATCTCCTAACAAGGACATGGGACTTACATACATGTGGTTTATTTAAAGCTCTTCAAATAATGGATTACTTTGCTACATTAAAAAAAATAAAGCATATTAGACAGAATCCTGTCAAAATTTAATTTTTGAATTAGAAGAAATTTTGACATAACTTTGAAGGAGCTTTGAGGAATATTTAATTGTAATTTTAATTTTAATTTTTAGAGATAAATCAGAAGACAAGAAAACCCTCCTCACCCCACCCTTCTCATAATAAATAGTTTAGCTTTCAACACATATGCTATATATTGTTCCTTGGCATGTTTCAACTACATTATCACAGCATTGTATGCTCGCTCAGGGGCATAAAGCCCAAGAACACGATAAGTTTATGTAGAACATTTTGGGTGACATGTTGTATAATACGTACGTACTACACATTGAAGAGAGTGCCATCCACCCACATGGAAAACACCAAAATGCACGTGAGTTAATTTGCACAGTCATATGCAGTGCAATTACCCATCCACTTTGGCCAATTCGTTTATTGATTGAAAGCCCACCACCCGCATGGGGAGCCCACTCAAGGGCAGTAAAAGTGGAATTTCCTCCATCTCGAAACTTTAGACCGTTCCTGCACAATTTCCCCGTGTAAATAAATGGAAATTCCTGCGAACCTCATGAGGGGTGAAAATGTTGGAACTGCTCAAAGTGAATGACACCTCAGTTGTGTCAAGAGTTCATTCAATAAATTCATTGCTAAAGAGGAGGATGCTTACAAAAGGAGTGGCTGGAATAATTCCTTTCAGTTTGGAATTAAAATTTAAAATATTTTTGAATATCCTAAATGTTTTTATTTCAGTTTCAAGAAAAGAAAATTTCTCTTTTTTTAAGAAAATGTTCACAAAATGATTTTTTTTTCATCTTCCTGACTGTATCGATTTTTGCAGAAAAAAATCAAGTAGAATTTCGTATTGTTCTCTACACAATTCAATACACTTAAGGCCATCCCCCTTATGGGTATACTGCAGCAAGGAATAAAACGTGAGAAATTTTCTAAATGCGCCAAATCCACCCATCATGGCATACGATAAATGTTAATTGAACTTACCAAATCGATTGTTTGTGCTTCCAGCACAAAAAAGAAATCTAATAAAAAAAAACTCCATGGGAATCATGGGCGAATATCTTATTTGATGTGTCTGCCAATCTTTCTCCTTGGGATTGATATCGCATGACGTCTTTCATCCCTCCCGCAAAACTGTCGCAAATCTCTTTTCGATTTCGCGGCACGCCGCTATTGGCATTCTTTCACGCAGATTCAATATTCCCAGAGGCCCAATTCTCCATCATCATCATCATTATCATCACAGACTCCCCAGGAGGGTGGTGATACGGCTTTTGCAATGGATGTGGAAAACTTTTCCTATTTCCACACAGAATTTCCACCCACTCTCCACATTGTATTTGGGGAGCTTTTCCTCAGTAGGGGGTGGTTGCTTTTACGATATAATAGCAACCAGCCTATCATTTCAACTGACAACACAAGAATCTTCATTTGGATTTGTGCTACTGGACAAAGTGAAATGAGAATAATTCAAGTTAGAACTTTTCCTCCATATAGTGAACTTCTCAAATTTTCCAAGAATTTTCTTTTTGGGATTAGAATGTTTTTTTTAGAGTTGAAAAAAAATTGCAATAATTATTTTCTAAAAAAGTATTAAAAGAAGATTAAGAATGGAAAATTGACCTGCTGTTAGGAAAATGCTCAAAATAAATAATTCTCAGTTCAAAAAAGAACGAAAACTTTCAACTGATTCATGAAATTTTTCCAAAGTTTCACTACTTAAACTCATCTCTTATCCACCTCCAACCCTAAAGTGAATAGTAAAATGTAGGGCGCAATAATGTAGAAAATTCTCAAAGGCCCCTAAAACAGAGAAATGTGAGAAGTGAAGAGAGAAAAGAAATGGCACAAAGTTATCTTGAGATTTGCAGATTGTTTTCCATCATTGCCTTTCGAGACGTCGTCCTTCCAACTCTGTGGGATCCTTCATTTTGCGTGTCAGGGGGGGATGTATTTGGGTGCTCACTGGAATTGTCTTAGCACACAGTATTACCATTTTGGGGGGCGAGGGCATGAGAAAAGTTTAAAATTGCTCACAGAATTAGAGACACAACCAAAAAAGAAAATTTCCACACGAAGAAAATGGTCATGAGGAGGGGAAGGTTGCCCTTTTTGCCCTTGGTGCGAGAGAACATAAGCCCTTTAAAAACTTTTTGGTATGTCCTCACACTGTCTCTGCAAAAGGGAGTTTTATGTTGTCGAGAAGAAAATTCATGCAAAAAATATTCCTGGGGCATCATTTGCATTCAGTCAGAGAAACTCTTCTCTCCTCTCACTCATCTGACTCAATATGGGGCAATTATTCCTTTGAATTATTCCTCCACGAACTCTCAAGGATATATACGATGAATTTAATTGAATATTCATGCGACAGCATGGGTGGGAAAAAGGATTTGGCAGTTTGGGGAATTAATATGCACAAAACAGAAATTGCATATTACAAATCTACCCAAAACCACAATCTCCAAGTTTCTGCCATGTCGCACTATAAATTTTCGAATGTAATTCCAATTTCATTAATTTTAGATTCATCCCCCGTGTGTGTGTATGTTGTGCTCTCTCTATAAAATCATTGCATTTTGCTTTTCATGCAGGGCCGCGGGTGATGCAATTGAAAATTATATGTATGTAGTTTATAGTTTAAAAACCTTTTTGCCTTGTAGTTATTTGTGATTTCTTTTTTTGTATTTAATGAATTTTTACAAAAGTTGGTTTTTTTGGAATGTTTTGCATAAGGTACTTTGAAGTTAATTTTTTGGGTTATTTGAACAAGAAAAAACATAAATTTCTGAAGGATTATTTGTGTTTATTTTCGATGATGAATTAATGAGAATTAACTAAGAAAGTTATTCCATGATTGTCAAAATTTATACCATTAAAGTATTTTGTCAGATAATTTTTTTTACTGATTTATATAATTTAAAAATAAATTAATTATCAATGACAATAGTTGTGCCTTTTTCCCACCACATGAAATCAGTGTTTAAGCCTGTATTTAGTGGGGGAGTGAAAACAAGTGGCAGACTTATATGATAAAATAGATTACACTCGGTGATGCAGCATAGAGTTTCATTTTGAGGATACACTAAATGCATTATTCTGTGTGCATTTAATCATAAAGTGCAGGTGAATGATATTTATCTCGGAAACTCATCTAACATACACGGAATTCCTACCTTAATTATACCTCACACGCATCAATGCATTACAATTAAATTAGAATGGTAGACAGTCACATACACACAGGGCATTTAACGTTGGTAAAAGGACTTGGCACTGTGTGCTCATCGCACATCCCTTTTCGAATATTCCTTCCTATATAATTTTGCTTTAATTAACTCCCTTATTCTCGTCTTCTGTGTGAGATTTATTTCCCCAAAGGGCAGAAAAACTATCCCATTCAATACAACGTCTATGCCTGCATATCCATGGTGATCACAGAAAATATTTACTTAGGGCGGAATTTATTATCTTCAAACTCTTTTTTTTTCTATTTATTTATTCTTAACATCTCTTCGGACATTTAATTACTTCACCGTATCCAGCATGTTGATGTATTTATACATATTTCTCTCTCACTCACACATTTCAAATTAATTTTCACCCATTTGCATCATTTGCAAAAAATAAATAAAATATAATGAGAACATTTCTAAATTCTGAAAACCATAAAAATCGTGATTATGGGCATTTTTATGCTCACACAGTTGTAAAGCTTCAGAATGATTTATGCGGGTACTTCTGGAATACAAAATGAAAAAAACACCAAATTGAAATTCAGCCACAAAAGGCCGTTTTTAGGGGGGGGGGGGAGTTTCAATCAAATGTGAATCACATTAAACTGTGCCGATTGAATTAGTTAAAAAAAATGATAAAAAAAAACGAATCGCAAATCAATAAAATGCTCAACATGCAAATCTTTTAATTGGATTCACTAAATTTAGTATATAAAAATAGCTAGAGGAAGAGATTGAATTGTTTTTTGCATGAAGAATCCTATTTTCCCATGCAACAGATACTTTGAAGTGAAATTTCGGGACAAAATGTTTATTTAACGATTAACCCAGATTTATGTTCTGCACACTGAATTTTATTTTTTTAGAATGTTCTTCAAGAGCTCTGCATTTTATTTGCAGGCTTAAATAAATTAAAGAAAAAGTATTTTGGTCAATTTTGCTTGAGATATTAAATTTTAATCCACTCTTGAATTGGAAAATTCTCTTTACTTTCACAGCATAACGAATAAAATAAGAAAATTGTTGAATGTGCTGTGAAATGTTGTTGAAAATACTGGGAAATGGGTTGAAAATTGCTACTGGCCAAATATAAATTTGATGGGAAGCATGTCATCATCTATTTGTCATAAATATTTAATCATGAAGATGCTTTGTGGGCTGAGAATTTTCCATCTCATTTTTCATCCCAACCATCCTCTTTTGTCTCCATTTACCAACACAACTCTCTTGAGCCCATCACACAGCTCCTTATACGACGTTTCCACTGCCAGACACTTCGTCAATCTTTAGCCCTCTGCAAACCACAGAGGAGAACCCAAACATCATTTTGGGGCATTATTTACTTCGCCCCATCATGACTGATGAATATGAAAAGTTGTAGGAGGAATCTTGCAAGTAGCATATTATTCTCTCTCTCTCTCTCTGTCCCTCTTTAAATATGAATATTTTCAGAGGCGACAAGAATGGTATACACGATGGCAGCGTGGGGTGTGAATTGCGAGGCCTGCAAATTTGACATTAATTGCCAAATAACACGTTTCCATTTCTCAGTGGTCCCCCCACGGAGTGTGGGTGGTGTTTGTTAATTTACCGTCGCCGCGACACATTTTCCCAAATGGAGACGATTTAATTTTAAATTAAAACTGTTCGCTTCAACCCCTCTTCCAGCCACGCAACACTCCCTTGACACACAATTTCTCACTGAATATTGTATTTTCATCCCCTCACTTTGGGTAATGGGGCTGGAGGGGGGGAGGAGGGTGCAAAATTCAAATGAAAATAGCTCTGAGCTTGACTGTATTTAATTTTATACTTTCACTTACTTTGTACAAGAGTATTAGATTGTATTAAGTTATTTCTTTTTCATCCTGAATTTGGAAGATTTCTTTACTAATATTTTCCTTTGAGAATATTAAAAGAGTTTTGTCTTCTTAAATCTTTATTACTAAAAAGTTTGTGTTTAGTAGTTCACACAAAAATCTCTGCGCCAAAAAACATTTGGAAAATTCAATTCTTATACTTTATATAATTCACTGGAGAGGTTGACAATTTCTCAATTTATATACCTTAGTCGATATAGAAGTAGAAATAAGAAAAAAAATAATTTTACAAACTCAGCAGAATATTGCTGTACTTCCCTTCCCCTTTTGAGGAAAAAATCCTCTTAATGAAAAATCTGTTTAAATTTATAAACATTTCAGGGGTTATTTTATTTAATTGAAAGCATGTTAAAGGAGGTGATAGATGTGGAAAAAGCCGACTTTCCCACCTCGGGCAATGCGTCAAAAAGCGGTGAAAAATATATAGGGAGGGTGGGTTTTTATCTATATTTATACGTCCCCATTGCCCCCTTCATGCGGAGACAGTGTGAGATTTTTGGGATGAAATTGCCTCACACAGAGGGGTTGATGGTGAAATGTAATGAAAAGTTCTCCGCCCCAATTCTAATAAAGTGTTTCCACCCCCAACCACTGTGCATCTAGTAAATCCCAAATATGGAACACCTCAAAGTCTCTCGGAGAGCCTACCCCCCGGAGGAGAAGCGTTGATATATCAAATAAACCTCTCGGGGAGTCTACATCAAGCCTGGGTGATTCCCACCAGGTATATTTTGGGACACGAGTAAAATGTGGAACAAGCATGTCGAAGAATGGTGTATTTGGGAAGCTGGAGGTGAGAGAGAGAGAGAGAACTCCCTGCTGCCTATATTGGGGGATCAATGAAAATGTCAGAAGGGATTCCGAAATATACGCCACACCGTCATCATCGGGGAGGTCTATTAATCGATTGAGTTGCTTTAGATGTATACTGAATGACCTTACCATAAAATTCAAATTGATGGCCCTCTGACCTCATATTTTACTCCCATCCACCCACCATCTGCAACGCACTGTATCCCTTCGGGGCAAGTGGATTTTTTTACGTCCAAGGAATTGTGTTATTTTTTATGGTAAAAAAAATATTTTAAAGAGAATTTTAATGTTCCGCACACAACATTAACATTTACCATCCCACGTCGTTTTTCCGCCCAGTTTATTTCCATTGCAGCTCCGTCGAAAATGAGGCCTGAAATATCTCTCCTTTAAGCTCCATCGTATATCCCACCGTGACCCGCACACACATTAAATTTATACAAACCCCCCTTTTTGGGGTAAAATGTTGATGAATGACTTTATATTGACTAACCCCCTCCATTAGCAAAAAAAAAGAAAAATATTTTCTCTGCAATTTTCCATATATGTCTGACTCTTTTTGTGGGTCAATGTAATTTATTCATATTGCAGAGAAAAGCCTCCTCGTAAGCTTTCAAAATGGCTTTACTACCTACCCCCACAGGAGAGAGAGAATGAGGAGCTTTGCTTTTCCCAGAAATAAATTAGAAGAATACTTAATTAGTGAAAATTCTAAATCCACACAGGGAAATTTATTTCACCCATATTTTATTCTTTAAGGGCGGCAATTTTTTTTGGTTCAGGAACGCGAATATAGGTCAGAGAAGAAATTAATAAGACTTGCGGGGAATTTGGCATGGTCTCGCAAAGAAAATTATGGGAATGATTAGTGAGAGAGATTTTTTTGAAATATGTTTTTTCTTTTGTTCAGTTGGGCATGAGCTTTTTATACATATAAACGAACTGGGCTCAATGGAGGGAGGGATGGTGGGTTGGAGATTTATTGGAAAATATTATATTACTTAATTTTTATGTAATCTGTTTTGGGCAATTAAAAGTTAATTAATAAGAAAGTTAATAAGAAAGTGGAAGTTTTTTTTTTGATTACTTTTTGATAAGAAACCACACAAAAGAAAATTATTCTGATTTTATTTCATGCCACAGAGGAAAAGTTTCAAATTCAATGTTCTTTTACACTTGCTTGAATTTCATTTCCCTCCATCCTGGCGGTTCTTGTTCCCCCTTTTCTTTGCTCGTACATGGAGTTTCGTTTGGTCTTAAATTTCACACTATCAACTTTATTTTGTGTGTGCTTTTTTATACCATCAAGTGCAAAGAGTGGGTAATACAATTCCGGTGTAGTATCCATTGTTGCAGCAACCATGGGATATCTGATATCAGAAAGTGTTTATTTCACCTCCTTGCCTTAGCATTTTCTTATATTCTTCATTGAATTGGGAGAAAAAACTCTCCTCCACAGTTGGAAGTATTGTTCACTCACCATTGATTTCATTCTTTTTAGGAATCAAAATTCAGCAAAAGTTCAGCAAAAGGGGATCAGTCGTCAAATCACAATAAGGTGAGTTTTACTTACAAACATTCTCTTCACACGAGTGAGGGTTGCTGCAATAAAAATCGTGGCAATGCAGGGTGGCGAAAAATGTGTGAGGAGGGTAGTAAAATATCTGCACACAAACTGGTGGACATGCACATAAATCTTGGGATATTTGACATTAAGTGCGGCTGGTGCTGTGAAACATCGTCCACCGTGCCCATGGGGTTGAGGCACTCATACCCGTGCGCCGCTCCACGTGTACAGGGGGGGGGGGTAGTTGATGATGGAAATCATGACAAACAACACCATATTGCCACGATGATATTGTCTACACTGCATCTGTATGCTGTTTTTGCATAAAATATCCACCCGGAGATGTACTTGCCATGTTCTCTCCACTCCATTCTCTCTACTTTTTCCCACGCCTGGTTCACACTCACCACCCTCACTCCCAACCTGGATTAAATTCCTTCTGGCACGAGGTCCTACCGGCTTATTTGGGCACTCTCATCACCTGCCCCGTGTGCAGCTTGCCTTGTGTGCACCAAATGGGGGAGGGGGGGGGGATTAAAGTCTTGTACACAAGCATGATAATTTTAGAGCTTTTCACACTGCTCTAGTTTTCATGATGTAAATGGACTATTTTATTCTATAAAAGTTAAGCCTGCAAATTGATTAAGTGTACTACCAACATACCTATAAAAGCTCATAAAGTATTCTTGATTATTTTTCCCGATGAAAAAGATTCATTTGTTGGGGAAAAAAAACAAGGAAAACCCGTTGAAATTAATTTTCTCAAAAACATTGAAAGTTCAACCAAGGATTAAACTGTTTTTGTCGTCATGCACAATTTCCCTTGGTCGAGGGACAAACTTTCCCTTCTGCGGGCTTTTCCCCGGGGGGTGTAGCTTTGGCACTTGATGATGTAGCGCGACATTTTCTGGCACCGCACATTGCCCATATGGCCGCATGTTTTTCCGAGGGTATGGGAGGGAAGGAATCACGAAAACAACGAACCCAAAAGTTTACTTATAAATTAGAAATGACAATGTGAGGATTTTTTCGTCCAGCACACACCTGAATGTAGGTCATCCTCACCTATGTTTTTTTTGCTTCCGTAGCAATTCTACCCATATGTGCGGAAGGCACAAAAAATACTACCTGTATACACGAGCTTTTCTGACACAATTAGCTCATAGTACTGAGGCGGAAAGAGTTATTTATTATCTTGTCACACTCTCCGTGGTTTCGAAACTCCTGCAAAAGTTGCAAAAAGGTCGTTGTAGGGGACATAATGTCAAAGTGGAAATCCTGTCATGAAGTCATGAAAAAGATTTTTTAAGATAAAAAATTACCCTTTTTATTTGCTTTTAAATAAAGGTTATATCACTTTAGAAAATCTCCGCTGAATTCTCTTTCATTTGCACGCGATCTTATCGAAAAATACATAGAAACTGAGACTTTTCCTAAAATAAAACATATTTAGGAAAAATTCAAAATGGCGACTAGCATTCAAAAGTGCCACCAATCAAATAAAAACACATAAGAAGCCACTTATTTCAAACCCACAATATCAATAAATTGTATTTTTATTTTCCCATGAAGGAAAAGGAAGAAAATCTCTTCCATGTAATATTTCGGGAAGATTCCTCAAATGGTTAATGGGATGATATCCTTTTCGGGTGGAAGGAATTTTATTAATATGGCACACATCTCATAAATGGGATATTTCTTTGCAATCTTTCTGTCCGAGTTCAACACACCCTTAAACTCCCTCCAACAAAATGTTCAAGATGAAGGGAAATTGATGGAAAATCGATTGTTTGGGGGAGGCGCGGGGATGAAATGAATGTGAATGGCCAAAAAGGATCGAAATCTGAAATGGAGATGATTTCCAGTTTGTGGCGCGGCAAAAGCAACTGCGAGAATTTCATGAATTTGCACAATCATCTCGCTCCTTCGGTTCAGCGACATGGAGATTTCTAATTAATTACACACCCAAAGAACTTGAGAATGCTTTTACATCTCTTCCCACTCTGAGCTCATTTTTATTCCCCTTTTTTCTGGTCATCCCACACCCCCATCCTAAAGCACTGTGATGGATGCCTCCTTGTCCTTTTTTCATTTTCTTCTTCAAGTTAATCTCTGTTTTATTTTTAAGGGATGTTTTGTATTGGTAAAACAAGTGATAATGTTGCAAGAAACAATCCATTTAATTAATGCTTAGAAAGTATTGCTTGTGAATTTTATTTCTTGCTAAAAAAAAGTCATTATATCAGCTTTTAGGAATGAGAACTTTCTGCATGGAACGATCGCGTATTTCAACCTCTGTTGAAGAAGAAAATAAACTGAAAAGGAAACTATAAAGGATAAAGCATGAAATTGTAAATTGTAAACTTTGGGGCGTATATAAATTGAATGGGTGTGCAACGCAAAAAGCCGAAACGATACTTGAATCGGTAATTCAATTTAATTTCCACCCCAGCGAAGATCATAATTTCATGGGTGAAACAATGTGTGTAAACAAGACTTTTCCACCTCGTGGCTCTCTCCACTAAATATGGAGAAGTGCCAAAGCTCTTTTTCTCTCGGAAAGGGGGGTGGGGGTGAAATGAGAAAATTTAGCTTGTGGTGGTATATATAGTGGAAGAGATTAAGAAAGCTCCACGTGCAGTTGTGCACACAAATAAAATTTCAACCCCGCAGTGCCGTAAGGAAGAATATGTGGTTGCAATAGAAACTCCTTTTATGAGATTTACTAATAAGCTGAAGAAATTATTGCCCAATATGCGATGTTACCTTTCAAGCATCGTTCGTGGCACAAAAGGAAAATTTTGAAGCTTTTCTAACGTATACGTGAAGTTATCCAAAAGTTTCTTTGCAACACACTGCAACCCTTTTGTTGTATGAAAATAATGGGAGGAGGGTTGGTGGTACGTGGTGCAACTTGGGGTAGCTTTTAATTTGCACAAATTGCAATGAAAAAAAAAGAGTTTATGTGTAAAGTTGTAAATTTTTCTCATACTCTTGTTTACACGGTATTCGAGTGGATAAGTAAAATACAGCAGATCAGGTACTTTGGAATGGTGCGAGAGAGAGAGAGAGTGTGGCACTATAGGAATAAAATTGCGGGTGTTTTAAGGCATTAAAATTGTTGCACATTTTTGGTCTTTTATCGGTATTGTCACGCTACAAGGAATTGTTACCAAATTGTTCTTTTTTTCTCGGCAGGAAATTCAGGTAAAAAGGAGGAAAATGGGGAAAATGATTAATTAGTACGGTTTTAACCCTCATGATGCCTTTAGGGGTAATTTTTGTGAAAAGAATTCTTCAGAAGAAAAAACTGTCTGGGGATTTTTTCTTCAAATCTCACCCTTTTCTTAGCTTTCTTGCACACTTCCTAAAAAAAAAGATTGTTACCTTCACCTTTATTCTTAAGGATTTTCTCAATCCCTACACAGCATCTCTGAATCCACTTCAAAAGTCCACCCCCAGCCAGACTTTAAAGCATGTTGTTGCTTTTCAATTTTCACCTATACACAGAAGCCTGAAGTGTTGTGAATCTTTTGGAAGTACAATACAAGGCCCTTATAGAGCAAAATGGTGGCACAATCACTCCTCAATTTCTTGCCCTATTTGAAGTCCATACACAGGGTGGGTTCCTGAAGAATATATTCAATAATTCAGTCGTGTCAGGGACGAAGAAAGTTTACTCTGCACTTGAAAAGTATTTCCAGATGCTTTACTTCCCCATTCCCCTTTCAACCCCTTCTTGGATTGAAACTTTTAACTCACAGGGGTTGCATTCTCTGTGTGTGCTCTTGGCTCCCTGGTGGAAAGGTTCTTGTACTATTTTTTTTTCCTTCATCATCCTGTAGATTTTTCAGAAGGAATTGAGATGAATGGTTTGTAAGTTTATTTCCGACTTAATTACTCCATCAACACAAAAGTACCCCAAAGTGGATATCATTGCAAAGTCTACCACTTCCTCCCCTCATGTGATTCCTCTCAGTCTGGAAGCTGTGTTTTTTTTTCTTTAATTCTTTTCACTGTGTAAGATAAGAAGTCACAATGAAAGTAAAATTCTGTTTGAATAATGTCGGGCTTTCTCAGCAATGCAGACATTTTTTCAACATTCGCAGTTTGATGTGCAGACTTAAAATTGTTTTATGGCATTGCCTTTTAGCACTTTTACTCCTTTTTTTTGCCATCTCCTCAAGCACAAGCAACTCAAAAGATTTTCTTCTATTCCTTTAGACGTTTAGGGTCGACGAATGGAAAAGCCATGGAGAATAATTTTGTGAATGAAGATTGAAGATTTTTCGCATTTTCCTCAAGTGATTCGCAAATATTTATGAATGCACTTAAAGGAACATTTCTGTGAGAGTTGATATGCAATCTGAGTGGGGAATTCATAGGAATTCTATTTCCAAGCAAAGACTGACGAAGAGACTTGACGATAAATCAACACACGAATGCCATTCCAATGAAAATCATCGATTGTACGTGTGCATTTGCTGTATGAGGAGGATTTTCTTCAAGAAAACTTCTAAGCTTACCAATGTTGGTATTTCTTTCTCAATGATTCTTGTTGTTTTCTTATTATATTTCTTCGTAAGAAGATAAAGAAATTTTTAAGATTTAAAAGAAATTCAAAAGTTCTTTTGAACAATTTTATTTTAGACACTCATCTTTTTCTCAAAATTTGGAATGTATGTAGCTTATAGGTCACAATTCCGCAAAGTTCACCAAGAATACATTTAAATGTGGCTTTCCCTTTGGATTAGAGTGCTGGGAAACCAAACATACGGTATTCGTATTTCACCAATAATGTATATATTTAGTTTATGGAATATTTTAGGCTTACGTGGCTTCCATTCAATAATAAATCAGTGAATTAATTTAATCATTAATCTAATGTGACAGAATCATGGTATTACGTACTGTAGGCTGCTTCCAAAATATTTACATAAATATACACACACAAATTCTCCTGTAATTTATAACAAAACTCCCCATGCTCCCTAATACCCTTTGGGGGATTAATTACAATCCTTTCCCGAAATATACGACGTTTACGCAATATGTTTGCACGCACTCCTTCGATATTTCTCCAACGTCAATCATTTTTCTTCACCATAAAAGTCTCCGCGCTCGAAGGTGTGGATTTGCAGCATGAAAAGGGGGGCGTCTTTTGCCATTCTAAAAGAGGGATGAAATGCCATTTAAGTTTGTTTTTTCGTTCCAACCCCCACCCCCGCCCCCCGTATTTTGCAAATCATCAAACTTCTGCGTCAATTTGCAAAATTAATTACTTTTAAATCTGCTTGTGCGCGATGTTTGGCTTTCTCCCATAGGAGCAATGCCCATGAAAAGTGTATTCCCGAATCAACTTGCTATATAGATGTGGGTGGGGTGAGGAGGTAAAATTAAGTATTACCACAACCAACTGGGGTAGACTAATTACTAGCTCTTAATCTTCTTTTCCCAACTCAAACCACCACGTGCCACACACCGTTGCCCCCCTTGAGAGACTGAATGGGGCGAGATAGCGCGCGCGTGAAATGTTCCATGGCGTGAAAGGAAGATGAAACAGGAAAAAGATGAATATTTTATAGGCCCCAGACTTGATGGAAAAAGCTCCTGGTACTTTGTATGAATTATGGGTTAACAATTACAAAGTGATTCATTTGTATCAATTAATCATGACGATTCAATTGAATTCCTTCGTCGTGTCACCTTTTACCATAGATGACAACGAGGGTTAAATTTGAAAAATACGCTACCAAATGCCAGAGAAGGGTTGCAAATTTTATGGAAAAATTGAGGAAAAAAAAAGAAGAAAATTAAACGGAAATAATATTATTAGAGGAAGTAAATCTTCGTGTCATAGAAGAGAACTTTTTATCGACAAGAGATGGTGCTATTTGTTTAAAGGATTTTATTTTGATTTTATTCTTTTCATGAAAGTAAATTCAGAAAAAAATTAGGAAGAAAAGAAAAGAATTTGATAAAAATATAAAAATTAAAAAAATTTTAAAATGAAAAATGCTTAAAGAAAAATTAAAGTAAAAAATCTAAAAGCAGGAAAAGTGCTCTCTTAGTTATATTTTAATAATAGGGGAGGGCGGGGCTAATAAAGTCACTTAAGGGTTTGGAAAAAGCTTAAAATATCATATTTCCTAGCTAGATAGAACAAAATGATCTGAGAAAGAGTTGTAGGGCAGTAAATTTCCTAAAGAATTGAGCAATACATTTCGCTTTATCTGTTTGGGAAATATGATATTTTGAGCTTTTTCTAAACCCTTAAGTGACTTTTTTAACCCCGCTCTCCCCTAATTTAAAAAAACATCTTTTATTTAAAAAAAAATCTTTTCTGCAGAAAACATTTTGTTCCCATAATTTTCTGAAGATTCTCCCAAAACTTTGGTTGAACAGATTGGAAGTAAAAAAAAATTATTAATTACCCCCCAACCAATGTGAATTTAGGCTGTCGTTCTTGCAATTATTAGGTCCAATTTATCACAATTTACATGGACAGAGAATTTCCTCCTTCCCTCCATTCCCCAACGCCGAAACTTGCGATAGAGCAGATTTGCGTTGAGGATGAACTCCAAAATGTGGGGTTGTCACTGTTATAGAAGAGATAGGTTGTGTGAGATAATTTCTGGCCGTGTTTCTCCGAGGGAAAATGGGTGTGATGAAAAGGCAAAAAGGGACTACCATAAGGGGGTGCTGCTACTGCTGCCTCGGTGTGTCTCCTCATTTTCCGGTGAAATGCTAAATAGATGAGAAGGATGTCGTATACCCTTGTTCATAATCTAATGATCCTGTGACCGAATAAACGGCAAACAGGGATATTTTGGGGGCATACGACATTGTCGCTTGGTGTAAGTTTTAATTAATATTTGTATTATAAAAGCGCGTTTTAAGGGGAACTGGGGGGACTTCAGAGGAGCTTCATTTAACTTTTCTCAACTTGGAAAATTTAGTTCAAGGTTGCTAAATTGTCGGTGTTCCCATAAAAAGTTATTCGTATAGTCAATGTGTGTGAGAAAATACTTTAGCATATGCCTTAATTAATATTCATATTAATTGGGAGCTTTTACCAAAGAGCTTTTACAAAATTTCCAAAAAGGAGAAGAGTTACAGAGAGGAGCTTTTTATTATATGGAGATGAATAAGGACATTACCTTAAGAATCTAATAGCGGAGGTGGAAAAGTTCTATTTTAAATTAAATTAAAGCTAAACTTTCGGGGGAACTTTTGAAAACTAATTTTTGAAATTTTGGTTTGAGAGTTTTTGAAATTTTCCTCAAGGAAATACTTTGTGATTTTGGGCTTTGAGTATTTTAATTAGATATTATTAATTTAATACAAAATTCTTATAAGACATAAAATCATAAATTAGAAAATTAACTATTCTTGAAGAATATTTTCCTTTTGTGAATTTTTTCCAGAGTCTTGGAAAGTTGATAAATTTTATAAATTTAGCTGGAATTCTTAAACAGAGTTTCTTAGGGGGAAATGACAGAAGAAACACGTCGACTCTCCACTTAGTCTGCAATTACATGTGAAATGTGGTTATTTTTGGGAGAAGACATCCCCTCGTCCAATTCGTATAATTACTCTTCATCCTTTCTCCGTGCAGAGTGATTAAAAGTCACCCATTATACCTCCGGAGGACGCAATAAGAGAAATGGATACTATTTGCGATGTCTCTCAGGGTAGATATAATTGGAAGTGACAGCGGGGGGATAGGGGGAAGAAAAACCTGAGAAAAAGCTCACAATAGCCAGGAAGAGAAAAAGAAGAAAAAATCATCTTCAACGTCTTTCCTTTTCCCCATCCAAATTGCTTTTGTTGTTGTCATTTGCTCTGTATATTATTTTTCTTCTTGCATCCCTGCGATTTGTCCCAGGGATGTACTTTGCCACTCTCTCAATCACTATGGAATTTTCGACTATGAGGATTTTTCAAGGTTTGTTATCATCTTTGATGTCACTCCTCGTTTGTCGTCTAACAAGACACCGTGTGGAAGAAGCAGCAGCATCTCTTGTCCTTTCCCATTCAATTTCTCAACAATGTTGAAAAACAATTTTCTCCCAAGTATGAGGTGGTGCGTCCAATTTGCGAGGGGTGAGGGGGAAGGGGTATTCTGGTGGTCCTCTTCAAAGACAAAACTCAATGGGGACTCCACTCTATGGGATTTCATCTCTCTCCAGGATATTCTTCTCGATGCTTTTCCTAGTTTCCACTGCTTTCAAGGATTTATTTATTATTTTCCCCATTGTGTTCATTCTCCTTTTGTACTTATGTGCGCCTCCTGATGCCACCCACCCCACAAATACACAACCATGGGCAGGGGGAGGCAAAGAAGTTGCAGCATAGCACCAAATTGCAATGGCCATTAGCTCCAATAATAATTCTCACAATGCGACATCGGGAGGATTTTCTCGGTGGGTTCAAGGAGGAAGCAGGAAGCATTTTTAGGGATTTTCTCTGTCATTCAGGTACACACAATGGTACGAGCGTGTTATTGCCGAGAGACCACGCTATATTCTTTGCAAACTTCTTTGTGTAATAATTCTCCTTTTATCTTTTTCTTGTTAATATTTGGAAGTGTATTTTACTTTGAAAAATATTTCTATAAATTCTCTTTTTATGTTTTAAAAATTAAATATTTTTATCTAATTTCCTTTGAAAATATTACTAAATTTATTTTACAATTATTTAAATTCCAGTTGGTGAAAAATTTTATGACCACCACTGTAAAAATTAATGCAAAGAAAATCAAATGTTATTCAAATATTTGCTTTAGGAAAAAGAAAGAAGTCCAAAGATGCTGTGAATTAATTAACATCAACAAATTTCTAATCTTGTCTCTTATGTTAGGATAAATAAAGCATCTTGTTGGCAATATTTCAGCATATAATGTTTGTGCTCCAAAAGAGACCACCACGAAGAGCTCACAAACGGATTTAGGTGTAAGAGAAGCAGAATGCCTCGGGCTGTTAATTAATATTTGCAATCTGTATTCGGTCCAGTGAGTCCACCTTTGCGAAATTAATTCCCGCTTACACCGACCACTGAACCATGAAATTTAATCACCTTATCTCCTCTTGACACAACTTTAAGTATTGATGAACAATGTGTTTTTGCTACCCACCCACTCCTCCCTCCCCCCACATACACACACATCTTTTACACGACGAAGAGCTCATCCCTGTGTCCACCATCCACTCAATTGGTGGCACTTGTGTTCCGAGGAAGTTATCGCTTCTCTCGGTCCTCTCGAGGAAATGAAGAAGAATTCCCTCAATCGAGTAGATTTAGTGCTATTGAGACGTCGTTTCAATTTCTTTCCTCTCTCGCCCGTCCCCGAGAGAAAAAAACTTCCCTTTTACGGAGGATTTTCGATAGGAAATATGAGTTTCTTCATTATTTAGGACGCAACCACCGGCTAGAGTCTTTCCCATTTTCTTGCTCTTCCTCTTCTCTTTTGGTGGGGCTGTTGGATGAAAAATTCATAATAAAATTTACTTTCATATTTTCCACCCTTATGCCTTCGACGTTCAAGCCAAATTGTTCATCCACTTCAAGTCTAGTTGAGTACACAGAGAGCTCCCCCCGCATAAGGAGAGTGGAGAGATGACAAAAAGTCACTTTGCGATGCAAAATCGCTTTTAAGTGCGGGAAGGAGTCGTGCTGTGTGAAATTGCGAAATATATTGTGAAAATATTTTGTACAGCTATGGATTTTTCTTTTTTTTTTTGGAAGAAAAAAGAACCAATATATTGAAAATTTTGTTTATTTACTTCTTGAATTAAGGAGAGAATTCTGAGAAATTACTTTGAAAGCCCTAAGCTATGAGGAAACATGTAAATAAATTAATGCCAAAGCTTTATCCTATACTAAATAAATGTGTAGGACTTGGCTTATTAATTACATGCATTTGTATTGCTTTAAGATTCAATTCAATTCAATTTCAATTTATTGCTCATTCCGCATTTTACAATTTGGAAGATTTAGGGCCTAACCTAGTTGTTAGCTGCTCGGCGCCCTCTCACAAAAAAATACATTCATTATAAACACAAAGAAAGATACACTAAGACTTCGGCACATTTACGAGTACATAGACCGCAGCAACTCCGCGACCATATCCACACTGGCCTCACACAGCCACCTCCCCACGCGATCAGGAGCCAACGACGACAGACGGCGGGAAAGATTGTTTAGTATGATTGGGGCAGAATAATTGAAAGAGCGTTTGAACTGCTCCGTCCGGGGTCTCGGCACATTAAAGGGCTCCCGACCGCCAGCAGCAGCCCCCAGCGCGAGACATCGCCCATTTCCATCGCCGCCCGCAAACCTCGCAACTCTCTCCACGTAAAGGTGCCGCAGCGGGAGGAGCCGCCACCCAGCGAACAGTGGAGCAGATGCATCAGTTCTTCGCGCAAAAGACATGACTCTCACGGCACCCTTCTGAGCCACCAAGAGGCCATGCATATGTGTGGCAGCAGCGTTTCCCCAGAGAGCAATTCCGTAGCGCAATTTGGACTCCACAAGCGCACAATAGACGGCCCTCATCAGTCCTCCCGAGCAGCTGCGTCGCAAGGCATACAGTTGCCTAGTAACCTGCCTGACGGAGGTTCTAACAGCATCCATGTGCGCATGCCAAGTGAGTCCAGCATCGACGATGAGTCCCAGGTATTTGAATTGCTGCACTCTCTCTATCCCGACGCAGCGCTCCGAGCACCCGCCAACGAGCCTCCCGCAGGTCGCCGAGTGACTCACCAGATCATTGTGCTGATTGGTATCCCGCCCGAAATCCATCAGGACGGTTTTGGTACTCAGCACCATCCCATGAGCATCCAGCCATCTCCTAATATATGCGAGATCGCGCTGCATGGCCACATTGACCTCATCGCGCGTTCCGCCGCTGTAGAGGAGCGCCATGTCATCAGCATAGGCCGTGATAGATCCCAGTAAGTCGGAACACAGTAAATCATCGAGGTAAATGACAAACAGCAGCGGACCCAGCACAGATCCCTGCGGTACACCATATTCGCACACCTCAGGCGCACTCAGGCAGTCACCCCCAATCCGGACACACTGCACTCGCCCTCTCAAGTACGATTCCAGCCAGCTAGCCGCCACACCCCGGATGCCAACATTTTCCAGTTTCGCCATAAGAACATCTTGCCTGACCAGGTCAAATGCTTTGGTCAGGTCCAGAAACAGCACAGAGGCGCACGCACCCTTGGGGCGATTGAGAGTCTCGCTTAGCTCACCAAAGAGCCTTAACATTGCATCCTCACATCCACAGCCCCTCCGAAATCCAAACTGCAAGGGAGACAGCAGCCTCATATCACTGAGGAATCCGTAAATTCTCTTGTGCATAATCTTCTCCATCACTTTTGAGATCGATGAGACCAATGTAATTGGTCTGTAGTTGTTTAGCAACCGCGTGTCACCCTTCTTGAACACAGGAACCACCAGCACCCGCTTGAGTGCCTCGGGAAACTTTCCAGTCACAAACGAGAGGTTTATGAGACTCGTCAATATGTCGACTATACTCAGGGAAATCCTTTTGAGAAGGTCACTGGTGATTCCATCCATCCCTGCCGCGCTCTTGCTTCTGAGGCCGCGTATTGCATCCATAACGTCCTGCGTTGTGACAGGCGCAAGAAAGAAGGTGCGACCCGCCGGCTCCCGCACGTGAGTCAGCTCAGACGACACATCAGAGGACAGATCCCTTACAGCAGAGACGAAAAAATTATTCATCTCATTGCAAATCTCAGTTCGTTCCGTGAGCATCTCGCCGTCCATAGATCTCACGCTCTGGATCACTGATCTTTTTTTCATCCGGCCTGTGATCTCATTCACCACCTCCCAGCATCGGCCGTAGTCATTGCCTGCCCTCTCCAATTCCGCCGCATAGTAAGACTCCTTGGCGCTCTTGACATCAGCACAAACCCTTTTAGAGTAGTTCTTACTGTACACAGCGAGGCGCTCATTTGATGGATGCCTGCGAGCTAGCTTTTTCAGTTTGTACTTCTTCTGGATCCTTGCGCACAAGTCACCAGTCATCCATGGCTTAATCGGACATCGCCCTCTGCTGCGCCCCGGCCGACTTCCACTACTGGAACATTTATTTATATTGTCAGTCACACGACTAATGAACACCCTAAATGCTGTGTCTACATCTGTTGAGGCAGCAACATCCGTCCACGTCTCGCGCCTGAGGCATGCATTCAGTTTTCCGTAGTCAGTCCTGATTTTAGGCGGTCTCGAGGCATTTGCCTCTCGAGATATACCAGCAGCGCTCAAGGCTCCCCCCACGTTGAGCACAACGGTGGAGTGATCAGTGATCCCAAAATGCAATACTCTCGCGTCGCCACCATCCCCCCATCTGGGAGAGCAACGACAGTAAACATGATCCAGACAAGTTGATGCCGCTCCAAAGATTCTCGTGGGCTCATTCACAAGCGACCGTAGTCCGTGTTCCGCCAACAGACTCTCATATTCACTTGAAGATGATGGGCTAATTGTATTGATGTTTATGTCTCCCATGAGATATAAATTAGTCGCCTGCAGCAAATCGAGAGCAGAGCCCAGCTCTCGAAGGAAAAGTTGTACCGAATATCGGTGAAGTCTGTAGATGCATAGAAAGACGAAGCGAGTCTCTCCAATTGTCACACCCACGCATACAACATCAGCAGTTGTAAAAGTCAACATAATCTGGTCGGTGATCAGATTGTCTCTCACATACAGCATCACACCTCCAGCCCGGCGATCGTTATTCAAGCGGTGGTAAAGATTGTAGTGCTCCAGCTGATACAACTGCAAGCTGTCGTCCTTGATCCATACCTCTGTGAGACAGATAATATGTGGTGAGAATCCATTTGCATGTATCGTGGCTAGAAACTCATCGAAGTTTTTAGCTGCACTTCTAATATTTTGCATAATAATATTCAAGTCCTGGTTTGTAGGTGCGTCCTCGAGGCCGCCAGACGAAGCTGAGGAAGAGGCGGGAGCAGCCAAAAATTCCTCAATTCTCTGATCTTTTTGGGGCCCGAAAAAGCCACTCCCTCGCAAAAATTCCCTTTGGCCACAGTTCACCTCTGAGCAGTTTATCCTTCAAGTCAGAAGGCGCCACGATCCGATAGGACACATACCCAGGCGACTGGCCATCAGTGCCCGCTTTGGGACGTATTCTATGTAACTTTTTGGCGGTACATCCAATTGAGCGCAAATAATCTTGCAGCTCCTTATCAGTAGTATCAGGTGCCAGTCCAGTAATGAAAATGTTACATACACCAGCACCGTCCTCACGGTTGCCAACGCGCAAAGCTGGACGCAATTGCGCAGCCGCACCAGAACCAGCACCTGTACCAGTACCAGCAACGAGCGGCCGATGCAGGTTGTCACGCCCTCGACGCCCAGAGCCCCCACCGCGCCGAGCCGGCTGGAGTGCCGTGCTCTCACTGTTCCCGTCATGTGAGCCCAGCAATGGCCGCCCATCTGAAGCCCCAAGCAAGTCTTCACCGCCAGCAGGGGCTTGATCGCATATGGCGCCATCACCAAAGCGCACCCCAGGCTGCCGTCCAGGCCCGTTACCCGACGCGGCCTCCCGATCGTCCGCAACCGTCCCCGCGCCGGACGAGCGCCGATCATTACCCATCGACTCCAGAGACGGGGGTAAGGTTGCAATAGTTGAGTCAAGGATAGCTTGAAGCTTACTTCCAATGCATTCCATATCCTCAGCGCCGCAGGAGCCCACACCCGATGGGGGACCACTCTCCAAGTGCTTCAGCCCACTCAAACCTCCGTCTCTCACCGGAGAGGAACATTTCTCCGGTTGCAGTATTGACTGCTCCGGACTCGCACTTCCCCCGGGTGTCACCTGCACTCCAGAGGTGTCTGCATTGTTCCGGTTCGAGGTCACAAACATCATAGACTCAGAGGCTCCCGCCGTTCCCCTCCGGGACTGCGCCAAAGAGGGGCGACCAGGCGTCAGACTCCAACAGGCAATGGCCTCCAGCCGGAACTCAAGAGCTCGTAAATCTGTCCCGAGACCACGCAGCTCCGAGACCTCGCCCCTCAATCTCTCATTCTCCACCTTCAATGCCCTGCAGAGGCTTTCCAGTCTATCAAGTCTGTTAAAAGCAGCCCCGAGCGTCATGTCATCATCATTGAAACCAGAAGCAGCAGACACGTTCAGGTCAGATCCCTGAACAGCGGGAAGCTCCTGCTCACCGCATGTGTCGCATCTCCATCTCGCTCCGTCAACCATGAATCTCTCAATTTCAGCTTTGTCAATCTTTGGGTTTATGCAGCCGCCATGATACCACCGATCACACATGGAACAGCATACCCCCGGGCGGTGGCGATGGTTTAAGGAACCACCACATATCACACATAGTCGAGCAGACATTCTAACGAAGAGTGTCGATCGTCAGTCCTCAGCGATAAAAAACTTGTGGAGCTCCAGGAAATTTTTCTCTCAGTGATAATAACCGAAATAATTCGATGTAGATGACCGTCGACGCTATGACTCAACAGATGGCGCTGAACGCAGTAAAATGCAGTTGTGACGATAGGCCACACGTCAAAACAACCATAAATAACATAAATACATAAAGTGCGGGTGCAGCAGCAGTGTTGGAGCTGATCTGATGTTGCTGTAATTGTCGTGGGCGCTAGCTTATTCAACAATTGAACAACAGAGCAGATCAGGGTGATTGCAGAACGATGAATTGATGGATTGTTTTCATGGGAGAAATACGTCACTCGATCCCGCAGCCGCTACCTCTGGTCCAGGTGGAATTTTTGCTTTTATAATGTCCTTACTAGAGCCACAGCAGGTTGCAACGACAATCGTCTAAGCTGTGGATCCCCCAGGACTCTGTAAGAAGTGCCAATTTGGCTCAGACAAGGAAGGATCCTTTAGAAAAGTCAGAAATTTGCGGAGCGAAATCGATTGCGTCGAATGACACTTACTGGCACACACACACACGAGATGTATTGTTCGACTTTTAAAATTGTAGAGTAAAATATGCGTTCCTTTATTAATAAAAATTTAATATTAGAAATAAAAATTTAAAATTCAATCACGAAAAAATGATAGGAGATAGAAGATGAGAAGGAAAAAGAAATATTTCTCAGAATTTTACTTTATTGAAAGAATTTTGGTATTTTTCAAAATCCAAGAAATGTTTTGAGAAACAATTCAAGGATCCAGCCAGAGCGGAGAGGTAACCATAGAGTTGAAAATGTCTAATAGTAGCCTGGGTAGTATCCGTAGCCACCATATCCGTAACCGCCGTAGCCACCCTGAGGAGCTGCGAATGGCACTGGAGCTGCACGAGGAGCTGGATTAGGGGCAGCGTAAGCAGAAGCCACAGCTATTGTGAAAAAAAAATCCCAATGAGATTAGTTAATATTTTATATCGTAGAACCTCTTTTTGAGAGCAAAGAAAAAGACTCACCGAAGGCGACGATAAGAGCGAAGATCAAGTATTTCATCATGTTGAAAGGTTTGGTGGGTTACGTTCAGTTGACTGATTAAACTGATTGTGCTGTTCTGAACGAAATTAGGCCAGTATTTATACTGAAAAGTGTCACCAGAAATGCAAAAGAATCGTGACTTGGGAACAAGGAATTGTTTGCCCCACGATTTTTGCCACAACTGGTGATGAGGCAAGTTTAGCTAAATAATTTTTTTTTTTATTTTAATACTCTTCGTGAATTTGTTTGAGCTAAGAGAGGCCAAAAACTATGGCACGATTATTTCATGTGGCTCATTTTGTAGTTTTCATGAGCGTGTGGTTCTGTAATAAAATTTACTCAATTCTTTACAATATTTTCAATTTAAGAAAATTTATTCTTACATTATTCTAAAAATTTTACAAAAAAAAATCCATGACCCCCATAATCCTTCCAATCACTCGCCGTAGAGTGACGACCCTGACCGTTGACCTTCTGCCAAAATCTCCTCTATTGCCCTTCAGATTTAATGGAAAATCCACAAGATATTTTCTCAATCAAGTACAAGAAAATTGCGTGAATATTGTAAATGAGAAAAAGGAGAGGATTTTTCCATTTGTATTGGAAAAGTTTTTCACCCAAAGAAAACTTTCATTCACACACACATTTTCTCTTTTATGCGGAATTGCCAAATAAAAGAAAATCACAAAATTGAAAACATCGACAGACTTTTGGGGTGAGATTCACCCCCAAAGTCTCTCTTTGTAAGAAAAAATAGAAATAAAAGAAAATCCACCACTCAAGTGACGAAATTCTGAGAGAAAATTCTTTTATATTTTTTTGAAAATTGATTCAGATACGCCATCAGTCGATGTGAATAACTTTTGAGGGGTTTCTCTCGGTCCGCCATTCGGTACGGATGTCATTGGGGTGAGCTCTTCATTTTGGAGAAAATAGTTATTGGAAATGGGTAATTGTGAGAGATGTAAGAAGGTGGTGGCCAGGGGAGATCCCGGAAGCCTGCAGTGTGTGGATTGTAAGCACCTTTTCCATGGAGTGTGCTTGAAGATCACGGAGGAACAACTCAGGGATGGCAATAGTGCCATGTGGTGCTGTGAGAATTGCAGTGCAAAGAAAAAAACGGTGTCTCGCAAGGTATCAGTGTCAGATGGCCAATTCACCGATCTTGTGTCGGATATGAGAGATCTGAAGACGGAAATGACATCGAATTCCAAGAAGATGGACAACTTTCTGGAGAAATTAGACTTTATAATCTCTGAACTTGGTAGCCTTCGCAGTGCAAACTCAAAGCTTGACAGCCGGATTGAGACGTTGGAAGTTAAGATGCGTGATATTACTCTCACTGAGGACTCTAAGGAGATCGAGATTATGGGTTCTTTTGGCATAGAGGAGAGGGATAAATACAAGAAAGCCATCGACATTATCCGCCAATCTCTGGGAATATCAGCCGATATGCAAGACATTGATGAGTGCTTTATACTGAGGCATCGAGGAAAACCTGATTCTTCAACGGTTTCTCAAGCGGTCACTGATAGGCATTCTCTCATTGTGAGATTGACAACGTGCAGAATGAGGGATGAAATCATGAGGGAATGGAGGAAGCGTAGAGCTAAGGATGGTGTAAAATATTCGTCTGTGTCTGATGGAGAGAGGATGCTAATGATCCGTGAGAGACTGCCCAAAGCTTCGAAAGCTCTGATGGATGCAGCCAGAAATCACGCCAAGAAGTTCAACTGGAGATACGTGTGGGTCAAGCGAGGTCGAATTTTCCTACGTAAGGCGGACGGCGAGCGGGCGATATGGGTGCGCTCTTGTACAGATTTAGAGGGACTTCAATAGGACAATTTTTCATCGCTGATGCTGCATCCTGTGGAGCCGCACGATGTACTGGGTCATAGTGTAGTTGTAAGCTAAGAAAGTTCATTATTTCATTCAGAATTTTTCTCTCCCTCTCTCTTGAGTTGATCTCATTTCTATGTTAGACTTTGCTATATGAATTGAAATTTTTGAAATTTATGAAACTTTCATTCTCTCATTTAAGTTAATTTTTTTTCTCTGATTCTCCAATAATTATTTTTTCCCTATCATTTATTTTGCCTAAAGTAAATTAATTCTTATTTGTTGTTTTTCTTTAATTTGTATAATTCTTTTCTTTCCTCATTTTTGCACTATCTTATCTTTCATTCTCTTACTCTTTTTTGTACTACATTGTATTTCAAATATTTTTCTCCCTCTCATATTATATATTATATATTATTTTGTATTCACTTAGAAGATATGGCACTTAATGTAATGATGCAAAACATTCGCAGTATGCGTAGAAATTTTGACAGCTTTTGTGCTCATATGAAGAGTCTCGATCTTAACCCTGATATCATAATTTTCACAGAAACATGGATTCTAAGTGGGGAGCTCGGTCTCTTCCGGATTGAGGGATATAATTGCATGGCAAATTGTAATTCTTCCTACCGGGCTGGGGGTGTGGCTGTCTTTATAAAGGATACCTTACAGTGTGTTGGGCACAGGAGTGTCTCTTTGTCCTCAGCGGACTGCCTTTTTTTGAATATAAAATGTGAATCTTCCCATGTAAGTTTTTTATGCCTGTATAGGCTGCAATTTATTAACATAAACACGTTCCTTGAGGAGATTGAGAGTCTTTTAGTGCATGAGAATACTGACAATATGCTGATTCTTGGTGACTTTAATATCAATACATTTCAAGTTACTCATGATTCTGATGCCCTCTTGTATCTTTTCTCATCCCTAGGATTTGAATTGATCTTCAATGAGCCTACTCGTATTGCTCAGAGATCGTCAACCTGTATTGACCTTGCCTTCTGTGGAGTGAACTTTGATAGTTCTTCTATATCGCATAATATTGTCCATTGTTCAATTACGGACCACTCTCTGGTAGCTCTTAAGCTTCATAATCTAAAAATTGTTAAATCTAACAACACTGAGTCTAAGGAAATTGTCAGAATTGACTATAAAAAGCTGAGAGAATTGCTTGTATTGGAATCATGGCACAGCGTTTACACCTCTTCTGATCCTTCGGAGGCTTTTGGGACCTTCACTGAAAAATTATGTTCTCTGATATCATCTTGTGAATCTAAAGTGAAATTGAATAAACCTGATGTTTTGCGCAAACCATGGATGACTCAAGAGATTAATTTGCTGATTAAAAAGAAGAATAGAATCTATAAAAAGTTGTCTAAGCATCCACAATGTGAACGCTTGCGATCTGTCTTTGCGGGGCTTAGGGATGGGGTTCGAAGGAGTGTGGAGGAGGCTAAGATGGCTTATTACAGTCAGAGGTGTGCGGCGGCGTTGAGGGATCCCAGGAGATCTTGGAGGATTCTGAATGAGTTATCGGGGAGATCTGGGGGTGATGGGAGGGGTATTAGTTCAATTGACTCTTCTAATGGATCTTATACAGAGTCTTCAGATATAGCTGCCTGTCTGAATGACTTTTTTGTGGGAATTCCTGAGAATCTTACTCGGCATCTTGCTGCCTTAAGAAGTGACAAGTCTTCCTTTGGATCTCAATCATCTCTCTCACACGGTACCTTATTTCTCTCTCCGGTTTCTAAAGAAGAAATTCTTCTCGTTGTGGGATCTCTGCGAAATACGAGAAGTTGTGGTTTTGATTCAGTTACCTCTGCGACATTGAAAAATGTAAGATTTCATCTCCTTGATATTCTTAGCCACCTACTAAACCGATGTTTGGAAGCGGGAGTCTTTCCCGACTGTTTAAAGAAAGCAGTTGTAATACCACTGCATAAAAAAGGGTTAAAAACTGACAGGTCTAACTATCGTCCTATTTCCCTACTCCCAGTTCTCTCTAAGATTTTTGAAAAAATTATTAAATCTAGAATTGAGGCTTTTTTACAAATATTTCATCCTTTATCAAGTAATCAGTTTGGTTTTAGATCCGGGTGTTCCGCTGAAGACGCTCTTCTGGCTGTGATGGAGGATGTTTACTCCAACACTAATGCCGGGAAGTGCACCGCCGCGATGTTCTTAGACCTTAGTAAAGCTTTCGACACAGTTAGTCATGATATTCTGTTGGAAAAACTCACGCATTTTGGATTTTTGGGTGTGTCCGGGACCCTAATGGCGTCATACCTGAGTTCTCGTTCTCAGGCGGTTAGGGTAGATGATGCTCTCAGTGATTTCCGTGGGGTGGGATGTGGTGTGCCTCAAGGGAGTATATTGGGGCCACTTCTTTTCTTGATCTACATAGATGATCTATGTCGCATGAACTTGGAGGGTGTGCTCTACGCTTATGCGGATGATGTATGTCTGGTTTATGCTGCTGAGTCATGGCAGGATATTCAATTAAAAATCTCTACTGATTTGGGTCGTGTTCGGCAATGGTTGGACTTGCATTCCATGGTGCTTAGTGATAAAAGTAGAATTATCCGTTTCCTTTTCCCGGGGGTACTCGGTGTTGATGAGGGGATATTATGTCACTTCTCAGCCTGTGATGGCCATGACTGCTCAGATCACTGTCTTCTGGTTCCATATGTTGATGTGGTGAAGTATCTGGGTGTGCACGTTGACTCGGATCTGAAGTGGTCCCATCATGTTGAGTGGCTTCGAAAGTCAATGTACCCCACCGTTAGGGGATGTTATGCCTTAAACAAGGGTTGTCCTACGAGACTGCTTCGTAACTTCTACTATGCGTGTGTCGAGAGTAGGCTTACGTATGGTCTTCATGTGTGGGGTGGCTCCTCTAATAAGAATTTCCACTATGCCTATATGATCCAGAGATCCTGTATTAGGGCTCTGCTGGGTAAGCGAAAAAGGGACTCTTTGGCTGGAACTTTCTCTGAATGGAACGTACTTCCATTGAAGTATTTGTTTAATTACAAGACTCTAAGAATATTTTTCATCAAGGGGGGTTCTTTTCGCTCGATGCAGCCTAGATCGGCTAGGATTGGCATCGTGGCGCCTGTACCTAAGCCTAATACCGAGAGATTTAGAAAGTTCTACTCTTACTCTGCTCCATTTGCTTTTAATGCCCTGCCACTCCGTATACGCGAATGCACGACATCGTTTGCCTTCTCTCGGAAGTTGAGAGGGTATCTTTGGGAGCGTTGCAATGCAGCGGAATGATTGATCTGGCGGGACTCGGTGGCATTCGATGGGCCGTAATGCAGATATGCAATAAGATCTCATTCGGTCAGGGGTGTCACCTCTCGTGGCGGTTTCGGGGACTGGGTGGCATTCGATAGGCCGTAATGCAGATATGCAATAAGATCTCATTCGGTCGGGAGTGTCACCTCTCGTGGCGGGATTCTTGGCGGGGTGGCATTCGATGGGCCGTAATGCAGATATGCAATAAGATCTCATTCGGTCAGGAGTGTCACCTCTCGTGGCGGGATTCTTGGCGGGGTGGCATTCGATGGGCCGTAATGCAGATATGCAATAAGATCTCATTCGGTCAGGAGTGTCACCTCTCGTGGCGGGATTCTTGGCGGGGTGGCATTCGATGGGCCGTAATGCAGATATGCAATAAGATCTCATTCGGTCAGGAGTGTCACCTCTCGTGGCGGGATTCTTGGCGGGGTGGCATTCGATAGGCCGTAATGCAGATATGCAATAAGATCTCATTCGGTCAGGAGTGTCACCTCTCGTGGCGGGATTCTTGGCGGGGTGGCATTCGATGGGCCGTAATGCAGATATGCAATAAGATCTCATTCGGTCAGGGGTGTCACCTCTCGTGGCGGTTTCCGGGACTGGGTGGCATTCGATGGGCCGTAATGCAGATATGCAATAAGATCTCATTCGGTCAGGAGTGTCACCTCTCGTGGCGGGATTCTTGGCGGGGTGGCATTCGATGGGCCGTAATGCAGATATGCAATAAGATCTCATTCGGTCAGGAGTGTCACCTCTCGTGGCGGGATTCTTGGCGGGGTGGCATTCGATGGGCCGTAATGCAGATATGCAATAAGATCTCATTCGGTCAGGAGTGTCACCTCTCGTGGCGGGATTTCTTGGCGTGGTGGCATTCGATAGGCCGTAATGTAGATATGCAATAAGATCTCATTCGGTCAGGAGTGTCACCTCTCGTGGCGGGATTTCTTGACGTGGTGGCATTCGATAGGCCGTAATGTAGATATGCAATAAGATCTCATTCGGTCAGGAGTGTCACCTCTCGTGGCGGGATTCTTGGCGGGGTGGCATTCGATGGGCCGTAATGCAGATATGCAATAAGATCTCATTCGGTCAGGGGTGTCACCTCTCGTGGCGGTTTCCGGGATTGGGTGGCACTCGATAGGCCGTAATGCAGATATGCAATAAGATCTCATTCGGTCAGGAGTGTCCCAACTAATTCCTGCTTGTCCGGTGGTCGGCGCGATGGAGTGGTGGCAGGGCGGACGAATAATGAATTGTTTTCTGATTGCAACATTAGAACCAGATCATTTCAGATATCAGGTATTTGGCTGCCGTGCGGGGAGCTTGATGGAGTCTCACTTGTGCATATTTCTTTTCGTCTAGCAAATATGGGTCTCGAGATCCTAACCCTGGGGCTGGATTGGCCTTTACGCGGTACTGGTGATCCGGGGATGCTCCTTGACGCGTCTCATGTACTCCGTATCTACTCTGCTCCTTTTGTTTCATTTAATTTTTAATTTTTTTTTCTCTCAGATCTGTATTATTCTTTGATCTTATCATTTGTTGGCTTACAGTCTGAGGCTTTTTGCTCTTCTGAATGGGTGGAAGTTGCATTTCCACTTTTTCTTTTTTCTCAGGACATGCTGCTTTTCGTTAACCATATTTTCCCTCACTATTTATCTGCTGGTTTTGCTTGATCTGCCATATCTTTATTGCTCAACATCTGGTCTCCCCTCTGCTCCCTTTTCCCTTCTCTTTATTTCCTTCTTTTTCTCTTTCTTCTTTCTTTTTTTTTTCCTCTCTTTTTTTTTTTTTTGTTTCTCCTTCAATTGTTTTTCTGCCTTCTGCGGTTTCTGAAGTGATACTCAGTGATGATCCACATGGATTTATTTCCATTTTCGTCACTTTCTCCAACTGCGAATGTTTTGCATTGTATTTATAAGTAACCCAAAAATTTGTACCCCTGGCATATACAACCAGTGATAGGATCTTTCCATCGTTTGGTCCTTGAGGTTGGTAATCAACGCTAAGACGACGATGGTCGCATGGGGGGTGGGTCAAAAAAAAATGCATTTCTTTTGCTGTTGGAAGTAATAAAATTTATCTTATCTATCTATTTATCTATAAACAATTGAGGGAATGATGGAGGAAGTTACCCCCATCCCTAATGCGGAAGCTTCGACAGAGTGGGTGGTATTTCCGCCCTTTTCGCGATTTTCACAGATGGTTGGATGGCACTGCGTCCTGAAGGAGATGCGTGCGGAATATAACGAGATTATTCAGTGGAATTGTTTTCGATGTAATGAATATTTATGATATCGCGACTGTGCAGCAGACGATGGATTTCATGTGGAAAATATGCGTCGAAGGCATATGAAATTGGATTAATAACCTTTTCACTCCGCCCCTGTCTTTCATTCGAGAGCGTGGGAGCTTTTGTGTGATGGAAGCTTTAAAGGTTGATGTTTGTGCTTTTCCTCCATATAACATAAAATTGCATAAGATGCAAGAATTTTCTTTGATTCTATAAATTGAAGAATTTCTTCTTCATAAATCAAACAACCTCCTATTCATTCACATATTCAATTGTATTTCCTCATAAAATACATATATACACATAATACGAAACTATATAAATATGAGGTTCGCCCCACAAGTTGGAAATTCATGAATGAATGGGGGAGGTGGTGCACAAACGTTGTTGGTGAAGGAGAGAAGCACGAACCACCCTTCTGGGCATCAATCCATTAAGTTTCACATCCCAGAGTGTGCGGGAGAGTGTTTATTGTTCACCCTCGGGCCACTTCTTGCCCACTGCACCATCCGCAGTTTGCCAACAATGGAAAGTGCTGTGTAAGCGCCAAAACTTGTGTGCGAAATTTGAATCAATTTCTCACTCTGCTTCCTCCTGATTGCTCCGCAAAGTTATTGTTGGCTGCACTCCGACCCGCCCCAAACACGGCATCTCCCATGGCATTGTCCATCTCGGTGAGAGAGCAATTAATCAAAATTACATTACTCAAGGACCATCATTCACATCCTCCCCCTTCTCCCTCGAGGGATATGTTTGGGGGGTGCTTTTCTCACCACCAAAAATCATTTCTAACTCCCCTCGCGCAGCAGAGGAGATTGTGATAAATTGAACCAATAAGTCATGACGCTTTATGAATATATTTTGTGTGCTTTTTTCCACACATAAATACATACAGACGTACATATAGCGCCAAGCAGAGAATGCTTAAATCTCTGACACGGTGACAGTGAAGCCCCGAGGCTGGAAGAATATTTTTGTAGGGGGAGTGGGTGTGTGGGTGATGAAAAAAATATAGGAATATATTAAAAACATAACTCAAATGTTTCTCTCATTTCTTGTACTATATCATTGCCACTCAACATATTTTCAAGTATTTATTTTTTACATGAGAGAAGGGCTGAGAAAGGGTTGTGAACTTGCTGTGGGGATGAAGAGTTTAATCGTAAAACAACAATAGAATTTTTTCTTTTACAAATTATTCGTTTAAAAATTTTATTTATATTCTTTAATGCAAAATAATGTTTCTTTTTTGCAGAATCTTAATATATAAAGCTGAAAAGTCTGTCTGTCTGTGGCACATGAACTCCTCCGAAATGGCTGGGCCGATTTTGATTAAATTTGGTATGGGGGTAGAGGGGGTCAATACGAGTTGCAAGCGCTATATGGGATTCCGCCCCAACCCCCCTTTATAGCGCCCCCACAGAAAAATTGTTTTTTTCCCATTTTCTACCTGCTGAAGGATCAGATAACGGGATTTTTTTATTTTTAGAATTTTTCAGGGTACCGTATTATTCATCCCCCCTATTAATATACGCCCCCCTTTTATAGCTTAAAATGGTGATTGCTCACACGTGATTGGGGGCTCGGGTTGACTAGTATTTTATATTTATGAGCTTTCTGAAGAGCTGAAGCTTTTGAAAATAACGAATGTTATTTCTCAGAGAAATCGAAGATTTTTTTTCTTTTAAATTTAGAACTTTTCAATTTTTTTTATAATGTTCTTGTTACATATGTATATTATCAAGCTCTTCTTACCCATATAGTGAAGACTAAAGAAAACATATTAGTCCATCGGGAAGTCGTCAATATAAACTCACCCATCAATGCAGAAGGATATTCATTCTCAATTTATTCCAATCCATTGAAGAATAACAATCATGGATTTATGTTAAGAACTCCATTCCACATTATACGAGCATGTGATGAAATGTATGTTGAGAATGATGCGTCATTGGGTACATTGAGATGGGAATTTATTTGAATTGTGCAAGTGACAACAAGTCACCCGTCGATGGAGCGAACCCATAGAGCATGTTAGTAAATTCAAACATTTCAATAGCGCTGATTTATGCACAACATCCCCCTCTCCAGACCAATCGCGCGATGACCCCTTCCTGCCGATGGCGTACACACATGAATTTTGCGTTGACTGCAGCCCTCCTCCCAATACCACCCATTCCCAGCTGAAAGCACGAGACCTCCCCGAACTTCCGCATTAAGGAAATTACCCAGAAACATGGTATTGGTATTTTATGTGACAAAAATGGTCATGGGGCGAGAAGGGCCATGTATCATTTGAGAATGATTTCGTCTGCAGTGGAAGTGATTGGGCCACACAGCCCCTAGCGCAAAACGTGGCAACCCCTACACAGTGCAGAATGAATTGAATATGGGGAATCTCAATGGGTGTGTGAATGGGGACACAAGTATAGCAATTTATTCGAGTATCAACATTCCTCCCACTGCGCCAACCATTGTTAATATAATTGAAGGAAAAGCCAGAAGGAGAAAAATTTCCGGTTAACAATAAAAAAAAGAGACAACCGACGAATGATTCACCCCTAAATCTCACAAGGAGTGCATATAAACAAAATTTATTAAAGAGAGGGATGGAGGAATGTGTAAGTGAGCAGTGTCATCACAGAAAAACCACTCTGGGGGAGAGGAGGACACAATCCAATAAGCAGATGCGAGGAAAAACGCTTAAATGAAATTTACTCTCACCCTCCTTTTTTGGGGGGGGACTCTCTCTCTCTCTTTGCGGGGGTGTTGAAAAGCGAGTAACATTTCAGGATTTGATTTAATTTTCCGTCGTATATCGAGGAATTCTCTTCCCGCAAAATGAAAGTGCTGGACGAGAAAATGAGATTCACAGAGAATTCAAAAGGATGTGGGGGTGTTGGGAAATTGTAAACAGGCATACACATAGTCAATCTTTCTTTAAGGGGTATACATTATTTTCAAAAAAAATTCTTACATATTTCTTTAAATTCTTCTCAAAGGAAATCTTTTTTTTTTTTAAATTATTTTTCGTGAGTATCTACACTGCAATCTTTATTCACAAACCAACGGAAAATTTTATAATTTGTATCTTATTAAATGTACTCCATTTTACAGAAATTAACATCCTCCTGTGAACTTCATAGTCTGACCACCTAAATCCCACCCCATGACTCTATGTGAAAGTATTCAAATAACTTCTGTGGTATGCGCTCCGATCGAATGGTGGCACTTTCGAAGCAATTTTGTCCAACAGACACATTCCTGGGTTACCCTACCGCCTCCCAGTCTCCAGTCCGTTGGAGAGAGTCTGTGTAAGAGTTGGAGGAAAATGTGCAAAAGATCGTCTGATTGATAGAAGACCACAAATAATGTCTTTAAAGGGCAGGGGATGGAATATTTTCTCTGATTTATATGCCAAATACACCGAATATCTTCCGCATGCGAGTCCCTGTTGATGTATAGTGAAAGGATTGTTCCATCATTCCTCCTACAGCTTTTTTTTTGTTGTTGGGGGAGCTCTTCACAATTTTCCTAAGCCCCCCTGCTGTGTAGGCGGTTTGGGGAAAATTCGATTTGTCCATTTCGGAATTTCAATTGATACGACGACGCAGCAAACTCCCCAAGAATCCACACCGTGATGTACCAAAAGAGGGTGGTGGGAGGTGGAATGAAATAGAAAGTTGTGCACAATCTTCTTCAACTCCCCCAAATACATATAACATATATTTGTACCACAGCCAGAGGCCAGAAAGATGTATTTTATTATATACAGTGTGCGTGTGGAAGAGGAATTTCTTGCTGAAAAGGGTTGGTCATTGCAGTAGATTTTTATGCCTTTGTGCTAAATATTCTTTGTTGTTTTTTAATGCTATCATAAAAGAAAATTAATTTTAATTTTAGTGTATTTCTCAATGATTTTTAAAATCTTTTTATTTGCAAACTTTCAAATAAATAACACTCTATAAATGAAATGATAACCCCCTTGATGTAGTCCAAGCATTTACGGGCGAACGGGTCATGAGAATTCACCATGCTCGTCTCTCAATCCTCCCAGCAGCACAATTTTCTTTGGGGAGGATTGCAAGGGTAAAAACCTATCATACCCCCATCCCCCCTACTAACCCACATTCCCCACATTGGAGCGTGTTTTCGATACAGCCCATCGAATTATTGAATTTTTTCCACCATCATGAATTTGGGGCTCGATTTGCCACACATTTCAATAAATGCGTGAATTTAGAGGGATATCTCTTTAGACACTTTTCCACTACCCTCCCAAAATCTCCCCATCTTTTGCCAATATATTTTGCCTTTTTTTCTCGCCAAATTGAGGGGGAGGACAAATTTATTTGTTGTGTGGTGTGTGCCAAAATCACTGTGAAAGTTTTTGAGGAAAAAGTTTCGCGAGCTTTGGCGAGAAAATCCTTCTTTCAATTTTTCGTACAAAAGGATTTTATTTATGATTTCTTCTTTGAATCTCTCTTAAGGATCTCAAGAAGGGGCAAAAGAAATTGATTCAATGCAAAGCTTTTTTTTTGAGGGGGCGAGAAATTGGGCAAATTAAATTGTCTATTACACCGGATGGAGGCCATATAATATGTGGAGAAGAAAAGCTCACACAGGATATTGCGAGGGAATAAATTTGATTAGTACCAAGTGTCGAATGAGTGTGGGGGTGGGTTGAAAGGTGAAATCCGGGTTAGAGGAAAAACATCCAGCAAGAATTGCTATCCACACACACACACACACACACACACACACACACACACACTTCGTCTCCCCTCCGCACAATTGATCAGCAATCCAACACAGAGGGAAATTCATCTGCCATTGGGGCTTGATTGCTTTTCCTGCACTCCGTGCTCAGCATTGAAGGCCTGGTGTAGCGAGTAAAAATGTTTGGCCTGCAGAATATTGAGTATTGTTCACAATTGAACGGATTTAGAAATGATCCTGATGACTTTTTTTCCTTCCTCTCCTATGGTTGTCCACTCCTTTCCATTTACACTATTTTTCTTCTACTGACTCTTTTTTTTTCTTCTCTTACTCCACACAAAGCACTTTTCCTTCATCCGGCAATCCCCAATATGGCCTTCATTGGGACCCTCTCTGCAATTTGTACGAAATTGCTGCTACAAAGAAATGGCTACAAGTGAAAAGCCGTTGGCAAGGAAATCTCTTGTCAAGTGGATTTCATGCTCCATCAGGCTTTTTCACATGGCCTAGATAGCACAAAAAAAAAGTAGTGGGTACAGCAAAAATAAATTGTTTATTGATTGAACGTTTTCAAAAATGGGAAAATTATTTTAATTGCTTCAAATTAAATTAATAATATAATGAAATTTAATTTTAATTTTAAACACATTTTTCTCTTTTTTTTTTTAAATTAAAACTCCAATTAAAATATCGATATTAAAATAATTTAGTATATTAAAAAATGCATATGGCTTTTATAGAATTTTATCTGAAGAGATAATGGGGGTGGGATTTGAACAATTTAGTAAATACAGTTCCCCAATTTAATATTAAATTTCACTATTTTTCTTTAAATAATTTCCTGGACCAACTCATACCTTAATTTCCTAGCATATTTTTTTTAAAACATAATTGTAAGCTTTCAGTAATTTTCTTATCGACAAATACATAATAAACATATAATATTGGTTTGATGATAAACGGAAATATATACAAGGTGGAAGAACCATGAAGAGCATCTTCCTCATGGAACTGTATTGAATTTATTGCATGGGAATTGCTTGTGGTTGGAGAAGAAACTTTGCAGACTTTATCCTAAAAACTTGACTTTTGTATTGCAAATATCTAGGATTCACCCACCCGTATTATAAATAATCATAAATCGGTGCAATCTGGACGACCATTGGTGCATAAAGTTCCACATAAACGAAACTCCTGGCAAACTTTCGTGCAAATGAAGCCATTCAGCAAATATCAAAGTTAGAGATTTATCAGACCCAATTGCCATGGGCTGGCTTTTTGTCCATTTGCAACTACACCACCCCCCGGAGTGTGGGAGAAATAATATAGAGGGAAAGCTTATATGCTATACCACGAAAAGCTTATAGAGCAAAAGGAAAGTTTGAAGACTTGAAAGTGGAAGGAGTTTGCACCTTGTTTGCCCGTAAGATATATTGCACTATGTGGAGCTACTTATGGTGTGTGGCTTTTGTTGTATTGGATTCTTCACGCTGCCATTCAGCGTGGAATCCACCTCAAGGGGTGGGTGGTTGATGGCATAAAAGGGGGTAGGCCTGCTTGAGAGCTTCTTGCAGTAACAGTGGTGTGTCTGCTGGTAGTGTCGCTTATACGGAGCATACACAACTGTAATTGACGTATTTATTGTCCTCGCTACAGTCTGAACGGAAAGGGGAGAATGGGGTGCTCTCCACCCTCCGTGGAAGAACCAAATGAAAAATGTCTCGGTAACACACGAGAGTTTAGCCCCGAGACCGCCATTAAGTGGTATGGCATCGCGCTGTAAATTCAACCAAACTGTCCGCCCCGTCTGGCGCGCTTCGAAAAGCTCATTGTGCTGCTTGGGAACTTTCCCGCCCGTTTTCCCTTTCTCTAAATATATGTACATGTAGCATTCCTGTGAGGATATTACATTTTCCTCCTTCTGCCACCAATTGTAAGTTGGTGGTGAGGATTTGACCTCATCTTTGGTCGCAGGAAATACATAATCTCCAAGGAATCTCTCAAGAAATCTCTTTCTCCCTTCCAGGAAGTTTCACCCACAAAACGTTTTATCTGTACTGAAAATAAAAGACGAATCAAATCTTAACTATATAGCTTTGTTGATAAATCATCACTAACTTCCATCATTCTCACCCTCTCTTTCTCCGTTCAGAAGATGAAGTACTTTCCAGTAATTTTTTTCTCCTATACAATTTCTTCTTATGATTTATCACATATTCACAAATAAATTGCCAAGAAATTGACCTTCTAGCCTCAAAGCTATTTTCCAATGTCACACAATTTCTCGCTCCTTTTTGCCATCCCTCCCTCCCAATATCCTTGGACTTTATTTAGCCATTTTGCCCCAAGGGAAGTCTGCGTTGTATGCGGGAACGAAAAGTGTGGAGAGGTAGTGATAAAAAAAAGTCTGTGAAAATTAATTTCCGTCCAGAAGGGAAAATTGCATGGGTGGGAAATTCAAACGGGGTGTGGGGGGATGCAGTTGGTGGACGAAGGAAATGAAAATGGGACTGAATAGGTGACAGAAAATGAGATAAAGTGCCAATCAGGCTTTTCCCGCGTATTGTACATTTAGTTTGAAGAGATAAAATTTGAAATGTATTTTACATTGAATTTCCTTTTCTGGTGACAATTTTGATAATTCACCTGTTTAAATGTTCCTTTTGCGCAATTTAGTAGACGTGAAAATTCTGCAAAAGCTCCAAATGATCAAAAATGTTTTCTCAATTGAAAAATTTATATAAATACAAAGATTTTTCATAAAAAAAATTGTTAATTGAAGAGGGATGTTTAAATAAAAAAGGTTTCTGAACTCAACTGAGAGTGTATAAGGAATTAAAAGGCAAAAACCCTCATAAAATCATCGGTGGGTCCTTTTTGGCGCATCATCCGCATTTTAGGCAACATGTAGGTACCAGCAAAAGCCATGAAAGAGCCACCAAAATATCCAAGAGCACAAAAAAGCAACGACACCGCGAACATTTTATCCCATTTCGGAGGGCGAGAGAGCGAGATTTTAATACAAAATCAATTTGATGGCATGAAAAGTTGGATTCCAGGGACAAGAGGCGATGTTTGTGGGATTTTTTTTGTTGGTGGTGAATAAAGTGCCGAAGCTGTCGATTGCCAAGTGCATAAATTCCCATCAACTCTCAATGATGGGCCATTATCTGTGAAATGGTATCAATTTCACTCACAATCCCACAGAACCCCACAAATGGAATTTGATACTTCTCTCTGTCGTTTTTTTTCTTTCTTTTTCTTTGCCGCTGCTGCCCCCACAATTCCCATACTTGTGAGGATTTCCACCAAAATGCTCCTCCTTGGCATGTCACACAACATTGCGGGGGCTGTAAGGACAGAATGCTCAGTTCCCAGTGGGAATGACATGTTAAGCAAAAAAAAAAGAAGGTTTGGTTGGTGGTAAACTCCACTCTCATCGCGAAGGGATTTTCTTATAGAGCGGCAATTTTATTTTCATCCTTCCTATATCATCAGATGGAAATGTCTTTTGCAATATGATTGCATATCGGATGCATTTTCATAGAAGAAAGTCATCCCTTGTGGGAGTGAGAGTTATTAAGAGGAATGTCATTTTTCCATAGCAAGATGCTTTTGAAATAGACAACCCCCAATAGAAGAAGATATAAGGATAGAGGGGATGAATAAAAAGCTTGTCAAGATGTTGCTTTGAATGAATGGAATAGAAGAGGGTTTGTTGAATCTCATTTGTTGTGTATGCTATCAAAATGCAACGAAAAGAAAATCTTTATAAAAAAAAATTTCAAAGATTTGAAAGAATTTTCCAGCTGTAAAGCTTTTTTGTTGAACAAAAATATTAATAAATTCTCAAGAAAACATTCTCTTCTATTTCCTAAAAAAAAATCTGTGGATGTTACATGAAGGGCATTCTAAAGTCTGTAAAGTTTCTAAATTCAAGGTAAAGGCAGAGAAAGAAAGAAAAAATAGGCTAAAAAATGAATAAAATGCCCGCAAAAAGTCAATGAGTGAATGGATTTCACAGACTCTGCTGGCATGGGTGCAGAATAGGAAAATCCACATTTGCCAGATGATCGTTTTGGCGCGATAAGAACAAGTGCCACTTGAGAATGTAACAAAAGAACAATGTTTTTCTCGCCCATTCACCAATGCCGCCGCTTTGGAAACATTCTCTCACTTCACTCGTTCCACCCACGCTCACACTCAGCAGTGAGAAAGAGTTGAATTGGGTGAAAGAATGTTCAAGTGGAAAGTCCTTTTCCTGGGAGGATATAATGTGTGTGTGTGTATAGAATGTCACACAGGACAGCAAATAAAATTGAAACACGACTTCGGCAAGAAAAAAGAAGGACACATGGAGGCGAGAGAAAATAGTTGATTCTTACAACAGTCTAGACAATCAGCAGGACATGTGATAGTCCTTTTGCACCCTCTTCTCCGCTTTTTTTTCACACTCAACTTTTGCCTCAAACAGACATGGGTATAGCAGCAGAAGGGAACTCTGAAGAAGAATAAAAAAGGACAAACCATGTAAAGTTTCTTTTGAGACAATTTTCTCAATCACTTTCCTTCGCCTTAAGGACCCTGAGAAATGTCCTGTTTACAGCAATGTCGATGTAATTTGAATAAAAGTTATTTTATCTCATTTTCTGGAGCTTGGTTTTTTTTTTATTTTGCAACCTATTTCACGAGTCATAAATTTATTCAGACATTCACGCATCAAAAGAAAATACAAATTACTCCCACATACAAAAAGCTCTTTCATGAACAAATTATATGTATGTATGTAGCTAGGTATATCAAAAAGGCAAAATTCTTTTATTTATAAAAAAAATTCAATAGCAAAAGAAATAAAATTTTTCCGCTAACAGTTTATTATTACAATGATGGTCGTAAAAAAATAAAAAATTGATTTTACTTTTTCAGATTTTTGAAAAAAAAACTCAACAAATTCCAATACATCAAGAAGGTTCATAACACTTTTGCCAGGCGATATATTTCATTTTCTATTATTTGCAACACAAAAAAAGAATAATATTCCAATGTGGGTGGGTGATAGATAGAAAGCACCACAAAAGTAATTAAAATTGTCTCATCTTCTTTTACCATAGCAATGCAAATTTGTGGTAAAATGGAGAAGGAAGTAGTGGAGGAAAAAAGGTGGATAAAGCAACGGAGGGATTTCCATCAATGGAAAAATGTAATGAAATTAATATTATGCATTTAATATCACAAAGATAATGAAGAATATCCGCAGGGTAAACAATCCCTATTCTCTTCATTGTCTACCTTTCTTCCTGTGTCTCTCCCTTATAGCTTCTGTCAACTACATCTTGGGACAATTTTCATTACCTGTGTCTCTATATATCTTTTGGGATTAAAAAACCTTTTAGTTTTCCTGTGGATTAGAAGCTCAAGGAAAAGCTCTCAAAGTTCTGGAATGAATTTTTTATTGATAGAATTCGTAATTTTAATTTTAGAACACAAAAGAAAAGCCTCAAGCTGCATTAGCAAGTTATATAGATTTAGTTTTGAAATTATGTTGAAGCTTTCAAGAAGCTATAAAAAGCTTCACAAACGAAATTCATTTAATAACTTTTTTCATTTGCATAAAAAAATCCTTTGAGACTCCATTTTTGTGCAATCAAATGAAGAGCTTTCTATTATCTTTATTAAGTCCTTTGTCTTAAGAGTCTGCAGAAGAATTCAATAATTTTTTTCATCACAAAATTAAATTCATCAAAACTCATTTTAGAACTTTAATTTTTTCGGACCTCCTTTATCTACCATAGATATCAATTTGGAGCTTTGGTGGAGCAACATAAAACTCCCATTAAATGGTGGAACCAATAAAAAGAAACGAAAAAAAACTGTTGGCACTTAAATAGTGTGTGCGACATAAAAGTAAAAGTCCTTTCATTTGACTTTTCGTTTCCTGGGTGATGACGTTTTATGATTAATCGTTGAACGGGGCGTCGTCACTAAAAATGCTACTTATGCGGAAGCTTTTTCTCTATGTAGCTTGGTGTGTGGGTGGAAAAAGTCATCATTCGTCTTTGATTCCATAAATACATGAGACAGCGTGACAGTTAAATGGTCCCGCGCGCTCTGACGAAAGTCTCGTGTATGTGCGGGGGTGGATTTCTCTTGAGGATATGGAGGACTACGGAAGACAATGACGAGGGTGACGAAAAGCTTCGACTAGAGTAGTGAGAATGAATTATAAACGCGGAAATGACATGCAAAGGGATTTTCCTTTGGTTGGGGGTTTCGGAAAAACACAACATATACAACAATGTGTGAGTGCAGGCATTTTCCACTCTTCAAGTTCACATTGTCATTTGTTACCCAATTCGACGTGCTTTCGTTCGCCAAAGGGAAAAAAAGGGAGCTTCCTTGGAAAAGGGTCATAGGGTGGCGCATGAAAATTTGGAGTAAGAAAATTTATTAATGTCCTCCACATCCCATAAAGTAAGTGGGTGGGAGACACCACCTCAACACGCGGGAGCTGTGAGCAGATTGTACATAACGCCCAGAGTGGAGGATTGGTGTGAATAAATTGATGAATTATGTGGAAATGATACGTCTGAGGCGGAAATTTAAATAGGAAAACCACACAGTAAATGAACCGTGGCGAGATGAGAAAAATGATGAAAAGTGCATGTCGGTGCCACATTGTAATTTCAGTGATTTTTCATTTTGTGTTTTACTCTCATAAAAGAGCTTTTTATGCTACATTTGCTTTGTTATCACTACAAGTATTACATATACTTTTTTTCCTACATATGTTTCATTATAATTTTTTTAAACAAAAAAATATAGGTATTCTATTTATGAAATTATGCTAAAAATGAGCTTTTGTATAGTTTTTCTTATAAAAGTTTTCTTTCTTCTCTTCAAAATTCGTGAAGCTTAAAAAACATGTGCTTGATTATTTTATTTATTAAATATTAAAATTATAAAAAATACTCCTTAATAAAAAAAAGCTAAAATAAATAGCTGATCATGAGGAAGAAAATTGCACGACAATTCCACACATTATCTCTGTACTACCAATTTTTCCCTGTCTAAAGTTCTTTCCGCAAAAGCTCCCGAAAGAAAAAAAAAAGCATTGCTGAATGGTACGGGTGGGTGGTGGTGGAGACAAAAATCCGCCTATTGAAGAGCTTTCGCGACAATTCTTGCACCCCGTCGAACCACACACTGTTATGCGGTGAAATACGACGGTACGGGGAGGAAAGCTAAAGCCACTAAATAGCACCACCATTGGGGATAGTCAGATAATGGAAAAAGGATGAGTCTGGCATCGATGGGAGTGGAGGAGTGTGGGTGGAATTTTTGTCTCTCCTTTTGGCACGCGATTTGTCGCCATGAATTCCAAAAGCATTTTCCGTATGTGTGTGGGGGGGGGGCGTTTTTTTTATTCTCTAAAATCTCTATCGATAGCTCGCCCCATTGTTCGGAAGCTTTTGGGGCTTTTGTGCTTTTTTTTTCTATGTGCTCTCTGTGAGCTCGCTGACGATGCGAGAAAGTTGCTAATTTATTCGCAAACTCGCCCATTTGAATTTGGGCTGTGTGCTTGTAGGTTCCATGGGGGGAAGGGGGGTGGAGATTCTCCACGCGCCATTCCCAGAGGCTAATCATTCCACGGGGTTTAATATCAATTTGTTGGGGGTGGAATTTTTCTCACTCTAATTCTTTTTTCCTCTTCATTTTCTTGCAGAATTCCATTGTTGGACGACTCCTGCGAGGCCACGGGACGGTGGGGGATAATGTGAAGTGCAGCAAAAGGGGATGTGAGTCAGTGGTGAGTGAGCAACGTGGCATAGAGGAGGATGGTGCTGGGTGGCAGAAGTGCCACTTGCAGGAGCATCAGAATCAGTCGTCGGGACGACAAATACTCCTCGGTAGGAAGCACAAAAGGCGGATTTACAGATGCATCAAGCAGCTGCTGAGGAGACAATTTAGAGAGCGATTAGCTGACAACGACCAAGTTACTTATATCGAGGTACAGTCCCCCCAACTCCCGCTCCACATTTTGTTCGCATTTAATACCATAATTTACGGATGAAGAGGAATACTTTCAGTACTCCCCCTCCGTACTCTCCTTAACAGAACTCCTTCACATTATAAAATCTAAAATGTTCAACAAGTACTACTATTTGAAGGAGAATCCTCTTCAAAATATCCTCTTAAAAAAGGCTTTTCACGTGAAAGAGTTTTCAAGTGAAGGAACTTCTTTAGAAAATGCTCAAAATAATTTTAAAAGGAGGTGGAGTGATTGAAAGTTATATATTAGCTTTAATTTTATCAATAATAGAGAAACTTTTGATAGAATTAAAAATAAATAACAAGAACAGAAGGATTCTGTAAAAGAGCATAAAGGAAAAAAAGACAACTTAAAACTATTTGAAGGAGCTAAAAATTACATTTTAATTTTATTTCATTAGGTTTTCAACAACATCAAAATAATCAACAACAATCTGCGTTCAGCGCCGGCGACTCCTTACAGGACTCGTGCCTTGAACGGCAACGGCGGCGCTGCCGGGAGTCCAGGGGCCACCATGCAGGACGTACGTGTCCGGCTGGAGCGCCCACAGCATGGGTCACCGCTACACGTGGTCCAGCAACCACGGCCGGCGCATCTCTTCCAGAAGACCGGCGTCACGCTCACGTGTGACGAGAATGTCAACATCACGGCCATACGGTCGCCCAGCTCCGAGGAGGACAACTCTCCCACCGAGATGAACAACTGCCGGCGCCTCGTGGAGAAGCCTCCGCTCGTGAAGCGACTCACAATGGGTCTGCTGCGTGCCACGGAGGAAAGTCGACCACTCGTACGGAATGCTGGCTCATCAGTTACATCCGGATCCACGCATACCATCTGCGATGGGTACGTAAATGAGGGCATTTGTGATCCAGAGAGAATCATCTCCAGCAAATTCGGGGATTCATGCCGAAAGAGCCTCATGTCCATGACGATGGATACCAGGGCGGATAGTCATCATGAGTTTAGCTTCAAGAAGAACTTCTTAAGGGAAACAAGCAGCGGTTAGTTTTAATTCTTCAATTAGAATATTCATTAAATTAAATAATTATTTTATTTTTTTTCAGCCAATTCTAGCCCTAAAATCTTCGGCCCTTCCCATCGAACGGACCATTTGAGCTTGGCGGAGCAGAATGAGCTGAAGGGCGCTGCATGGTTCCAGGCAGGCATTCCGCGAGAAATTTCCTTAGAAGTCCTCTCGAGGCAGAGTCCAGGGGCCTTTCTGGTTCGACAGAGCAGCAGTAAGCCCGGATGTTTTGCCCTTTCGCTCAGGGTACCCCCACCTGCACCCAAAGTAGCCCACTATCTCATCCTAAAGACCCCACGTGGGTACAAAATTAAGGTAAAAGAATTTATTTTCACCACTTCTGACAATTCTTTGAGAAATTCCTTTAAAAAAATGCATTTTATCCCTTTTTTTTAGGGTTTCACCAAGGAGTTCTCATCCCTGCGTGCCCTCATAACCCATCATTCTGTGATGCCTGAACTCCTTCCGGTTCCACTTTCGCTGCCACGACCCCAGAATATGGCTCCGCCGCGGCGAGATTTGGATGATTTCGACACCTACGGATCTCTCAATGATTTCCGCAAAATGATGGCTGATCTTAATGTCTGAATAGCCTTTTGGGCTATACCCCCTCACCCCCACCCCCCTCCCCTAAATTCCCTTGCATAAAAAAATCCCGATCAAACATGTGCCGTGAAAATGTGAAATGATCACAAAAGAGAGTAAATGAGAAAAGAAAAGAAGAATATTTTAGTGGACTCGATACAAAAGTAGTTTTGAAATAATAAAAAAACTGAAAAAATTGTGTGAAGATTATATATATTTCGAAGTAGAAATTATATATATTATACTATATATAGTAAATTAATAATTGCATAGGATAAGAGAAAAAATTATATATTATCTTAAATGTGTTGAAATGTAACGTTTTATAAAGGAATGATGCACTTGTAACCAACTGAATCAATATCCAAATTTAATTATTAAAAGAAAAAAAATCATTATTATTAAATTATATAACGCGAAAAGTGACTTAGACCCGGAGTAATGTGAGAGAAAGAGAGAGAAATCTAGGCTCTATTATGTAATTTAAATAAAAAAAAAGAAAAAATCAGCACTGAAGGTTTTTTTGTTGTAAGAAAAACATCATAAAATGGAAAGAAAAAAAATCATACAAAGTTAGTTTTTGTTGTAAGAAAAATTAACAATTAAAATGAAGCTACTAACTAAAAAAAAAACAAAACGATACGACGTAGCTCCTATTAATTGGAAGATAAAATGGAGAGAAGTTAAAGGAAGGAAACATGATAAAAAATGAAACTATTTGCTGTATTGTGAAACCAACCTCCAACTTATATAAAAAGATTTTCATTGACTTTTAATGTAAAATGAAAAAAAGAAACATTTTTTTGTTAAGCTAATCTTTTACTAGTCACAATAAAGAAAATCTGGTTAAATATTCTCAGAGTTATATTTCTTTATTTGATGCTGCCGTCATTCTCAAGAAGGTGAGAAAAAATAAAGGTGAAGATCAAGGTAATTTGAAATTAAATTCCCTTAAAAAAATATTTAGATTCAATCTTAGAACTAAGAGCTTCTTATTAAAAATTCAAATTGGTTGATTACGAATTTTGAGGGTAAGAAAAAGACTTTTTTCAACTTTCAAAAATTTATTGTCATGATTTTTAATTACTAGCTCCCTAATTTTTTTTTATATGCAAAGAAACTTAATTTAATACTGAATTATTCTTTAAATAGATTGTTGAGAAACTATCTTTATTAACTAGGTATTATTTTTTTTATTTTAATCTCTGTATTTGAATCATAAGATTTTTTATTCCTGAATTATTTCTTTTTTATTTGAGAATTTTTATTTTTTTTCTTTTGATACTTTTGCGGTTCTAGCTGTGATTTTTTTAAAATAATTTGCTACAAGCTTTATTTATTTATTTTTTAGAAATTCAATAATCTTTTAATTCAGAAAATTTATTTTCAAGCTTCGAAAAAAAATAGTAAGAACTTCTTTCACATGCCCAAAGATTTATTTTTCTTCTCAAACCTCGAGATTTTTTTGCCTTTTACCAATTGAAAAAAAAACAAAAGATTTTTAAAGAAAATTCCCTTTATTTACATCTTTAAAAATATTTCCCAAAAATAAAATTATAAAATATATTTTAAAATAACTAAATTCTAAAATTCTATAAGAACATCTCTAATATAAAAATAAATATTTAGTGAACTTTGAAACATAATTAAAATTTATTTTTCATTCAAAATTCTAATTAAAACATTCGTACTTGCAGTACATTATTTCCTATATTATATATGATGCGAAAAAAGCTAAGTTGTCCTGAGAAAAACTTCTAATTGTAAGAATAAATCAAGCATCTCTCAATAAATTTCTAATTCTATTCTAACATTTGCTTTAGTTTATTTTTATATCTTAGATTAGTAAAAAGAAAAAAGATTATTGAAATGTTTTCGTTGATATTGTCAATCACATAGTTTTTTACTTTAGATACTGACGTGGATCTTCCACCGGAATTATTTCTTTTCTTGATTTGAATTTTGCAACTTTTCCATTGAATTTTCATTAATTCTGCGCAAATGATCCTCTCAACAAATGACTAGTTGAAAAATAAATTTTATCAAGAGAAGCTTTTTTTTTTAATTTTAAAACTACGATTAGGATTACTATAAGAAATAAAATTATTCAACTCCAAAATATACAATAAAATAATTAAATCTACACACCATCAGATCCTACACATACTCGCCTTGCAAATGAAATATTCGAGAAAAAGAACTAAGAATAAAAATTTCTTTTAAAACTTGCGGCAACTTTCTCACTTCCATGTCTTGAGCTCATTGAGGAGACCTTCCATGATGGGATTATTCCCCAGCCGCATTGTCTCAATACGTGCCTCTCTGTCCAAGGACTCAAGGACGCTGCGTGTGTAGCTGAAACTGCCCAATTTCTCCATGATGCTCACACAGTATCGCTTCACTTCGTTGTTTGTTGTTCTCTGCCGCAGAATTTCTATGGTGGCCAAGAGAACAAAATAAAAAAATTAGGCAATAATTCAGGTGAGAGAGAATTGTTTATGCGCCCACCAAATGGCGCGAAAGGTAAACAAGAATTTTCCTCATGAAAATATTTACAAATCTTGAGAAAATTCAGCGTTGAGCGTTGAATTGAAATTTTACACAAAAACACAAATTCCTTTCACATCGTGTCCCGCATAAACTGCCCATTATACTGTTCTCAATCCAGAAAAAAATATTTAGAAGAAATTCTTCAGTTTCAAAGCTAATTAGGAGTTTTTTTTTTAAAGTTCTTACTCAAAGTCTTGAAAGAAAAAGTTTATTGTCTTAAATTCTGATTTGATATCCTTTAAAAAAAGTGACACGTTTTCGTATAAAAATAATCATTAAATTAACTTTTTATAGGGTACAAAGTAGAACGAAATAAAAAGGATAAAAACAAAACAATTTTCCATCATTAAATTTTATGAAATGTATTCTAATTTACGTATATAATCAAAAGAAATTTGTCTGAATTGTTAGGGAAGGTTAGGCATTTAATTATTTTGTCTTACAACAATTGTTCAATTTAAATAAAATAAATCACAATTAATTTTGATTCTGTTTGATTAATTTCAAATACGTTTAAATAATTTTTAATTAAATAATTAATTTTACTTTGATTCTCCTTTTTTTATAATTTATATAAGATTTAAATTTGCAACCTTCTTTTAAATGTTGCAAATGAAATGGATAAAAATGTCTTTTTGTAATTAAAGACCAATAAAATTTCCTGTTTCATCAAAAATTATAATAAAAAGTTTTAATTCAGTTTAATCACTTAAAATGATTCACAAATGCATGAAAAAGCAAACTGTCTGAAGAATTAATCACTCTCCAGAGTCTGATAAAAATTATCAAAATTTTTCATTTAATGATTAAAAAGGATTCAAGCATTTCTTGCCAGTTGAAGTAATTTAAAAATTAAATTATATGCCCGAGAAAAAACTTTTATGAAGCTTCAATTAAGTCTTAAAAGCCATTCAATGACAATTAATTTTTTTTATTCTTTTAATTTCTATCTCTGATCATAATCCTATCGAAATCTTTATGATAACATAATCATAAAATAACTTCAGCATATCAGGGGAAAAAAAACATTAAACGCGTGTAAGTTATAAAATTAATTTTTATGATCCAAAAATTAAGTCTGGATAGAAAAATTCTCTGTCAAATTTAGTTGTGCAGTTCACTTAAAGAGTCTCTAAATGGAATGCAAGACAATAAACAAAGCCACAGAGAATCGATAGCGACGACTTTTCTTATCGCCAAACAGCTTCGTCATCCGTCTTATCGCAGAGATGGACAAGAAAAATGTTTTCTTCTCGAAAGACCTTTCAAAAATTTTACCATTTATGTGGGGGCACATAAATAGTTAGAAGAGAAGAAGAAAAAAAAAGAGAAAGTGCATCGAACTTTTATGATTTAAGCTCAAATGTTTGGGTGAAAGTTTGTGTGTGATGCAAGTTATTGAAGTTATGCTCGCTATGTTGGGTTTTTCCTTCCAAATTCAGTATTGAAAGAATTTCACCGAGAGAAAGAGATAAATAAACACCAGAGATGAAAAATAAATCAAAGAGAATGAGATAAAATTAAGAATTCCAAAATAGAACATCTTTTATTCTATTCATTTTCAGCATTGCATGTTGCACAAAGAAAAAAAATGGAAAATTTAAAGTATAATCAAGGAAAATTCTTGAGAAATAAATTTCTAAACATGCCAACTCTTTAAATTCTTTAAAATATTTAATCTTGAATCATATTTCGTGAAAACAAATAAATAAATTAAAGAAGAACGTTTCGATATTGTTCTAATGCTAATTTCCAGAATAAAATATTCTTGCGAGAAATTTTTTGTGATTAAAAAATTCTTTTAAATTAAAATATGAAAAATGAGAAATCGCTTTAGAGCAAAATTCCAAAATCGAGAATATTTCTTTCTTAATCGATTTTCAAATATAAATTGTGTAAAATAAGCAGACCAAATGCTTCAAAAAATTACTCTCAGAAATCTATAAATAGCTCAGAGAAGAAATTATTTTTATAAATCTATAAATAGCTTCACAATTAACAAAGAAAAAAAACGAACTGTTATCTAATAACAATTATAGCTAAAATTACACCGTTTTTGATTATTTTTGGAATTCTATTTATAGAATAAAAAATTTATAAAGAGGCAAAGAGTCAATTTTAAATCAAACCAAAACTTGGAAAATAATTGTTAGTTCTTGAAGAAGAACTTTCCAAAAAGGAATTTTCATATTTTACCATAAATATTTTTTAATGAAAATTCAGAGATTTTAGAATTATTTAATTTAGGTAATTTTATTAAATTCTTTTGTAGTTTTGTCTGTTTTTTTGAAAAGATTTCTTTATTAAAACAAAATAAATTCAGAAATATTTCTTAGTGCGTTAATATTTTTTGCTTAATACTGTACCTAAGTCTGCAATATGACGGGGAAAATAAATCAATACTTTGTGGAAGGTTTTGTATTAAAGTTCTGGGTTAAAAATAGCCGAAGAGAGCTAAAATTAGAGCCAATTGTTTATTCTAAAATTACCATGAATTGAACGGCAGTAGAGAAATCAAATAAACATTACAGAAATTAGCGCAAAATTTTAGCTCCGTAAAACCGTTTGAATGATTTTTTTTGGAGCCTTTTTTTTGCTTCTTGCAGGAAGAGAAGAAAGGTTGAGCTATTTATAGATCCTCTGGAGTTATGCGTTGGGGGGACTTTGGACTTATTTTCAGGGACTTTTTTTTTTAGTAAGTTTTATGCATTTTTAGGGATAGAAAAGTCTTCTTGGGAGAGTATAGAATTTTCATAATTGAATTTTAAGGCATTTTAAATCTCATTTGGAGGCTTAAAAAATTTTCAAGGGTTTTTGAAAGTCTTTTTTGGAACTAGAAGAAGTTTTTAGAGAAAACTTGTAATATTTTTTTTAGCAACTTTTCAGTTTTTAAGCTTAAAGAATTTTGAATAAATTTTTCAGACCTTTTAAGCAACACATCAAAGACTTTCAAGACTTATCAGGGAAATCACAACAATAGGGTATAAAATAAAGAGAAAGAGAAAAGAAAAAACTTACGGAAAACTTGACGATCTTCACCCTCTTGCTGAATGGCGTGAATAATGGGGAAGCTGTACTTGCCCTCGGTGAGATCTTCGCAGTAGCTCTTATTGTCTGCATAGTCCTCCGCCATGAGGTTGCAGTAATCATCGCGAATTTGGAAGTAGAGCCCCAGGAGGGCGGTGAGCTTCGTGAAGTCAGTCTTATTGGTACTGAAGAGCTGCATGAGACGAATGGCCAGCATGAAGAGTCCACCCGTTTTGCGGATGGTCATCTGCTTGTAGTCACTCTCCGTGGGGCAGTGGAAGTTATCACGCCAGAAAATCTCCATTCCCTGCCCACGGTGCAGCTCCAGAAGCTGCTCCGTGTACACGCGCGTTGCTTCTGGATGCCCCAGCATCTGAATTTTCTCCAGGGCAATGAACATGGCATAGTTGGCAGCATTAATGGTGCATGCTTCGCCGTAGATTGCATGTGCCACGGGGACACCTCTGCGGAGGATGGAGTTGTCCTCAATATCATCTAGCCTGTGCCACGGGAACATCCATGGGGAACAACATCAAGTGCCACAGCGTGCAAAATTGTGCGGAAAAGCATTGAACAATGAATTTCTTGTTAGGAATTTTGTTAATTGAGACATTGTGCAGATGGTCTGTCAAACTCATAAACAAACTATGTATGTTTGTACTTACAGAAGACTCGAATTGTGGAGCATGTGGACAATATTCCCAATCTCGTGCATCTTCTCCGTGGGAATGTTGAGCCACTGATTAAAGGCCAACGCAAGCTTCCCGCGTACATTCTTTCCGGGAATCTGATGGATGTAATTGTACGGCTGCAGGAGAATCTAAAAATAGACCAAAAACAGCAATCACTTTTTTTTGCCTTTGCTGCCGGCTGCTACCAAAACAATGAGACCTTTCTCTATAACAAAACAATGCCCAAATGGGGCAGCAGCAGCTGCAAAGCAGAAGCTATTTTTGGATGCAACGGTGGTTCATCCACAGCTGGACAATAGATTGCAATATTCCAAAAATAGCTCACTGCAATCCGTCCACCCCAAAAAAAAACATTCCTCCTGCTTGGAATGCGGGAATAAAGAAATGAAGAATTTCTTACCTGATCCTGCTGCTCCTGGTGGGATTTATCTCTGCACTTCTGCAGGATTTGATTGAATTCCCTCTCGTCGAATTCTGGGTATGACTGCATCTTTGGAGGCTCAAAGAGAACTCGTGGGAATTTGGCAGGAAAAATCTTCACAGAGAGATCTGACTTGGAGTCTGAAGACTAGAGAATGTTGATCCTGATCGTGGCGCAACTCAGGCCGAACTGACTCAATTAATCCGGAGAATGAGTATAAAAACTTTAAAAGTTCCCAAAAACACTGCTGTGAATTATATGGCGTTGCTAGTTAAGGAGGAAGTGAGACATAAGTATATTATCACGTGCATTTTCTCGCTCGCACGTCACTCCCACTACTAGGCCAGTATAGGCCAGTAGAATTAGCGGAAAATGACCCCAAACTTTTAAATAAATTCGGCCTAGCCAAATTTTGCACCATTTGATTCATAAAAATATAAGAATTTTTTTAATATTTACGTGCATGCTCTAAAACTTATGCTCATTTCAGAAAATGCGTTTGAAAAATATTTCATACATTTTTCCATAGAAGCCATCGAAGCCATTGAACGAACATGCGACGTCGCTGAATTTCGTGTACCGAAAAAGTATGATTTGACAGTTGAGAATTTTCGAGTAAATATTTTCATTTTTGTGGGGATTTTTTTTTGTGAAATAATGTGTGTTTACGTATTATTTCTGCATTATCTCATGTAGGAAGTACTTTTTTTAATCCTCGTTATAATTTGTTGAGTGGAAACTGTAAAAACTATAGTATTTTATGTGGTTTGTGTGAGCAATTTCTTGGAACCCCCCAGTGACGTCACTTGTTCGTTCAATGGCTTTGATGGCTTCTATGGGAAAATGTATGGGAATATTTAAACGCATTTTCTGAAACGAGCATAAGTTTTAGAGCACTCCAGTAAGTATAAAAAGGTTTCTTATAATTCTTTGAATCAAATGGTGCAAAATTTGGCTAGGCCGACTTTATTTAAAAGTTATTTTACTTCTCAGCTGGCCTATACATATTTTACACACACGAGGCTATTTCCATTGTCAGCATGTCAGCGTTTTCAGCAATTCAGCAAGTTCAGTTTTCGTTTGGGAACTTTATGGGACCACCCAATACTAGAAGAAAAAATAAATACGTGGGCACAAAAATTACTTTCTCCAAGGAATTTTTCATAGTTTTTCCATTGTTTACCCATTAATTTGGCAATAATGGCAGCTGCAGCACCCCCATTAACTCCCTGGAGTCCTGACAAGAAGCACAGCGACCGGGAAAGGTGAGATAAAACACGAGAATCCACATTGACCATAACCTCAATTTATGTTTTTATTTTTTGGGAATGATTATAATTTTCCAGATGGATTTGCATTTATCCGGCTTATATTAATTCCAAGAAGACACGGCAGGAGGGAAGGAAACTCTCCAAGGAGCACTGTGTTGAGAATCCTACATATATGGAAATTAGGGATGTTTTGGCTGTTGCAAATCTCAGGGTCGGTGTGGAGAATAAATTGTACTCCCGGGAGAAGAGTAAGGTGAGAATTCAGAAAAAACCGGTTAGATTCCCAGGATACTTAAGGAATTACTTGGATTTTTTCAGGAACTTGTCCACCGTGGCAGGATACGTGTGCAATTGAAGAATGACGATGGAACGCCATTCAATCCGGAATATCCCACACGAGATAGCATTTTGATTCACTTGGGAAGAATGATTCCACAGCTGAAGAGTCGTCAGGGTGGGAAAGGTGGTGCAGAGGCTGCAAGCAGTTCATCCACTTCGTCGGCTCCCCACAAAAAGGGTAAAGGAAAGAGACGTTAAGGTCAGGACAACATTCTTTTTCTCTCTATTTCCTCCCTAAATATATACATTCTCTCAGTTCCCTGACATCCTTTTGTTTATATTCTCTTGTTAAAAAAAAACTGATCTTCCAACAACCTACTTAGAATATTATATTCTAAAAGTAAATTTATTTACAACAAAATTAAGTCTAGAAGATAGAGAGGATTTTTCAAGTCCTCATTAGGTAGTTAGCTAACCGTCCGGGACTTCGGAGTTTGAAATCTAAAACCCTTGCGGCTGTGTCGATAACAGTATCATCTCCTGGACCGTCCACAACATCTGCCAATCTCTCAATTTTCTCTTTGAGAATATTCTCACGTCGTGGCACGAGAGGTTTGAGCTTAAGCATTGTCACCTCGTCAATACGATGAGGAATGGCACGAACACCATCCCTAAGTTTCTCATAATTATCCCTAAAATCCACCCTGATGTCCCCAAAGAGATCCCTCTCAAAGAGCGGAGCTCCCAGGAGGTCTGGCTTGAAATTCAACGGACTTCCCAGTTTGTTTCTAATCTCCTTCAACACAATTTCCGTCTTAATCTTCGAGGCGAGTGATTCCAAGTCTCCAGCAATTCCTGGAGCTCCAAAGAATCTATCCTCAAATGCCATTGGCTCCTCTTTCCCACTGCGCCAGGGATTAGCTTCGTGGATGTTGTAGACACTTCGTCTATTTCGTTCATTAGCACGATAGAAGGCTTCCTGTTCTGGTGTGAGATCCCGAATTTCCCGGACAAATCTCCGGCCGGCACTTCCCTGAATTAGGACGTCGTAAGGTAGGTTTAGCGTATCACAGTGGGTTTTTAGCTTTGCCAGGCACGTGATGTCCTTCTCGGCGTCAGAGGAGCACTCACAGATGCATTCCTCACCACAGAAGTACCCCAGGCAACCACATTCACTGCACAGTGACACACACTGAGTCCTGTTGCCGATATCATTGAGAGCAGATAAGGATAGGGCGTGTGTGAGAGCTTTAGGGAAAAATTAAAAAATGATTGTTTAATAAAACTCCTTTTTTTTTAAATAATAAATTTCTTTTTTTTTTTTGGTAAAGAAACTTTAAGGAGATATTTCTTAAGGAATTTTCTTTCATAAAAACTTCACGAAAAGCTTAAAAGAAAAATTAACATAGAGCTTACAGTGACCACCCTATACAACGAACACCACGAATACTATTTTAGGAAAGTTTTAAAGCAAGAAGTTTTCTCTTGGAATTATCTGTCTGAAGAATCTTTCACACACTCATCTCTCAATGATGTAAAAGAAACTAAAATTAATAAACTCCTTTATGATTTTTTTTTAATTTTGGCGAAATTTTCAAAATCTTTCCCAACAAAAACTTTTAAAGTGAAAAGAACTCTTCAAGTAAAAAAAATCGTTCGTTGTGTAGGGCATCCTCTGTAATTTAATCCAATAAATTGCACTAAAATCATCAACTTCACATTTCTCTTTAATTTTCAATCTTTCTGCGATGGAATAAAACTTATTAAATTAATAATTTACCACTTTTCATGATAAAAAGCACAATTAAGCACTGAAACACCGCTCCGGGGTAATCCATTGTTAATCCACACAGATCTTCAGCTTTCACAGTAAAAGAATTTTAAATTAAAGAAAAAAATAATATAATTCCTCCTGGACATGCGAAAGAAGTTTGACCAATGATTTATGAAGAATAGAACTTTATAGAGGCCCTCCTCCTGTGTTATTCTACATTACCCAATGTTTTTGCTCAGTGCTGTTTATTTGTGTTAAAAAAAAACTCTCTGTGTGTACAAAACTTTAGCTTCCGCTGTGTTTTGGCTTTTTTTTTTCTTTCTGTTCGGGCAATTCTCGCGAATATGGGAATTTTTTAGGTGACACAGATAAACGTTTTTTTTTTAATATTGAAGTGAAGAAAATTTTCTCGCGCAATGACATTGTGAATGAGAAATGCATAACGAATGCGTGGAGGAGAGGAAAAAAAAAGAGCAGTGAAAGCATAACAAATTGAAAGTTGAATGAAGAACTTTTGAGGAAGTTTTGCAGCGTTGCGTCCTTGACTGAAGGTCAGCGTACGCAGAGAAAGTTCGCAAAAAGAATTAAAAAAAAAGCTTCGCTAAGATTTTTTTTGGATTCATTTTGCCTTGTAGAATTTTCACATTGCTGTTCTCAAAATGTTTTAGTTTGGATTTTTCTTTAAGCTTGCGCTAGAAGAAGAGTGAATCAGTCGATATCGCTGGGAGATTGCAAAGAAACTCATTAATTTTCTCTTATTATATTAACATTTTATTTTGTCAAATATAATAATTTGTATAACATTTTATACATCATTTTTTTTTTAAATCTTCTTACACAACCTCGTGAAATACTTCAAAATATACTACAATAAATTGGATTCTTTAAACAATTTTTGTTCAATATACTTCCGGCCCTTGTTTGACATTCTTTCTCATTTTCATTTTGGAATCTCTTTTTCTTGTCAAGAAATATGTTATTTTTTCTTAAGATTTTGTAGGAGGAATTTTATTTAAGATGAAAAAAACAGGAAAGATATGAAATTATCACAGATTTTACATTACATTGAGTGTCTCTATATTAGTCAAAGGATATAACGAAAAGAAATTGAAAAAAAAATTATTCACGAAAAAAACTCTTCTAGAAGGAATTTTTCGAATTTTTGCTGAATTTTAAAGATTCTCTTTAATTTTCCTAAAGAAAAAAAAAATACATAGAACGTTACAGAAAGCGTGGTGAAGTATATCGTCATCATCCATGTATACCTTTAGCTTTTCTTCTGCATTTTCAATCAAGGCGGAAGTACAAGAGAGTTAATTTCTTTCATTCACTTTCATCTTGTTTTTATTGTCTCTTTTTTTCTCTACATCTATAGGCGCAGAGAGTTAATAAAATAACTTAAAAGTAAAAATAAAATGATAGAAAGATTATTATTTAAAAAAAAATACAAAAGCACATCAGGCAGATCTTTGTAGGTAAAAAAAAAAGGATTTTTGTATAAAAAAAAATAATAAATTACATCCAGGCAGTTTTTTGCAGGGAGGCAGGCATTAGAGAGAAAAAAAATCAGAGAAGAAGAAATGTATATGTCCTCATGGGTCAAAGGTGGAGGTTCATTTTTTGTTTTTTTTTTTGCCTTAAAAATTACAATATAAAGTTAATTTTTTTTAATTCTTTAAGAATAAGCTCGTGGGTGTGAGATTTATCTCAATTTCTTGGGGGAGGAGGGGGGAAGACCCTTCAGTTGATGACTACTTGGCTGGAGGTGCCTGTGTATGCTCTTGGCAACCGTCAACATTTTCGGGCCAGTCGCAAACATTCTCCGAGGGGTTGAACACCAAATTGGCTGGACATGGCATGTGATGCTTACGTTCACCCTCACACATGTAGTAATGTGTGCAGTCGTTGTTATCACGGTGATAGCTAATGTGGCCATCCTCCTCCGCGCAAGTTACTTCGTTGGCTGCAGGAAGAATCATTTAATTTATCAATTAAATTTCATTTAAAAAACCAACTAAAAAAAAATCACAAAATGATCAAAATTTGTTTCAAAGAAAAAACTCACGATCTTTTGTTGTGTAGGCTCCACGTGGGCCATGAGACTCAAATGGACCATCGTATTCAAGGGCAACCTTATAGTCTTTCAATTCACTATTCAGTGCAGCTAAGAGTGGATACCTTCCACCACCGCATTTCCCTGAAAAGTCATCCATATCCACTGACCAAACCATAATACCCCCAAATCCTTGCTCCTTCAGCCATTGCATCTGCAAGATAAAAAAAAATTAAATACTTAAAGCTTGGCAATTTACTTTTTTAGTTTGTAAAGAAATTTTGAGAAACTTTCTTTAAGGAAGCTTTAGATAGATTCTTTCTGTGTGTGCAACAAACTCTTACCTTTGTCTTGAGTGACCTCTCATCATCGAAACCAACCCATTGATCTTTGCGATAGGCAAATGGCACTTGCTGTTCTGAATCCCACACGAGGGTTGTATTGCTACCAGCTAGGAAGGCGCAGATTTCGTAGTAGCTCAGGAAGCCAGCTTCACTTGTAAATTTCCCCGGGTTACCACCACCACTTGCTGGGGCTCCAATGTCAAATTGTGTTGTATTAACCAGGGTAAAGGTGCGTCCGTATGTTGGCATACCGATGAGAAGTTTCTCCTTGGGTGCACCCTGTTTAACCCATTCGCGTGCACTAAAGTCCACTGTTAGCTTCTTTTGGTAACCCGTTGCGGAGTCAAGGGGGTACAGGGGTGAATTATGGCCAACCTGACGTTCCCATTGTCCGTGGAAATCGTACGTCATGACATTGATGAAATCCAAATATTTGGAGATTTCGGGAACATCGTATCCAGCGGCAATTGCCTCAAAGGACGCTGGAACAGCTGCTGTTAGGAGTAGACGTGGTTGCCCCGACGTCTTGGCTTCCCCTTCAAAGGCAACACGGAGCTCCTTGAGAAGATTCACATAGGCTACACGATCATCAGCCCCACGTGGGTATTCCCAATCAACATCGAGTCCATTGAATTGATATTCACGCAAAAACTCAATCGCCTCATAGACAAATTGATTCATACGGAAGACATTGGATGTGAGCTCTTTGAATGGTGTCGATCCAAAGGCCCATCCTCCAATTGCCAGGAGAATTTGTAGTTCTGGATTCTTTTCCCTTAGGGCAATAACTTGATCATACATATCGGGATCATCACCATTAGCTTCGCTTAGTTTGTGATCCTTCAGTGTGGCAAAAGCGTAAACCAAGTGTGTGCAGAGCTTAGCGTCAACGTCTTTTGGTTCAAATTTACCAGCACCAGGTCGTTTAGCTGACCAACTTGTTAAGTAGCAGAATACCTGTGCGGGACGAGCTATAAATAAAAAAAGAGTTATGAATATTTTTAAGGTTCTTTCCTGATCGTATTTCTACTTTGACTTACAGTGTTTATCGACAGTGGCTAATCCATGCTTGATTTTGTTAATCTTTGATGGCTTTCTGACTTTGTCCAACAATTCAGACACTGGAATCTTAATTGGCAGGGGTTTCTGTTGCTCAACAGGCTCATCATCGAATGTGGCTGCAACCTTACTCCAGTCAACATCCTTCTCATCTTTGGCACGTTTAATTCCACGAAGTTCCTCCCTCATGGCTGAAATAAGGGGGTATTTGACATTTCCTCCACATACACCACCTGAGAAGTCATCCATGTCCACAGTCCACACCATAGCTCCGCCGTAGCCGCCTGTCTTAATCCACTTCATCTTATTCCTGATGGAGCGTTCATCGTCAAAGCCCACCCATTGATCTCCACTCACGAGGTAGGGTACCTTCATTTCATCATCCCACACGTACACGGCACCATTGAGGAGCATTTCGCAGATTTCGTAGTAAGCCAAGAAACCGGCTTCCTTGGTGTACTCCCCCGCCTTTCCACCACCAGTTGCTGGGGAATTAGGGCCGTGTTTTGCTGTATTTGCCAGGGTGAAGGTACGACCGTACGTTGCCATACCAATGACCAATTTTTCCTTTGGTGCTCCAAGTTTTACCCAAAGCCCTGCTGCATGATCCACAGACAGCTGCTTTCGCCACTCAGAATCACTCGATGGTGCATACAAGGGGGCATTGTGACCTGTTTCACGTTCCCACTTCCCATGGAAATCGTACGCCATGACATTGATAAAGTCCAAATAGCTGGCAACAGCTGGAACATCATAACCACCGCGTACGTTATCCGGGCCAACGGGTACGGCTGCTGTGAGAAGGAGTCGTGGTTTACGAATTTCTTGAGCTTCCGCATCAAATGCTTCTTTCAGTTCTGCAAAGACAAAAAAAAGGATTTCAGTAAAATTCTAGTCTTATTGGTCCATATTTGTAAAATAATTTTCAAACCTTTTAGCAACAGAACAAAGTTCTTCTTGTCATCAGTTCCCTTCGGGTATTCCCAATCCATGTCGAGACCGTCAAAATTTCTCTGCCTCAGGAAGGGAATGGCTGAATAGATGAATGTTTGTCTGGCATAGCGTGTGGCTGACATATCCTTGAATTTCTGCGTACCAAATGACCATCCACCGATTGCAAGGAGAACTTTGAGTTTAGGATTGGCTTTTTTGAGATTAAGGATACGCTGGTAGAGTCCTGGTGTGCCATCTTTGGTCTCATCATTACTCTCGAAGGAGCTCAATTTGCCCTTCTTGAGCCACCCGAATGCAAAAATGATGTGCGTACACAGATCAGCTGGAATATCCTCCGGTAGGAATTTACCAATCTTCGTGCGGTATTGCGACCAATTTGTGTAGTAGCACACAATCTTATATCCATCCTTATCCACACCACCATCCTTTGTTGCAATTGCCGTTGATGCAGCACCCGCAACGGCTGCACTTGCTGCTCCCACGGCAATGCGATTCTTACTCCTCACACGGAAGCGATTAACTGAAGGTGCAGGGATCTGATCTGACCTATCTTGTGCTTTATCAGCCACAGCATTTACGCGTGAACTCGATGTGACTGTACGTACAATTGTGGGACTTCCTGTTGGTCGTCGCAATCTTCGACGTGTACTCGCTGCAACGACATAATTATGTATATAACAACAAAAAAAGAAAAAAGAAGGAGAAGGAGGTGAAAAAAAGAGAAATTGCTTGTAATTGGCAAAATGGATAATTTGCAAAATAAGATAATGTTGAAAAAAAAGAGTCTCAATATCTAGATCAAGCAGCACATGTGTGTGGCAATTTGCGGCGATCTCGCTTTCGATTATTTTGATCTTCATACCGGCCAAACATACCGCTCATTCCTCGATCACTCTCTCTTCGGCACGGCATCTTCAACGCCGCCAATTATGATGCGTTTATGGTGAAGTTAATCAGCGCGTGTGCCCGTAATTGGTCACAAATCCCATTGATTTCAATGCGTAATTATCAGTTATATGACTACCTGGGGAGAACTACTTCACCTCCAATGAAAGATTGGCAAGATTGGCAAAAGGAAGCTATTCATTTTTAACTGATTATTAACCTTATTCAACAAATTTATGCTTTAGATGACATAAAATGCGTAATGAATATAGAGAGAGTGTAATCAATGCCCCCAACTCTTGTATAAAATGTGCAATTTCAATGTAAAAAATGGAAAATCTGTAAATTACCTTGAGCACTATCTGTATGTGTGAAGAAAATGGCTAGAAGGAGGCATAGGACGAACGTTAGCTTTATCAATCGCGGCGGTAACTGAAAAAGAGAAAAATATATATATAATTTCATCATTTGAAAAATATATTTATACACCCAGTGGGGTTATTAGTCATGCAGTGGGAAGAAAATGGTTGAAAATTGCCCAATAATTTGTCGTGATCGAGCGATATTATGCTATGTGTCGCGCGATAAAGTGACGATCATTCAAACGACCCAATTTTCCTTCTTCACTCGATTATGCAGCTCTATGTGCAATTTGTTGAAGGATAAATAAATTTTAATTGGAGATGGATTTATTTGTGCATAAAAAATGATCAAAATGGAATGTTTATTGATCTTTTTTTTTCTTTTCGTTGTTAAATAGAAGAGAAGAGATCTTTGTCACAAATTCTATGCTGGGGCAAAAATAAACGCCAATCTCACGAATAGCAACACAGAAATAAGTGGCAAAAATTGCGATCGCGATCGTGTATCTTTTGGGATTAAGTAATATCCTCTCTCGTGCACCAGCTGAGAGACAAGTTGGTAGCGCAATTTAATGATGAAGAAAAAAAAGAGCTTCCAATAAAACCAATTGATTTATTACCTTTTTACATTCATCTGACATACCTACAACATATTCTTCATGATTGTATTTTGCATAATTATGATCATATTTTGTTATTGAGAAGACTCATTTTAGTGGAAGATGAAATGTGGCAAAATTGAAAGCTTCTCTCGCTCTTTCTCTCCCATGTGCATTAAGCAATTGGATTACTTTTTAAGATTTCATCAAGCTTCTCTTGCTCAACTCTTTTTTCATGTTTTTTTTTACTGAACCTGCTGAATCTTTTGTGGTTTCCATTCAAATCTTCTTCCCGTTCATTCGGAGTGATTCTTCTACCATCCCAAAGTATAAACACGTTCTAATACCTTTCAAGTGATCAATTAATTATCAATAGATAAACAGGTATACTTAAAAATCTTATGCAACATTTCTCTTTCTTCTTCACAAGAATTTCCCCCAGGAAAATTGCCGCGGGTTCCTTTGAAAATTCTCAAACGATCTCCATGGGTATATAAAGCATAATTTTAAGCTCTAAAACAAGATATGTGTATACCTACAAAAAAACATGCTATTATGTAGCAAAAAGGGGGAATTGTATAACGAAAATGCTGCAATGTGAGTTATCTGCAAATTGAACGTGTTACAGATTTCACGGCATTTTGGCCATTGAGTGTGTGAGCAGCATGAAAGTAAGATCAATCTCATAAATCTCAATTCATAGACACATTTTGCACCATTTTGTTTCACTGAATGTGTGTTGAATTATTTCAGCACGAAACTGGAACATTTCTTTTTTTTTTCTTTACTTCTCTTTAATTTTTCAAAAATTAAATGTTGATGAATTTTTTGCAAGGAAATGTTTTTTTTTTCATGGGTTTTGAAGACAAAGAATTTTTCTTCAATATTTGCTGCACTAGAATTTATTTTTTCTTAATTTAAATAATAATTTATTTCATCTAAAAGTTATTTTTTCACTGAAATAAACTGGAGCTTTTAAACTTTTCTATATATCCAAAAAGCTCAAAATATAATCAAGGCCTTCAATAAATTTTTAAATTTATATATTTTTATTTAAAGACTTTGCGTGACTGTTTTGACTATGAAATAATCCTTGAAACTCGATAGCGGATGAATTTTATTTAATTACTACACCACATTCTTTATTTTAAATAATTATTTTGTATGAAGCTCTCTTTTTAATATTAATTTATATCATTTATGCATTTTCTGCTGACTAGCTGCCCAACCCAGAATTTTAATAAATCCATTGGCCTCTCTTTTTCTCTCTCGGTATTGGAATAAAAAAAATTAATATAATCAGTATTATTCTCTTTTAAATAATAACATATCGTTGCCCTCACAGAAAGCGACGCGTGGAGGGAAAAGCTCATGAATCAATGTACTTTTTATATAGTATAAAAATTAAAGAGAACTTTTGAAAGTAAAGTATGTGTGCATGAAATAATAAAAAAAAGAGAAAAATAATAATTTCTTAACTTAATAGTGTGCAATAAACATATTGTATTCAAATTGAGTGAAATGTTGGTTGAATAAAATTGCACTCTTCGCATTTGGGCGGGATAGTGGCAATTTTTTGTTGTTGTTGAATTGTTTTAACTTCAAGTTTCTTTTCATTTTTTTGTGCTGTGCGGACTCAGACAAAATTCTGGACAATTAATGACACCATCCACCCAACAACCCTCCTTTTGGGCGTGCTGCTGAATGTACGCAGACAATTGTGTGCTTTATAAAAATCAGTGAATAAATTTTCGTGTGAAACGCGGTCAAGAACGCTATTCACGCGAGATCTTATGCTTGTTTGGGCCCCTCACAAACCATAAAAACCAACACCGCGTCGTCCATATAATGAATTCCGCGACTCAAAACAAATCTCACTTAATCTTCCGAGATGAATTAATTTTCATCTTTTTATGTGCTACTATACACATTTGCACAACCTCCCTCCATCCCATCTTTTCATCTCTCGCGCGCACCTCATCACGAACCATAAATTCATGAACCTTCTTTTACAGAAAAAATATAATTTTTCTACAAGTTGCATGCAATTGGTTGCACGCATTTAGTTGCGTGCAACTGAATAAAGAAGTACAGAGAGAAATTTTCAATCACTTCCAATTTTCCTCTCAAATGAGGCATTTTATTCAGTTCCTTCTTCTTTCTTTGGTTATTGGGAAAGATTAGAAATCAATTTGGCAGCATTAAATGGAGAATTTGTGATGTGCAAATTATCTCGAATTGAGGGGTATATAATGGGAGTAAATGCTCAAGCTTTTAAGTGAGACAATGGCACTTCCGTTGTCCTCAGTCGCGCACGTCGCATTTCCACGTTTCTTTTCCGCAAATCTCTTGCTTTGCGAAATTAAAGAGGTGACAATTATGTGAGAGGAATGTTTGAAGAGCAAAAGATCCATGAAATTCATGAAAATCTTGCGCTACAAAAAAGACACGAAATTTCAAGCCTTGGAGAAGATTCTTATTTTAGATTGAAAGATCTCATAAAAAGATTTTGTGAGAAATTTCCTGTAAAATTCTTGGCCAAATATTTTTATTCATATTTTATTGAAAATCAATTTTTTCAACAAAATTTTCATGGGTGTTTCTTGCAAAAATTTTGAGAATTAATTACTTATTACTTTTACGAGTTCTTCCTGAACACTTCCATATCTAAATCCATCCCAGTCTTCCCATTAAAAGCCTTTTAAATTATTTTATTGCATTTACGTTGATAAACTTGTTTTATAAAACCTATACATAACATATAAACTGAATTAAGTAATTGGAATAATTTTATCTCTTCTTGACATTTATTTAATGGAAGATTTTTGGTCAAACAGGAAGTTTTTGTTGAAAAAGAAATAAATAGGGGAGTATGACTTAAAACTGAACTAACTGCCAGAGATTTTTTTTGTGCAAAAACTTTTTATATCTTATACTAAACACAAATGGGCTAAAGGAGTGATATTTAGGCCTTTATTTCCTTTCAATTAATTTACAATAATAAACTCAACTGACGTTTCTTTATTTCTTCCTTCTTTCCTTAACAAAGCTAAATAATTTACGGATTAAATTTAATCCACAAAATATTGACAATAAGGGAGGTATTTAGTTGTAAATTTTAGGCTCAAGAAAGAATTTCAAAAAGTTTCAACATAAAGAAGTTTTAAGAACATAAAATTCATAAAACGCAAAAATAATCTCTTGTAGAGCTTTGAAAAAAAATCCTTGTATATTATGGAAATTTATCGATTGTCATTGATTTCTTAAAATTTTATATCAAATGTTTCTATTTAACTAATGCACGCATAAATATTAAATTTATTCAAGGTATGTTTTTGGCGGAGAATTAAAAAAAAATATATAAATAAATCGATAAATCTTCTATGGAAATTTAGTGATTGGAAAATGTTATCAATATAAATTAATGGTGATCGTACGATTGATCTTTCTTTGCTGAAATTGGATTTTTCTTGGCAAATAGTGTAGTGCAGCGGAAGAAAAACTAAAAGAGATAAAATCTGTAAAATAAAAACGACAATTAAGCACATTCCGCAAAAAAGAGATTCAGAAAAAATGTGGTTTAGATTGAATCATCGCTGTTGGCGATTATGTCAATGCCTCTAGGGTAAAAATTTCTTGAATATTTTTGCAAGCCTTTCTTCCACTGCCTGGATGATTTAGTAGAACAACATTGCGCGCATTTCGCCAATTTATGGTGTTGAATTGCAAATTTGTGACAATTTCTCTTTGGTATTCAACGCTTCTGTTCAAAGATGTTTTTTTTCTCTCTTTTTCTCTACTTCTACTTTATTCCTGGGAGAGTGAAAATTTCTTTACATTATGACTGCACAAGAGTATTTCTTATTTATTATTTAGGTAAAAAAAATACATCGTAAATGTGTGCAGCATTAAAAAAGTCAGTGTTGTACCTTTCTATTGCATAATACGTTCATTTACACTCTAAAAATATTTGCAGAAAATCTCCCAGCAGAGCAAAATTGCAATAAGAAGGAGGGATTTATTGTGTGCTGGGGAATTGCAAGAGGTTCCACTTGTATATTGATAGGCGGCAATTGGTATGAGCGCACAGAAAGTCTCAAAAGAAAATTATGGTAGAGGTGATGAAGGAATTTGCGCTAAAATCGACATTAAAATTCAAATAAATAATCGATTAATCTTTCTCCTCCTAGAGCATTCAATCTCAAAATCAATCTCTTATGGGTTTTGATTGAGGAAATGATTGGCAATTAACATTCATTGCACACACTGAAAGACATTTTTTTGTATATGTGATTGCACCAACAATGTCTCAATAGTGCTGAAAATGTCTTGAAAAGTTGAAAATGATGAGATTTATCTCTCACTTCTTTTGCACCTTATTGAATTACAAATTTACCAATAAAATCTTCGGCGCGCTTTAAAACTTCCGCACAAGTTAATCTCTCGTGCGTTTTGGAGTGTGGCGCGTCACACAGTCGTGGGAATGTTTATAGATTCACATTAATTTATTCTCTTAATTTATTAAAGATTTTCGTTTAATTAAGTAGATCCATTTTTAATTATCTTTCCAAAGGAAATGTAAGAGATTGCAAGAAAAAGGTGCTGATTTTATTATTATTTTTTTGTTTTTGTAATTATTTTGTGATGAAAATGTCGTGATTTCTCATGTGAATTGAATGCTAGTTGCATGTGATGAAATATATTGCCTCTAATCTTGCAATTTCTTTGCAAATTCTTTTTAAATAACTAACATTCAAACTAGTCGGAAATATTTCAATTTTTTTATTAAAACTTAATCTTTCGGATAAACTCATCTGCCCCTAAACACCTACAAAATGTGTATCTCACCGGAGCATCAACCATTCTCAATGATCACTGTATACACTGTTAAAAATACTTCAGCTTTTTTAACTGAAAATTTCGGTCTCGATCTTCCACTGTTTTACTTTGGTCAAAAATTTTGTTTTTTTGACCAATTTTTTTGGTCAATATTTGACCATTTTTTTTTCATCGAGAGTATTTTGACTAATTTATTTGGTCGAAGATACTTAACCATTTTTTTCATCGATTTTGACCAATTCATATGGTTAAAACACTCACGCAAAAGGCTTTAACTGAATTATTTTGTCAATTTAATTGAAGTTCATCGGTCGTTTTGACAAATTCAAATAGTTGAAACACTCCGGCTAGGTGATTTAACTGAATTATTTAGTCAATTTCACTGAAATAGTTCGGTCATTTTGACCATTTAAAATGGTTGAAGCGGTCCTGCAATGTCACTTAACTGAATTATTCAGTCAATTTTACTAAAGCATTTCGGTCGTTTCGACGAAATAAAATGGTGGAAGAGCTTCGCAGAATGAAATTTAACTAAATTATTCCGTACTTCAGTCTTTTTGACAAATCAATACAGTGGAAGATCGGGACTGAATTATTTGGTCTCGGTCTTCCACTGTAGTACTTCAGTCTTTTTGACAAATTAATACAGTGGAAGATCAGGACTGAATTATTTGGTCTCGGTCTTCCAATGTAGTACTTCAGTCTTTTTGACAAATTAATACAGTGGAAGATCGGGACTGAATTATTTGGTCTCGGTCTTCCACTGTAGTACTTCAGTCTTTTTGACAAATTAATACAGTGGAAGATCGGGACTGAATTATTTGGTCTCGGTCTTCCAATGTAGTACTTCAGTCTTTTTGACAAATTAATACAGTGGAAGATCGGGACTGAATTATTTGGTCTCGGTCTTCCAATGTAGTACTTCAGTCTTTTTGACAAATTAATACAGTGGAAGATCAGGACTGAATTATTTGGTCTCGGTCTTCCAATGTAGTACTTCAGTCTTTTTGACAAATTAATACAGTGGAAGATCGGGACTGAATTATTTGGTCTCGGTCTTCCACTGTAGTACTTCAGTCTTTTTGACAAATTAATACAGTGGAAGATCGGGACTGAATTATTTGGTCTCGGTCTTCCAATGTAGTACTTCAGTCTTTTTGACAAATTAATACAGTGGAAGATCAGGACTGAATTATTTGGTCTCGGTCTTCCAATGTAGTACTTCAGACTTTTTGACAAATTAATACAGTGGAAGATCAGGACTGAATTATTTGGTCTCGGTCTTCCAATGTAGTACTTCAGTCTTTTTGACAAATTAATACAGTGGAAGATCAGGACTGAATTATTTGGTCTCGGTCTTCCAATGTAGTACTTCAGTCTTTTTGACAAATTAATACAGTGGAAGATCAGGACTGAATTATTTGGTCTCGGTCTTCCAATGTAGTACTTCAGTCTTTTTGACAAATTAATACAGTGGAAGATCGGGACTGAATTATTTGGTCTCGGTCTTCCACTGTAGTACTTCAGTCTTTTTGACAAATTAATACAGTGGAAGATCGGGACTGAATTATTTGGTCTCGGTCTTCCAATGTAGTACTTCAGTCTTTTTGACAAATTAATACAGTGGAAGATCAGGACTGAATTATTTGGTCTCGGTCTTCCAATGTAGTACTTCAGTCTTTTTGACAAATTAATACAGTGGAAGATCAGGACTGAATTATTTGGTCTCGGTCTTCCAATGTAGTACTTCAGTCTTTTTGACAAATTAATACAGTGGAAGATCAGGACTGAATTATTTGGTCTCGGTCTTCCAATGTAGTACTTCAGTCTTTTTGACAAATTAATACAGTGGAAGATCAGGACTGAATTATTTGGTCTCGGTCTTCCAATGTAGTACTTCAGTCTTTTTGACAAATTAATACAGTGGAAGATCGGGACTGAATTATTTGGTCTCGGTCTTCCAATGTAGTACTTCAGTCTTTTTGACAAATTAATACAGTGGAAGATCAGGACTGAATTATTTGGTCTCGGTCTTCCACTGTAGTACTTCAGTCTTTTTGACAAATTAATACAGTGGAAGATCAGGACTGAATTATTTGGTCTCGGTCTTCCACTGTAGTACTTCAGTCTTTTTGACAAATTAATACAGTGGAAGATCGGGACTGAATTATTTGGTCTCGGTCTTCCACTGTAGTACTTCAGTCTTTTTGACAAATTAATACAGTGGAAGATCGGGACTGAATTATTTGGTCTCGGTCTTCCAATGTAGTACTTCAGACTTTTTGACAAATTAATACAGTGGAAGATCAGGACTGAATTATTTGGTCTCGGTCTTCCACTGTAGTACTTCAGTCTTTTTGACCAATTAATACAGTGGAAGATATTTGACCATTTTTTTCAGTGAAGGGGTGATTTAACAAATTTCTTTGGTAAGTGATATTAAACAGTTTGATTCAGTGAAGGAGTACATATTTTGTCCAATTCAAATGATTGGTACGCTTTAACTGAATTATTTTATCAATTTTACTGAAGTTTATAGGTCGTTTCGACCAATTCATATGGTTGAAGCACTCAGGCAATACGTTTTAACTGAATTATTTGATTAATTTTACTGAAGTTCATCGGCCGTTTTGACCAATTCAAATAGTTACAGCATTTTCGCAATGTCATTTAACTGAATTATTCAGTCAATTTTACTGAAGTACTTCGGCTTTTCTGAATTCCACTCTAAAATGCAAAATCTTCAGATCTAACTTAAATTTGGGATGAGTCACGTTAACAGGATTTTTAATAAAAAAAAAACAAAATTAAAAAAAAATATTTCTTTTATTTTCTCTTAAAGCATTTTCCTTTCTCTTTTACAATACCCATTAATACTTTAAATGAAAGAGGCTTTTCAATTAAAGACTGAGTTAAAGAAAAAGAATTCTTTTTTTATTCCCTTTTAGAGGATAAGGGAAATTATTTGATCAAAATAACAAAAGTCATTTGGTTAAAAGACAATAAAATCTAAATAAAATTATTAAAAAGGCCAAAAAAATTGTCAAAAATACAGAAATTCTTCGGTCAAAAGTCATGAAGTAACTCAAGTAACTGAAGTTATTTGATCAAAATAACAAAAGTCATTTTGTTAAAAGACAATAAAAGCTGAATAAAATTATTAAAAAGGCCAAAAAAATTGTCAAAAATACAGAAATTCTTCGGTCAAAAGTCATGAAGTAACTCAAGTAACTGAAGTTATTTGATCAAAATAACAAAAGTCATTTTGTTAAAAGACAATAAAATCTAAATAAAATTATTAAAAAGGCCAAAAAAATTGTCAAAAATACAGAAATTCTTCGGTCAAAAGTCATGAAGTAACTCAAGTAACTGAAGTTATTTGATCAAAATAACAAAAGTCATTTTGTTAAAAGACAATAAAAGCTGAATAAAATTATTAAAAAGGCCAAAAAAATTGTCAAAAATACAGAAATTCTTCGGTCAAAAGTCATGAAGTAACTCAAGTAACTGAAGTTATTTGATCAAAATAACAAAGTCCGATACACTAGTCTGTATAAGGAATTTAATAAATTATTATTATTATTATTATCAAAATAACAAAAGTCATTTGGTTAAAAGACAATAAAAGCTGAATAAAATTATTAAAAAGGCCAAAAAAAATTGTCAAAAATACAGAAATTCTTCGGTCAAAGGTCATGAAGTAACTCAAGTAACTGAAGTTATTTGATCAAAATAACAAAAGTCATTTGGTTAAAAGACAATAAAAGCTGAATAAAATTATTAAAAAGGCCAAAAAAAATTGTCAAAAATACAGAAATTCTTCGGTCAAAAGTCATGAAGTAACTCAAGTAACAGAATTTATTTGGTCGAAAAACCAAAGATCTTTGGTTAAAAGACAATAAAAGCTGAATAAAATTATTAAAAAGGCCAAAAAAAAATTGTCAAAAATACAGAAATTCTTCGGTCAAAAGTCATGAAGTAACTCAAGTAACTGAAGTTATTTGATCAAAATAACAAAAGTCATTTTGTTAAAAGACAATAAAAGCTGAATAAAATTATTAAAAAGGCCAAAAAAAATTGTCAAAAATACAGAAATTCTTTGGTCAAAAGTCGTAAAGCAACTCAAGTAACAGAATTTATTTGGTTGAAAAAACAAAGTCATTTGGTTAAAAGACAATAAAAGCTGAATAAAATTATTAAAAAGGCCAAAAAAAATTGTCAAAAATACAGAAATTCTTCGGTCAAAGGTCATGAAGTAACTCAAGTAACAGAATTTATTTGGTCGAAATAACAAAGTCATTTGGTTAAAAGACAATAAAAGCTGAATAAAATTATTAAAAAGGCCAAAAAAAATTGTCAAAAATACAGAAATTCTTCGGTCAAAAGTCATGAAGTAACTCAAGTAACTGAAGTTATTTGATCAAAATAACAAAAGTCATTTTGTTAAAAGACAATAAAAGCTGAATAAAATTATTAAAAAGGCCAAAAAAAATTGTCAAAAATACAGAAATTCTTTGGTCAAAAGTCGTAAAGCAACTCAAGTAACAGAATTTATTTGGTTGAAAAAACAAAGTCATTTGGTTAAAAGACAATAAAAGCTGAATAAAATTATTAAAAAGGCCAAAAAAAATTGTCAAAAATACAGAAATTCTTCGGTCAAAGGTCATGAAGTAACTCAAGTAACAGAATTTATTTGGTCGAAATAACAAAGTCATTTGGTTAAAAGACAATAAAAGCTGAATAAAATTATTAAAAAGGCCAAAAAAAATTGTCAAAAATACAGAAATTCTTCGGTCAAAAGTCATGAAGTAACTCAAGTAACTGAAGTTATTTGATCAAAATAACAAAAGTCATTTTGTTAAAAGACAATAAAAGCTGAATAAAATTATTAAAAAGGCCAAAAAAAATTGTCAAAAATACAGAAATTCTTCGGTCAAAGGTCATGAAGTAACTCAAGTAACTGAAGTTATTTGATCAAAATAACAAAAGTCATTTGGTTAAAAGACAATAAAAGCTGAATAGAATTATTAAAAAGGCCAAAAAAAATTGTCAAAAATACAGAAATTCTTCGGTCAAAAGTCATGAAGTAACTCAAGTAACTGAAGTTATTTGATCAAAATAACAAAAGTCGTTTGGTTAAAAGACAATAAAAGCTGAATAGAATTATTAAAAAGGCCAAAAAAAATTGTCAAAAATACAGAAATTCTTCGGTCAAAAGTCATGAAGTAACTCAAGTAACTGAAGTTATTTGGTCGAAATTACAAAGTCATTTTGTTAAAAGACAATAAAAGCTGAATAAAATTATTAAAAAGGCCAAAAAAAATTGTCAAAAATACAGAAATTCTTCGGTCAAAGGTCATGAAGTAACTCAAGTAACTGAAGTTATTTGATCAAAATAACAAAAGTCATTTGGTTAAAAGACAATAAAAGCTGAATAGAATTATTAAAAAGGCCAAAAAAATTGTCAAAAATACAGAAATTCTTCGGTCAAAAGTCATGAAGTAACTCAAGTAACTGAAGTTATTTGATCAAAATAACAAAAGTCGTTTGGTTAAAAGACAATAAAAGCTGAATAGAATTATTAAAAAGGCCAAAAAAAATTGTCAAAAATACAGAAATTCTTCGGTCAAAGGTCATGAAGTAACTCAAGTAACAGAATTTATTTGGTCGAAATAACAAAGTCATTTGGTTAAAAGACAATAAAAGCTGAATAAAATTATTAAAAAGGCCAAAAAAATTGTCAAAAATACAGAAATTCTTCGGTCAAAGGTCATGAAGTAACTGAAGTTATTTGATCAAAATAACAAAAGTCATTTGGTTAAAAGACAATAAAAGCTGAATAGAATTATTAAAAAGGCCAAAAAAAATTGTCAAAAATACAGAAATTCTTCGGTCAAAAGTCATGAAGTAACTCAAGTAACTGAAGTTATTTGATCAAAATAACAAAAGTCATTTGGTTAAAAGACAATAAAAGCTGAATAAAATTATTAAAAAGGCCAAAAAAAATTGTCAAAAATACAGAAATTCTTCGGTCAAAGGTCATGAAGTAACTCAAGTAACTGAAGTTATTTGATCAAAATAACAAAAGTCATTTGGTTAAAAGACAATAAAAGCTGAATAGAATTATTAAAAAGGCCAAAAAAAATTGTCAAAAATACAGAAATTCTTCGGTCAAAAGTCATGAAGTAACTCAAGTAACTGAAGTTATTTGATCAAAATAACAAAAGTCATTTGGTTAAAAGACAATAAAAGCTGAATAAAATTATTAAAAAGGCCAAAAAAAATTGTCAAAAATACAGAAATTCTTCGGTCAAAGGTCATGAAGTAACTCAAGTAACTGAAGTTATTTGATCAAAATAACAAAAGTCATTTGGTTAAAAGACAATAAAAGCTGAATAAAATTATTAAAAAGGCCAAAAAAAATTGTCAAAAATACAGAAATTCTTCGGTCAAAAGTCATGAAGTAACTCAAGTAACAGAATTTATTTGGTCGAAAAACCAAAGATCTTTGGTTAAAAGACAATAAAAGCTGAATAAAATTATTAAAAAGGCCAAAAAAAAATTGTCAAAAATACAGAAATTCTTCGGTCAAAAGTCATGAAGTAACTCAAGTAACTGAAGTTATTTGATCAAAATAACAAAAGTCATTTTGTTAAAAGACAATAAAAGCTGAATAAAATTATTAAAAAGGCCAAAAAAAAATTGTCAAAAATACAGAAATTCTTCGGTCAAAAGTCATGAAGTAACTCAAGTAACTGAAGTTATTTGATCAAAATAACAAAAGTCATTTTGTTAAAAGACAATAAAAGCTGAATAAAATTATTAAAAAGGCCAAAAAAAATTGTCAAAAATACAGAAATTCTTCGGTCAAAAGTCATGAAGTAACTCAAGTAACTGAAGTTATTTGATCAAAATAACAAAAGTCATTTTGTTAAAAGACAATAAAAGCTGAATAAAATTATTAAAAAGGCCAAAAAAAATTGTCAAAAATACAGAAATTCTTCGGTCAAAGGTCATGAAGTAACTCAAGTAACTGAAGTTATTTGATCAAAATAACAAAAGTCGTTTGGTTAAAAGACAATAAAAGCTGAATAGAATTATTAAAAAGGCCAAAAAAAATTGTCAAAAATACAGAAATTCTTCGGTCAAAGGTCATGAAGTAACTCAAGTAACAGAATTTATTTGGTCGAAATAACAAAGTCATTTGGTTAAAAGACAATAAAGGCTGAATAAAATTATTAAAAAGGCCAAAAAAAATTGTCAAAAATACAGAAATTCTTTGGTCAAAAGTCGTAAAGCAACTCAAGTAACAGAATTTATTTGGTTGAAAAAACAAAGTCATTTGGTTAAAAGACAATAAAAGCTGAATAAAATTATTAAAAAGGCCAAAAAAAATTGTCAAAAATACAGAAATTCTTCGGTCAAAGGTCATGAAGTAACTCAAGTAACAGAATTTATTTGGTCGAAATAACAAAGTCATTTGGTTAAAAGACAATAAAAGCTGAATAAAATTATTAAAAAGGTCAAAAAAAATTGTCAAAAATACAGAAATTCTTCGGTCAAAGGTCATGAAGTAACTCAAGTAACAGAATTTATTTGGTCGAAATAACAAAGTCATTTGGTTAAAAGACAATAAAAGCTGAATAAAATTATTAAAAAGGCCAAAAAAAATTGTCAAAAATACAGAAATTCTTCGGTCAAAAGTCATGAAGTAACTCAAGTAACAGAATTTATTTGGTCGAAAAACCAAAGATCTTTGGTTAAAAGACAATAAAAGCTGAATAAAATTATTAAAAAGGCCAAAAAAATATTGTCAAAAATACAGAAATTCTTCGGTCAAAAGTCATGAAGTAACTCAAGTAACTGAAGTTATTTGATCGAAATAACAAAAGTCATTTGGTTAAAAGACAATAAAAGCTGAATAAAATTATTAAAAAGGCCAAAAAAAATTGTCAAAAATACAGAAATTCTTCGGTCAAAAGTCATGAAGTAACTCAAGTAACTGAAGTTATTTGATCAAAATAACAAAAGTCATTTGGTTAAAAGACAATAAAAGCTGAATAAAATTATTAAAAAGGCCAAAAAAAATTGTCAAAAATACAGAAATTCTTCGGTCAAAGGTCATGAAGTAACTCAAGTAACTGAAGTTATTTGATCAAAATAACAAAAGTCATTTGGTTAAAAGACAATAAAAGCTGAATAAAATTATTAAAAAGGCCAAAAAAAATTGTCAAAAATACAGAAATTCTTCGGTCAAAAGTCATGAAGTAACTCAAGTAACAGAATTTATTTGGTCGAAAAACCAAAGATCTTTGGTTAAAAGACAATAAAAGCTGAATAAAATTATTAAAAAGGCCAAAAAAAAATTGTCAAAAATACAGAAATTCTTCGGTCAAAAGTCATGAAGTAACTCAAGTAACTGAAGTTATTTGATCAAAATAACAAAAGTCATTTTGTTAAAAGACAATAAAAGCTGAATAAAATTATTAAAAAGGCCAAAAAAAAATTGTCAAAAATACAGAAATTCTTTGGTCAAAAGTCGTAAAGCAACTCAAGTAACAGAATTTATTTGGTTGAAAAAACAAAGTCATTTGGTTAAAAGACAATAAAAGCTGAATAAAATTATTAAAAAGGCCAAAAAAAATTGTCAAAAATACAGAAATTCTTCGGTCAAAGGTCATGAAGTAACTCAAGTAACAGAATTTATTTGGTCGAAATAACAAAAGTCATTTGGTTAAAAGACAATAAAAGCTGAATAAAATTATTAAAAAGGCCAAAAAAATATTAATTATTAAAAAGGCCAAAAAAAATTGTCAAAAATACAGAAATTCTTCGGTCAAAAGTCATGAAGTAACTCAAGTAACAGAATTTATTTGGTCGAAATAACAAAGTCATTTGGTTAAAAGACAATAAAAGCTGAATAAAATTATTAAAAAGGCCAAAAAAAATTGTCAAAAATACAGAAATTCTTCGGTCAAAAGTCATGAAGTAACTCAAGTAACAGAATTTATTTGGTCGAAATAACAAAGTCATTTGGTTAAAAGACAATAAAAGCTGAATAAAATTATTAAAAAGGCCAAAAAAAATTGTCAAAAATACAGAAATTCTTCGGTCAAAGGTCATGAAGTAACTCAAGTAACTGAAGTTATTTGGTCGAAATAACAAAGTCATTTGGTTAAAAGACAATAAAAGCTGAATAAAATTATTAAAAAGGCCAAAAAAAATTGTCAAAAATACAGAAATTCTTCGGTCAAAAGTCATGAAGTAACTCAAGTAACTGAAGTTATTTGATCAAAATAACAAAAGTCATTTGGTTAAAAGACAATAAAAGCTGAATAAAATTATTAAAAAGGCCAAAAAAAATTGTCAAAAATACAGAAATTCTTCGGTCAAAAGTCATGAAGTAACTCAAGTAACTGAAGTTATTTGATCAAAATAACAAAAGTCATTTGGTTAAAAGACAATAAAAGCTGAATAAAATTATTAAAAAGGCCAAAAAAAATTGTCAAAAATACAGAAATTCTTCGGTCAAAAGTCATGAAGTAACTCAAGTAACAGAATTTATTTGGTCGAAATAACAAAGTCATTTGGTTAAAAGACAATAAAAGCTGAATAAAATTATTAAAAAGGCCAAAAAAAATTGTCAAAAATACAGAAATTCTTCGGTCAAAAGTCATGAAGTAACTCAAGTAACTGAAGTTATTTGGTCGAAATAACAAAAGTCATTTGGTTAAAAGACAATAAAAGCTGAATAAAATTATTAAAAAGGCCAAAAAAAATTGTCAAAAATACAGAAATTCTTCGGTCAAAAGTCATGAAGTAACTCAAGTAACTGAAGTTATTTGGTCGAAAATAACAAAGTCATTTGGTTAAAAGACAATAAAAGCTGAATAAAATTATTAAAAAGGCCAAAAAAAATTGTCAAAAATACAGAAATTCTTCGGTCAAAAGTCATGAAGTAACTCAAGTAACTGAAGTTATTTGATCAAAATAACAAAAGTCATTTGGTTAAAAGACAATAAAAGCTGAATAGAATTATTAAAAAGGCCAAAAAAAATTGTCAAAAATACAGAAATTCTTCGGTCAAAAGTCATGAAGTAACTCAAGTAACTGAAGTTATTTGATCAAAATAACAAAAGTCGTTTGGTTAAAAGACAATAAAAGCTGAATAGAATTATTAAAAAGGCCAAAAAAAATTGTCAAAAATACAGAAATTCTTCGGTCAAAGGTCATGAAGTAACTCAAGTAACTGAAGTTATTTGATCAAAATAACAAAGTCATTTGGTTAAAAGACAATAAAAGCTGAATAAAATTATTAAAAAGGCCAAAAAAAATTGTCAAAAATACAGAAATTCTTCGGTCAAAAGTCATGAAGTAACTCAAGTAACTGAAGTTATTTGATCAAAATAACAAAAGTCATTTGGTTAAAAGACAATAAAAGCTGAATAAAATTATTAAAAAGGCCAAAAAAAATTGTCAAAAATACAGAAATTCTTCGGTCAAAAGTCATGAAGCAACTCAAGTAACTGAAGTTATTTGGTCGAAATTACAAAGTCATTTGGTTAAAAGACAATAAAAGCTGAATAAAATTATTAAAAAGGCCAAAAAAAATTGTCAAAAATACAGAAATTCTTCGGTCAAAAGTCATGAAGCAACTCAAGTAACAGAATTTATTTGGTCGAAATTACTAAATCATTTGATTAAAAGATATAAAAAGTTGAATTAAATAGTCAAAAAAGAAAATGGAATTAATAAAAAAAAAACAAAAGTTATTAAGACTGCGCTCGATTTTTTCTCCCACACAAGTTATTTATTTGCAAATGAGGTAGATTCTAGCAAAAATATTTTCTTTTCGTTTCTTACAATTCGTGAGTTACAAGGTTTTTTGACATTTTCACAAAAAGCTTCTAAAATTTTAAGGTCTAAAAAGTTTTACATCTAGACCAAGTAGCCGAGACACATTTTACGTCATAATAGAAAAGGAAAGATTTTGGTATTCTGGCTGAAATTTTAGCTGTGTTTCTTTCAGACACAGCTTTTGTGTACCGAGCAAAATCGAAAGTCGTCAGATCGGGCTCAAACTTGGGATGAGCACGAATTAGGGTCCCCACATTCCAAAAAACGTATGCGCCAAAAAAATTTTTTTTCCGGCCGGCCGGCCGTCCGGCCGGAGTACAATGCTAAATTGCGAGAGAACGGTGATAGATAGAGACTTGCGGTAAACGGCAAAGTTTAAATATCGACTGGAAGACATCCGATTATGACGTCAAATTTTACCCCCCTCCCCCCCGTCCGCCATTTTGAATAACCTCAAAATTTTGTTTTCGCTATATCTCAGCCCCTGTAATAGCTAAAAATCTGAAATTTTTTTATGTTGTAGGGGACATCAAGAGCTTTCCAACGATACCTCATTTTCGAAAATCGGTCAAGCCGTTTAGTCAATATGGCCGCCAAAATTTTTCATCGAAAATCGACCATAACTCGAAAACGGCTTGACCGATTTCGATCAACCCGGGCTTAAATGAAAGCTCTCAACAAACCCTACAACTCTCTAGAACATACGAAGTTTCAAAAGTGACTGCTAGGGGGCCAAAAATCGAAAACAAAATTTTCGATTAGTTTTCGATAAATATCTCGAAAACGGCGACATAATTTTTTTTTCATTTTTTTATATTGGAAGGTGAGGTGGACGTACCTGGAGAAATATAGGGCGTTAGTTGTGGCTTCCGGGTCGAAGCGACCGGATTTCCAGCATTGAAAAATCTCCTTCCACTTCACAACTTCAATATTTATTTAAATTAACAAAGAATATAAGAGAATTAATAATATAATTGAGAATTTTGCTTCACTGCGTTGGCGTGCATGTCGTGTCTATTGCGCGCTTTTTGGGAGAGTATATGACAGGTTTTTGACCGTTGATAGGTGGCGCGCGACCATTCCCGATTCGTGCCGAAATGTGCCTTTGGCGCGGATCCATATATGTTATAGCTGACCATATTATCTAGCTCCATGCCAAAAATGAAGAAAATCTATGGATTCGTTTTCGAGATATAGCCTTTCAAAGTTGGCATGTCATATCTCGGGTTCTACAAGTCCGATCTTTATCAACTCAAGCGCAAATGAAAGGTTGAAATGATTTTTTTTACAAAATCATATGATTTGTAAGGATCTGTCGAGGTGCCTTTTCAATTTTTTGTGAGTTTTTTATCCATAGAAATATTATTTAGTGTCAACGTATAGACCATATTGACGATTATTCTACATGAATTTGAGTATTTGGATTTGTTTCAGGATATTTTATGTGGAAAAATATTGAATTTTTTGTGAATTATGTTTTGAAAGACCACATGAGACATTTCCATAGATTAAAAAGCAGTCTGTTTTAGAATATGAAAAAGGGTTTGATTCCGAATATTCTGGATTCGCTTCTACCTGCCAGGAGCATCTGGGATTTGAAGTCAAATTCCTGTGCTTCTGCGCTCAAAGGCCAAGGAACGGACAAGGCCACAGTTGTTCGGAAAAATACCCCTGTTATATTTGGACCAAAATCTCAGTAAATCTTTTTAACCCTTGGAGGATTTTGCTGACAAAAGTAGCCAATTCGACTTTTTTCAATCGTCATAGAATTAAAATCTATTCATATTTCGTGATGAATTCTACATTGGTGTATAGGGGAGTTTTATTACTTCAAGATCATGTAAAGAAAATTAGGAAATGTACTGGTAAGCTGACCAAGCTAACGAGAGCTGTGTTTCTTTCAGTGTATTAATTTTGTGAGAGCAAACTTAGAACGCGAATTAATTTAAATACGCGTAAAGTCGGGAAAAGTTGAAAAGTCATGTCTTGAAGTCAGCTATAACATATCGAAAAACGAAAAAAAATTATGTCGCCATTTTCAAAAAATTCGAGTTCGAAATTTTCGAAAGTTTTGTTTTCGATTTTAGCGTCTCTTGCGGTCATTTCTCGAAGTTGCAATGTTCTAGACATTTGTAGAGTTTCACGAAACCTTTCATTTGCGCTTGAGTTGATCAACATCGGACTTGTAGAACCCGAGATATGACATGCCAACTTTGGAAGGCTATATCTCGAGAACGGATCCATAGATTTTCTGCATTTTTGGCATGGAGCCTAGATAATATAGTCAGCTACAATATATCAAAAAATTTAAAAAAAAATTTTTTTGTGATGAAATTTACCCTTATCATATTCGGCTTTAAAGTAGCCCCAAAGAATGAGATTCCACGAGAGCCTAGAAGAGAGAGGGAGGGGAAGAAAAACAGCATAGGTCACCTCAGGATCTGTTTATTTTTAAGAATAAGTGTGGCATAAATTCTGAAGAATAATCCCAGGTAAGAGTTAGGGCAGCCTCCGGAAAAGCAATGGAGCTACCTTCCGGATCTATTATTCCGCCGTAAATCACTTCGTGATGAATCTCCTTGGGATGCAGCAGTGGGCATTGATTTCTTCACCAGTGTGGGAGATGACCAAAGCTTGGTCTATCCGGGTACGACCTCGTGGCTCCTGATGGGGATGAGCCTCCCTGGAGCGAGGCACTGGGCAGGAAGTGGACGATAAATGACTCCAATATGGTAGATCATCATCCAAGACATCCTTCGATTCGGGCCCACTAGATTCTCCGACAGATTTTCTGGTGATTGGGGATTTTGTGAGATCTCTCCTCACGCCCTGGATCCCGGTGTGACTTAAGTCAATTGACATCCTTCCTGGCTCGACACTGCCACAAACGCTCCTCTCAGACTGGGGGCTCGTGGAACCGGGGTATTTCTTCTGCCTTCTAGGTGGCTGGCTACCAGCAGCTCCTCTTCTTCTAAGTGTGGAGCTCATGGAATCCGAGGCACTTCTGCAGTCACTTCCCGCACTTATATAGGGTTTTGGGGGTAAAACTTTGAGGTTATGACCTCTCCTCCCCATCAAAAACTAGCTGCCGAATTTCTGCAGAAAAATTCGAAAGCACTAAAGGTATTCTGAACACGTGTTCTTTAGAAATTCTTTAGAAATTTTGTATGGCGCTGGGACACTTTTTCTGCAGAATATTTCCGCAGTTTTCTGAAAAAATTCACCAATCTGTTATACCGTTGAAATTCGTTTTGAATTTAAAAAAAGCGTTTTTTTTTGCAAATTGCTTCGCGGGGATTTGTTGCGCTTCGCGCAAATTTTGGAGAAAAAAATTGTGATGGTTTATAAGTAAAAAAAAATAGGGCCACTCATTAAACCCAAAGAAAAAAATTTGCAAAGAGAAGAAATCATTTTCAAGCAACATTTCCGGCGCCAAATTTAAAAATTCGCAAAAAATGCATGAATTTTATATGGGGGCTACCTAAAGGGGGGCTTTGGGGGGAAAATGAATACGGCCACTCGAAACAGACTGATATAAGGAGCGTCTGTACCAAATTTCATCGCAATCGGTCAAACGGTGTAGATTTGTATAGCCGAACACGACGGAAGATTACCAACAAACAGACCTTTATTATATAGATTTATTTAATATTTTTAAAATTTACAAAAAAATATTGAAAAAATATATCCGGCGTTGCCTTTTCCTTCTCCTGCTGTCTCCTTCGATGCTGGGCGGCTTTTCAGATGATCTCTCCTCTTCACCTTTGTGACTTCCGGGACTTTAAAAAATAAAAGAAAATCTTAGGAAAAAGTATTCTAAATATTTTTTCATCTTTCTCACCTTCCATTTCCGGAAAATTATGTTGCATAAAGTTGTGTAAGACCGGATCCCAGAAATTGAGGACTGAAGCCAGGCACGGACAGTTTTGTGCTTCAAACGGATCTAAAATATGGAAAAAAAAGTTTAGAATAATAATGAATTTTTTGAAAAAATACGAATCAGAAGAATTAACATACATTTCCGCATTTTGGAATGTTGTCAAAAATTAAAGCAAAAGCGGGCAGGGCATCCGGGTAGAGCATTCAGGCAGGCCATGCGGGTAGGGGTCCGGGCAGGGCTTCCTGAATAGGGCATCCGGGTAAGGCTTCCGGGCTGGTCATCCTGGGCACTGATTGTGTTCCAAAAACGATCTGAAATACCTATAGTAAAAATTGATAAATTGTTCTTTTTTTTCTTGTTTACAAAAGTTTTTGTTTTTATATCTTGAGAAAATTAATTTAAAAAAAAAAAAAGAAAAATCAATTTCGGGCTCTTTTTTTGCAATGAAGAATTTTTAGATCAAAATAATTAATTTTTTTCTCATTGTTTTCTATCAATTTCATCAATCTGATGCTACTAAAACATTCCACAAAAGATATTTGTGAAATCTAGTAGGATCAAAAAGATAAAATTACCCAAATTAATTAAGAAAATTGTAAAATTACTTACCGCATCTCTTCTGCGTGAATTTTCCATCATTTTTGCACTCTCAAACCACAAAGTCTCAAATTGACGAATTTTTGAAGAAAACCGCGGAAATTTTCTGCACCCACGCCGAACGCTCCCAAAGCGAGATAAATCCACCCGAATGAAAAAATAAACTGCGGACAAAATTTTAGCTGCCCGTCACCGTAAATCTGTCGATGTCGAGTCGATATCAGACGACAAAATCGAGCATATAAATCGACGATATACCGACGCATAGATCGATTCGACTGCCGACATTTAACATTGAATGCCCTATCCCCGTGAGACTTTTTTTTGGTGCAAAATCGGTCTATAAATCGGTTCGAAATCGACCCCAGTCGGCTCGAAAATCGACTCTTACATTGTGACGTCATAACCGATGCCGTCTGCAGACCGTCGGTCTATTTTTAATTAAAAAATCGGGTTTTCTTTATATTTTTCTATTTTATTTAATAATATGAAATAAAATACAAGATATTACATAATTTTACAAAAAAAATTACAAAAATAACATTTTTTCGCCTGATGATGAATTTCATTAAATAATTTAAATTAGAAATAATTCCTATTTATATTTTTTAACATTTTTAAATTTTTTTTTCTTTTAAAATATTTTTCAATTATATTATATTTTTTGTTTTTGATATTTTTTTTTATAAATCATCATAATCATTTATAAATAAAAAATTATCATTTTTTACACATAATCATCACTCTACGCAAAAAATGATGATTTTTCACAGTTTTTCTGGATAAAATTATTATTATGGAAAATAGGATATTTTGCAAAAAGGGTCTGATTAGGATATGGAAAAGGACACATTGAATCAATTTTGATAAGGTAAATTAAGTTTGGGCTTATCTGCATGTGAATCCCATGATGCATGCTGTAACCCGAAGATCTTCGACGTCTTAAGCTTGAAGAAAGTCGTTTTCTTAACACTGAAGAATTTCGAGTGTCTCCTATGATATTCCCTTAATGGGCAGCTAGCCTCCCACGCAGAGTTGTGGATGTTTCCCGCGATGGTATCCCTCTGAGGAGCAGCTAGCCTCCCAAGTGGATTTGTGAAGATCCCAGTCGCATATACGGTGATATGGATACATCTGGTAGGTGCTTCCGGCATAGAATGACAAAAAAAACATTTAATTTTTAGATAAATTAAAAACAAAATGATTTACGTACCATTTTTCAAGCCTTCGTTTTATGACCTTTCGACCCATCCGTGTGCAAAAAAATCGACAAAATTTACTATTTAATTTAATTTTAATTTTACATAAAGGAAACGTGTAAACTCCTTTCTCATAAGATAGCTTGGAATGGGTAAAGGCAGCCGTGAAATATTAATGCGGACTTACCGGGGAAATGGGGTGATTTCTGCTCCCTTAATGAGATGCACCTCTTCTTGATGAGCTGTGCAATGTCCATGGGTATTATTGAGGAGAGGTTTCGATGGGATACATCACACATTGAGGCAGGTGCCGCCACATGTGTCGTTCTTCTCAATGATTGCGGTCTAGGGAAAAGGGAATGATTCATCAGTTCTTACTGAATCAAGGAAACAAACCAAACTTAACGTGTTTCTTACCCTCATCCCCAACTGGGCAGCTTTAATAACAGCCAGCCTCCGGGGCCGGAACCAATGATCACAAGAACAACTTCCTCACCACATGGGTGCCCCTCCTGCCCAGAACACTCAGTGCTGGTCGATGATTTCGCAGCACGAGGTTTCCACCATAAATCTAAAACCATCACACACGGCAAGGATCAAGATCCTGCCAAGAAAAATTCAATAAAATTTACCTAAAAACAAGAGTTATATGAAATTGTTACAGACTCTGAAAAACAGTGACCCCAAAGAAGGCAAATGTTAAATTGCAAATTTGGAAGATTTATTGGCCGGATTTTCAGAATCTCCCATGTTCTGAACATAATCTAGCATTTAAACTAAAGTTTTCTTTACATTTATCACTAATTCTGTATCTAAATTAATTATTTTATGAAAAAATAGAAAAACTTACCTGATATTTTCACTTTTGCACCAAAAAATTGACATACCGACGTTATCGGCAGACGTCGAAGCCGAAATCGACCTATTTAAAAGACACCGACATGATCGGCCGACATCGAGACCGATTTCGGTCTACGAAATCGAATGTTAATGCCGATGGAATCGACGACCCGATCCCATACGGTGACGGGTGCCGACCGACCTCGAAACATATTTTTGATGGGTCCTATCTTCTTCTTCATCTTAATCTCTTTCGGCATTTCGCCGTGTTTCGTTTCATTTGAATTCATAATAACCGTTTGTTTATTTCCGGTAATTTTATTTCTCCCAAAAATCGTAACAATATGTCGCCGTTTTCGAGATATTCATCGAAAACTCATCGAAAATTTTGTTTTCGTTTTTTGGCCCTCTAGCGGTCACTTTTGAAACTTCGGATGTTCTAGAGAGTTGTAGGGTATGTTGAGAGCTTGATGTCCCCTACAACATATCAAAATTTCAGATTTTTAGATATCTGAGATATAGGCAAAACCGGTTTATAGGTATTGGTTTATAGGTTTAGCCGCAAGTCTCTATCTATCACAGTTCCCTCGCAATTTAGTGTTATACTGCAGACGGCCGGCCGGCCGGAAAAAAATTTTTTTGGCGCATACGTTTTTTGGAATGTGGGGACCCTAATTTGTGCTCATCCCAAGTTTGAGCCCGATCTGACGACTTTCGATTTTGCTCGGTACACAAAAAGCTGTGTCTGAAAGAAACACAGCGAAAATATAGAAATTCTGCGGTCAAAATTCATGAAGCAACTCAAGTAACAGAAATTATTTGGTCAAAAGAACAAAAGTCCTTTGATTAAAAGATAATAAAGCTGAATAAAATTATTAAAAAAGCAATTTGAAATTGTCAAAAACACAGAAATTTTCCAGTCAAAGTTAATAAGGTAGCCCAAGTAACTGAAGTTATTTGGTTAAAATAACAAAAGTTGTTTGGTTAAAAGACAATAAAGCTGAATAAAATTATTAAAAAAGCAATTTGAAATTGTAAAAAACACAAAAATTTTCCAGTCAAAGTTAATAAGGTAGCCCAAGTAACTGAAGTTATTTGGTTAAAATAACAAAAGTTGTTTGGTTAAAAGACAATAAAGCTGAATAAAATTATTAAAAAAGCAATTTGAAATTGTAAAAAACACAAAAATTTTCCAGTCAAAGTTAATAAGGTAGCCCAAGTAACTGAAGTTATTTGGTTAAAATAACAAAAGTTGTTTGGTTAAAAGATAAAAAAGCCGAATCAAATAGTCAAAAAAGAAAATATAATTGATCAGAAAAGGAAAAGTTTTTCATTTATATAATATTATAAAAGAATTAATTAATTCAAATAAAAGAAATGCTCAGTGACTGAATGACATGTCAAAACTTGTTTGATTTGTAGAAAAACGAATATATATATAATATATTTGCACCACTCACCCATTCGGATTTAACCAATCATTTCAGTCAACGTACTCACAAAGGAAAACAAAATGGCTTCGTTTTTTTCACTCACAACGCAATATCTCAATTTTAGTGCTAAAACTTGCTAATTTCATTACAATAGCACTTGAAAACTCTTAAATAATCACTCATGAAGGATTTTCATTACTTTTACACTATTTTTTCACAGTTTTTCACTCCATAATTACAAAGAAATCAGGAGAAAACAGAACGCTGTCAAAAACTTCCATCAATCTGCTTTAACTGAATGCTTCGGTTGAGGAATGGAATTTTCCAGAACACGCCAAAGTATTTAACCTTTGTACTTCAGCTAAACATATCATTAACCAAACTAACATATCTCTATTAACGATGATTGCAAGTTAAAGAAGTGAAAAAAGGAAAATATAAAATAGCATTCGGAAAACAATTTGGTAGACAAAAGATAATAAAGCTGAATAAAATTATTAAAAAAGCAATTTGAAATTGTCAAAAACACAAAAATTTTCCAGTCAAAGTTAATAAGGTAGCCCAAGTAACTGAAGTTATTTGGTTAAAATAACAAAAGTTGTTTGGATAAAAGACAATAAAGCTGAATAAAATTATTAAAAAAGCAATTTGAAATTGTAAAAAACACAAAAATTTTCCAGTCAAAGTTAATAAGGTAGCCCAAGTAACTGAAGTTATTTGGTTAAAATAACAAAAGTTGTTTGGATAAAAGACAAAAAACCGAATCAAATAGTCAAAAAAGAAAATATAATTGATCAGAAAAGGAAAAGTTTTTCATTTATATAATATTATAACAGAATTAATTAATTCAAATAAAAGAAATGCTCAGTGACTGAATGACATGTCAAAACTTGTTTGATTTGTAGAAAAACGATTATATATAATATATTTGTACCACTCACCCATTCGGATTTAACCAATCATTTCAGTCAACGTACTCACAAAGGAAAACAAAATGGCTTCGTTTTTTTTTTCACTCACAACGCAATATCTCAATTTTAGTGCTAAAACTTGCTAATTTCATTACAATAGCACTTGAAAACTCTTAAATAATCACTCATGAAGGATTTTCATTACTTTTACACTATTTTTTCACAGTTTTTCACTCCATAATTACAAAGAAATCAGGAGAAAACAGAACGCTGTCAAAAACTTCCGTCAATCTGCTTTAACTGAATGCTTCGGTTGAGGAATGGAATTTTCCAGAACACACCAAAGTATTTAACCTTTTTACTTCAGCTATAATAACTCATTAACCAATAACAGAATCATTTCTGTCATTTTGTTAATAATTTAATATATTAAATACTGATGTTAATTAGTAAATATATCAAAATTAGGCAGTCAAAATAATAAAAGCTCATTTGCCAAAATAACTTGGGATACTTTACTAACTTTGACAGAGTAACTTGTGTTTCTGACAATTTTAAATTGCTTTTTTAATAATTTGATTCAGCTTTGTTGTCTTTAAACCAAATGACTTTTGTTCTTTTGACCAAATAACTTCAGTTACATGGGTAACTTTATTAACTTTGACCAAAGAATTTCTGTATTTTTGACAATTTTTTTTGGCCTTTTTAATAATTTTATTCAGCTTTTATTGTCTTTTAACCAAATGACTTTGTTATTTCGACCAAATAAATTCTGTTACTTGAGTTGCTTTACGACTTTTGACCAAAGAATTTCTGTATTTTTGACAATTTTTTTTGGCCTTTTTAATAATTTTATTCAGCTTTTATTGTCTTTTAACCAAATGACTTTGTTATTTCGACCAAATAAATTCTGTTACTTGAGTTGCTTCATGACCTTTGACCGAAGAATTTCTGTATTTTTGACAATTTTTTTTGGCCTTTTTAATAATTTTATTCAGCTTTTATTGTCTTTTAACCAAATGACTTTGTTTTTTCAACCAAATAAATTCTGTTACTTGTGTTGCTTTACGACTTTTGACCAAAGAATTTCGGTATTTTTGACAATTTTTTTTGGCCTTTTTAATAATTTTATTCAGCTTTTATTGTCTTTTAACCAAATGACTTTGTTTTTTCAACCAAATAAATTCTGTTACTTGAGTTGCTTTACGACTTTTGACCAAAGAATTTCTGTATTTTTGACAATTTTTTTTGGCCTTTTTAATAATTCTATTCAGCTTTTATTGTCTTTTAACCAAACGACTTTTGTTCTTTTGACCAAATAACTTCAGTTACATGGGTTACTTTATTAACTTTGACTGAATAATTTCTGTGTTTTTGACAATTTCAAATTCCTTTTTTAACAATTTTATTCTGCTTTATTATTATTTTTTGAATAATTTTTGTTATTTTAACCAATTAACTCCTGTGTTTTTTTTTAATATGCATTATTACTGTGTCACTAAATAATTTGTGACATTTTAGGATATTTTAAACCGTTCAGTTGGTTGACAAACTACGACAGTAAAAAAAAATGAGAACATATGAAAAGATATCGCAGAATTATGTTGTCATTGGATCATTTCTGTTCTTCTGACCATTTTGAATCTTCATCACTTTTTACTCACTGAATAATTTTTTCTCTTATGACTAATAAAATTAGCTTTTTTTATGAAACTGAATAGCTTCTGTTATTGTAATTGATTAACTTCTGCTAAATTAGCTGTTTCAGTTTACTGCAATATCCGATAACTAACTAGCTTCAGCTTTTTTAAAAATTTTGAATTGGTTATTTTTCATGAAATCGAATAACTTCTGCTATTGTAAATGGTTAACCAAATAGCTTCAGCTTTTTTAAAAAATTTGAATTGGTTATTTTTCATGAAACCGAATAACTTCTGCTATTGTAATTGATTAACTTCTGCTAAATTAGCTGTTCCAGTTTGGTACAGTATCCGATAACCAAATAGCTTCAGCTTTTTTAAAAAAATTGAATTGGTTATTTTTCATGAAACCGAACAACTTCTGCTATTGTAACTGATTAACTTCTGCTAAATTGGCTATTCCAGTTTGGTACAGTATCCGATAACCAAATAGCTTCAGCTTTTTTAAAAAAATTGAATTGGTTATTTTTCATGAAACCGAATAACTTCTGCTATTGTAACTGATTAACTTCTGCTAAATTAGCTGTTTCAGTTTGGTACAGTATCCGATAACTAAATAGCTTCAGCTTTTTTAAAAAATTGAATTGGTTATTTTTCATGAAACCGAATAACTTCTGCTATTGTAATTGATTAACTTCTGCTAAATTAGCTGTTTCAGTTTGGTACAGTATCCGATAACTAAATAGCTTCAGCTTTTTTAAAAAATTGAATTGGTTATTTTTCATAAAACCGAATAACTTCTGCTATTGTAACTGATTAACTTCTGCTAAATTAGCTGGTCCAGTTTGGTACAGTATCCGATAACCAAATAGCTTCAGCTTTTTTAAAAAATTTGAATTGGTTATTTTTCATGAAACCGAATAACTTCTGCTATTGTAATTGATTAACTTCTGCTAAATTAGCTGTTTCAGTTTGGTACAGTATCCGATAACTAAATAGCTTCAGCTTTTTTAAAAAATTGAATTGGTTATTTTTCATGAAACCGAATAACTTCTGCTATTGTAACTGATTAACTTCTGCTAAATTAGCTGGTCCAGTTTGGTACAGTATCCGATAACTAAATAGCTTCAGCTTTTTTAAAAAATTGAATTGGTTATTTTTCATGAAACCGAATAACTTCTGCTATTGTAACTGATTAACTTCTGCTAAATTAGCTGGTCCAGTTTGGTACAGTATCCGATAACTAAATAGCTTCAGCTTTTTTAAAAAATTTGAATTGGTTATTTTTCATGAAACCAAATAACTTCTGCTAAATTGGCTGTTTGAGTTTGGTACAGTATTCGATAACCAAATAGCTTCAGCCTTTTTAAAAATTTGAATTGGTTATTTTTCATGAAACCGAATAACTTCTGCTATTGTAACTGATTAACTTCTGCTAAATTAGCTGTTTTAGTTTGGTACAGTATTCGATAACCAAATAGCTTCAGCCTTTTTAAAAATTTGAATTGGTTATTTTTCATGAAACCGAATAACTTCTGCTATTGTAACTGATTAACTTCTGCTAAATTAGCTGTTCCATTTTGCCTATAATATTAATTCACTGATTAACTTCAGCTTTTTTGACGATTTAAATTAGCATTTTTTCCTGACACTAAATAACTTCTGTTATTGTAACTGATTACTCTTTTGTTAAATTAGCTGTTTCAATTTGTTTATAGCATTAATTCACTGAATAACTTCAACTTTTTTGACGATTTAAATTCGCATTTTTTCCTGACACTAAATGACTTCTGTTATGGTAACTGATTAACTTTTGCTAAATTAGCTGTTCCAATTTGCCTATAATATTAATTCACTGAATAACTTCAACTTTCTTGACTATTTCATTCTGTTATTTTAACCAAACAACTTCTGTTCTTTTGACTTTCGCTGTTTTGTGACCGAATGACTTCAGTCATTTTTACTAAATGGTTCAGTCATTTTAACCATTTACATTGGTCTTTCTTTCTTTCATTGTTCAACTTCAGTCAATATAACCTAATAAATCGGTTATAAAAACTGAAATAATTTGGCTAAAATGCCATATGACAGATTGATTTGGTCAATTTGACCAATTTTTTTTTAAGAGTGTACGTCTGGCATACGCAATGTAATCAAGAATGAGGAAAGAGTGCCGTAAGATAAAATACGTACAAGATGACATATCACGACATTGAAAATCGTAAATTTCTTCCTCTCTCAATTCCAAATAAACAACACAACCTCTCACTTTCGGTGCGATGATTATTATGTCCAACATTTTCCGCAAAAGTTTTATGAATTTTAGTGGATCCCAAATAAGGAATTGATCTCATCCATCTACCCAAAAACAAGAAATTTTCATGTTCTTGTATTGTGTGAAGAAAAATTTTTTTGTGGAAAATCAACTTTCTATTGCAACAAAAATTTTTGCTTTTTTAATCAACAATCTTCTCTTTTTACTAGAAATTCTCCCACGAGATCTTTCGCGGCAGGTGGAGTAAAATGAGAGAGAGAGAGAAAAAAAGAAGTCTTGCAGCGAAAGAAAAATCACGAGGCAAGAAATCCATACCTACATGTACATTGGAGTTTTGTATCTTGCAATAAGATGAATTTTCACGATAAATTCGAATTATGAGCATATTGCGCGGAAAAATTACGCGATAGCTCTGCCACAACAGTCACTGCATTATGAGAATTTCTTCGAGACGCGCATTTCACATTTCAAAGAAAAAAAAAGCTCTTTGCATGCTTTTGCCAACAGTTTAGTATCAATTAAGATTTTGCGTTGTGTCGCTGTATGTCTCAACTTTAACCTATTCGACAGGTTCCCCGCGTACTGCTCGCACATCACACGATGAACTTTAATTAATGCCATTCTGTGCTCAGGCAAAATGCACAAGTTGTAAATTTTAACAATGTTACACCACATTTATCGCAATCATTTCTTGCAATCTTCATAATGCAGCATTTTGTGGGTATTTTTTTAAGGAAATTAAATTAAAAATTTACATACTTAAAATCTCCAGAAAAAAATAGTATAAAGTCGTTATTTATACAAGTCTTTTAAACGAGAATTGTTCTATTCTCCCCACAGTTTTCGAAATATGAACAAAAATCTTTTTTCTACTCCATCTAATTAATAATTACGTACATCACTGCAATGATATAAAATTCTCAAAAGAAAATTCTATGAAAATTTTTATTCATAAAAAGCTCAAAAAAGTTCTCAATTATTCTTGAGAAGAAAAATCTTAGATTACATGGTTGAGATGATCAATTTCTTACTATAATAAATTTTTAACTCAAGATCATTGAACAATTCACATTTCTGCAGCAAAGCATATCGTGCAAAAAAAGCTTGCTATCCTTGCTTATAAATGGGTGTGGTCCACCCCCTACTTATTTACAAAATTAAAAAGAAAAAGAGCAAAATAGAATAATTTGCTAACTCACATTCAGAAGGTATCTGTAATAAGTTCTGTCGTGAGACTCGCGACCGTCTAAACGTGCAAATAGGCTAATCATATTGTTACTAATGTACCACGAATGATGAGATATTGTGGAATGGTGCGAGAAGAGGAGGCAGAAAACTTTAAACATTTAATTAAAAAAAAAACTTCATACAATTGGCGTGAATGAACTCTATTGACATTGTGTTGCGATTCATTTTGCTTTCTCGGTGAAGTTTTTTTTTATATTTCATTTAATTTGATACAAAAATACAAGAAAAATGTAGTTGCAAGGTTTTTTTTTCGGCAAATCATGTGTGAGGAAAGTGTAGGAAAAGTACTGGACAAAAGAAATATGGTTGTTTAACACCTCACATTGTGTGTTGGCTATGAAAAGAAAGTTTTCTTGTGGATGAGCAATTTAAGGCTTTATGACGGCTATAGCCATCATGTTTTTCTGTGAGCTTTAAAGCTTGAGGGTACAAATTGAAGAAAGATAAAAATAAATAAAACGATCTGCTCGGTAAAATATTGCTCATTTGACATTTAACTAATTAAACTGTTCAATCAATCTCAATGATCACACAATAAAATTACATTGATATTGCACATTTCGAGGTTAGTGTGTCAAACTTTCCTTATTATACATTCCTATAAGAAAATGCTCAAATTGTGGTTTAAGTTATGATTTATTTAATATTTATGCCGCACGTTTATTGTTTCTTTTTTTTTCATTTGCAAAATTTCCTAAAACTTCCCAAGACTTTCTTGCTGTAAATTTTTTTCGTTTTATTTTGAGCAATTGGCCCCCCTCAAAGCAATCTTTCTTTTTTTTCGGGTGTAATGCGTGAGGAACATTTTAAATGAAGTGCGTGATTTCACTTCACCTCCTCATGATTTTTCTTTGCTGCGTTCAAAAACTCTCTCCCTTTCCTTGCAGCGACAACAGTACAAACACAAAAAAAGTTAAGAAACCTTAAAGATTTCTTCTGCATACAATGAAAAACTAATAAATATTTTATATTGTGTTATTAACACACTACAAAAAATCCAATCAATGCACATCAACAGGTAATCTTCTCCACTAAAATACATCATTGACAGACATGTAGGAAAACACTTTTGCTTTCCATTGCGTCTCTTTTTTTTTCTTTCTGCTTCTACCCACAGATGGATTTTCAATATTTAAAAAAAAAAGCTCAAGAGATAAAAACATCGACATCGAAGGTGGAGAAAAAGGTGCAAAATAAGTGTGGAAAAAAAGGAAAAAACCAGTTTCTTTGGTTGCACATTTAACAGTCAGTCGATAAATTTGAATTAGTTTCACATCAGCAATCAATAATGTTCCGTGGGGAAAAGAATGGTTGGGGTTTAACCCATTCATGCCCTTTAAATAGTTTCGAATTTAAATTTTGAATGAATCTTTAAGTTAAAAAAAGGAATCTTGCATCATTGAGATTAGCGACTAAAAAGTAATCCAATTTTTATTAGAAATGTTAAAAAAAAATAAACAATAACTTAGCAAAGAACCCTCGTTTGTTGCAAAAGGGTTAATGTGAAAAAAAAACGTTAAATTTGCATATCGATGGAAATAAGCATATGGCTGGATGATCAAACACCGGATATCAGCTTCATAAAATATATGATGTGATGCCTCTTTAATTATTCATCATCAGGCCTGATTTGTTTGACTCCAACATGACCACGAAAATATTTTGTGTATACCCCAAAACTCTCACCTCTGTGCCGTGGCTCATCGTGAATTACCTTCGACACTTTAACAAATGTTTCCCAATCTCTGTTTATGTTATTCGCGTACCGTTCATTGAGAGAAAAAACATTTAAATAAAAGGTTTATGCGCAAAAAATAAAGGAAGTTCTTAAAGTTCATTGAGATCAATTCTAGATTTTAAATAATTCTCACAGAACATTTTTCCTTAAAAAAAAAACTTTGAAATATGTATATGATCATCTTTCAGGAAAAAGTTAAAAATTTTATTTTAAAAATAAGTTTTAGGAAAAATCTGTAATTTTTTAAGAATAATAATAAAATAAAGATTTTTTTTTAATATTTCGGAAAGAGAAATGTTGCGTTGCAATGATTTTTTTATGAAATATTTTAAAGCAGCGGAATTAATTTGTAGGTTTTATACATTTAATTTAAAGACCTTTTGTGATCTAAAACTCCTATTGAAAATTGATTTTCCTGTGATTGCTTTTTGTATAGATAAAAGATCTTCTGGAAATAAAGAGAAAATAAGAATTCTCCAACAAAAATTTAACCGAATTCTCTAAAAAAAATTAATTTAAAGTTATCAGTATAGACCCTTTAAAAAGTCTCTCACAACAAACGTAGATCCACAAAATTTTTGTTTCCAATAAATTTGAAACTTTTTTGAATTGAAAAAAAATCTCTCAACATTTAATTGCCCACAAAATTCATTAATATTCAATACAAATGTGAATGTCACGGGGGCCAGCGCATAAATTGTCGTTCGTCTTATAGAAGAATTATCAGGCATGAGAATGATTTCTTGGCTTCTTGGCTAGAAGGTCAAAAGAGCCAATTATTGCATCTTGTAAATTTTATATGAAAGACTGTGAGTACATTGGATGGAAATGTCGCAACATTATTAAGAGAAGAAGAAGAAAAAAATATTGAGAGATGCTTCATTATAAATTTTTCCAAAGGTGTAAATTCCCTGACAAAATTGCCATTGTGGTATGAATACCATTTCAACTGATAGTTTGCGAAATTCCCCACCACGTCTTTTTCTGCAATATACCACACGATGTTTTGAGTCTCGTGTGTATGTGGAAAATACCAAAGAAATTTGAAATTGCTTAAAAAAAATTTCACTGCAATGCGGTCGAGATGGTCTGATTTGTTCGACTGCTGCAGGAATTTTTATGGCGCGAAGACATCTCTCAAATTGCACAACTTTTGGTGGTGGTAGTGGCTGGAAAATAGGGGAGACAGGGGCGTACTGGATAATCGTGCACAATGAATAGAATAAGTGAGCAATAAATTAATAATATAGAGGCAAGCCAAACAATATTGGGCGTGATTAGTTCGTGATTTGAGCTTCAGATTTATATCTCAATTTTAAATCTCTATCGAGCTTCGTGTCCTTGACTCAGCCCCCCAAATCAGGGGCTCCAACAATGGCAGATTATCTTTTTTATATATTATTGTATTTAAAAAAAATTGACTTGAATGAGCTCTGTGGGGGCACAACATGCCGTGTGGCACACGGCTTCCGGAAGAGATGGTGATCTTGCACGATGAATGGTGGTGGGGAGGTGACTTGAGAAAGAGCATTGCTAATTCGATGGTGGTCCCATTTAAGGGAGACATATCACTCACAGACGCTTGGTCGTCATATGGTTGAATTTCGAGGTGAATTGTTACGATCAGGCGCTGACGGTGTGGTCGCTCTGGCCTTTCACTTTTCAACTCACACCATCATATATATACGCGGTGGTTGTATTTCATTGCAATTTTCCTCCCATCTCTCACAGCTCTCGAGCAATTCCCTCTGAACCGAAAAAAAAAGCACCTTATTTATGCCATTTGCCATTTGCATATATGTTCACAACAAAACTCCATCACACAAAATGCATTCATTCTGTTAACATTTGTGACAAAACCAACAGTTTTAGTGACAAGAAAATGCGATGGAAAAATTCTTAAATGACACAGTGAAAGAAAGTTTCTCAAAGAAATTACTTTTCTAATTCTTTTTTTTTTGCTTTCTTTTTTTTCTTCATTGCAAATTGCATGTCATTTTAGAAAGGACGTCACCTCTTTTTTAGACAAAAAATGCAAAAAAAAATAAAGCAAACAATATTGTGAAACTATCTTTCGTTACTGTGGGTATAATTTTTCATTGGTATACAATAATTGTGAAAGTGCCCCCGCGCGACGTGGTTCTCTCACAAGACACAAGCTCTTCATGTGATCACCAAAGAGTTGCAACAATATATTGCAATTATTTATGAGGACAGAATACCAAAATAGATCCCCCCCTCCCCCCGCCTTCCTATTCACCAATCGAACGCCAATATTTTTTCCAATAAAATGCAGCTTAAGCAATAAAATACTTATTTCAAAATTGAAAGCTTTTGCGCCAAAGAAGTGCAAAAAGTTCAATTTGATGCTAACAAAATATAGGTAATCATTTCAGGATGCTATAAGAAATTATTTATTTCATTGAGGAAATATGAAATTTATTCAATCATATAGCTTTGGGCACCACCTTCAAACTCTCAGTGTATACTTATTAATTAAATTCCTAACTGTGTATAGTTGGTGGTTGCATAATGCAACTTTCAGATTTATATAGAAAAATCTCATTAAAAACTAAAAAGTTCATTCCACTCAATAATGCGAAATATATTGAGGTAGGAATCATATTGGAATTTTTTGTTATAAAGCTAAAGTTATATTAATTATTTATGAGGAAGCATAGAGAGAGAGAGGCATAGGTAATATAGAGAATTTTTCAATCAAGGATAAAATTTGGGGATTGCATGCCTTAAGATCACGATCGATGAATCACGGAAAATATATTTATTTTTATTTAATAATTCTATCTCATGAAAATCGTGATTTAGGGTTCAATTTCAAAATTATTATTATCTGGCTAAATCACGTGGAAAATTCTTTTGTGGAATTCTTGTCTTTGGCATTGCATTCCTTGTCATTTGAAATTGCTCAATAAGTGTCCCTAAAGTAGGAAACTGGCGATTTGATGATTAAATGCAAAAAATTACACCATTCTCCCCTATTGACTAAAACTAATTGAAGCCATTATTTTTCTTCGTCTATTTTTCCGATAAAAATCATGAACATTACAATGAAAATTTATTTAAAATGTTTTTTCAATCATCTCATGATTGTTTTATGTGATCTTTGGTAGATCTCTGTTGATCTTTAATCTATAAATTTACATGAGAACCTTTTTTAATCACCTTCCGCGAAACATTAACTTAGGTGTCAAGGTTTCTGTCGTCGCCTTCCGTTTTGATAAAATCGAGTATGAATTCTTTTGTCCCACGAGCCGATTAAATCTTTGCATTCTTAAATAAAAAAATGAAAGAATGAGGAAGAAATGAATTTAATTTTAATAATTCTTTACTCTTAAAAAAAAAGTTTCTGAAAATTTTATTTTATTTTAAAGCTTTTACTGTGATTAATCTTGCTTGAAAAAAAAAAAAGATTTTTCATCTCATTGCAATAAAAACGAATCTCATTAATTTGTCAGTTAAGTGTGGTCTTTAGGAAAAAAACTCACAAGGAGGAGTGCAGAAATATTTCTTAATTGCAACATTGTTCATGGAGTCTGATTAGCGATCTTGTGGTGGTTATTGAGTGAAATTACGAGGTGCGCCAAGCTCGATTAGTTAGTCTGTATACGTGTATGTATTTGTTGGTTCATTACATTCCATTTACTATAATAAAAAATAAATAAATGTGAGTGACTTTGGAAGGGAATCCATTCACCTTCATATCGTGCTTGTTCAATTTGCCACTGTTTTTTTTCTCATTAATATACATCCAAAATTTTTACCTTTTAATTAACACATCAAAATACAAGAAAGGGAGAAGAGACCACAAAATCGTGTGCCATCATGCTGAGACCTACGCACAGCTGGAGATCTCTTTTGCACGCACGATTAATGGTGAGACAAGATTTTTTTTCGATTGAAGAGGGATTCGTGCAAAAGTGGGCGGAAGTACTCGAAAAAATACATCAACAAAAAATAAATGTCAGGCAGGAATTAAATTAACATATAGCTAAGGGTCAAGGTCGCATATGTACATGAAGCATCCCACCCACGTACCACACTTTATCTGTTGCTGAAGATCGTGCGCCATAAAAGTTACTCAACAGCCCGCTAAATTACCATGAAATTGATTTGTGAGCAAGATGCTAAATGAATTTAAAAAAAATCCCTGATAGTATAAGACATTCAATTGAAAGCATTAAAGATTGTAATTTCTTTCACATAAAAGGTGAAGAAAAGTGAAAAACTCTCAAACAATTAATCAACAATTAAATGTGGTGGTTGAGAAGAAAAAAACATATATGCGACTTTATGTCTCTCATTTTCAAAATACTTGTGCAAATTATTCTAATTTGCGATAATTTCTCTAATTATATTGAATAAGAAAAAAAAAGAAGAAATTTCACTCAAGTTATGTACAATGTTTTTTTTTTCTCGCAAACCTCTCATGTTAAGACAATAAATCCATTTGTTAGCATTGTTGACTCGCAAAGTTTCTAACGCGCGGGATCAAACTGTCCCAATTAGCTTTTCCCTCTTTTGCCATCATGCAATACTGGCTGTATATGAGAAAAAAAATTCCCACGGCCACCACTGTATGCCTTTTTTTCCCCTTCATATGCAAACATCTCTTGTCTGTGAATTATTCTCTAATTCACATATTTACCAATTTTTATACATTAATGGCCTTTTGTCTTATGGCACGAGCTTCTGACATCCAAACTCAATTGACTTTTTCATTGAACATTTGGGAAGAAAAAATTAGGTTTGCCCAAAAGTTGTCGCGCGGAGGTTGGATGAACGTCTTTTTCTGTGTTGAATTTTTTTTGTGTTTACATCGTTCAATAAATTAACATTTTAATTAAGACTTTTCCTTAATTGAGTGATGATTTCGAGAGTGAGAAAATCAGGCTTTTTTTTTGGGAAAGAATATTAATTGAATTCATTCACATTTTAATGCCAAAATCTGCCAGATAAATAAACAAACTGACTAATGGATGTGATTGTGCAATTTTTACTCATAATTCAGAACACATAGGTTTTAATTTTAATTTAAAATTTCAATTAGTTTAATTACAACTTAAATTTTTTTTTGGCTTTAAAATTTTTCCAAGTTATTTTGTAATTAATAGAGCACACCTCCAGTGCACAATATAACCAACATAAATTTCACATGCTTTCCATCAATAAATTGTTTTATGTGCATTTTATGGATGGAATCTTCCACAAAGAGACCCCAAAATAGGTACCTCTATATTATATTTCCAAATGCGCCATTTAGGTGAAATATATGGATTTATGCTAAAGAAAAAAAATTGGAGGAAGAAATTCCGGTTGGGAGCTTTTAATGGGGCCATCCTGGCACATATAAAATTTTTGTCAAAAAGAAAACCTGCTTCAAATACGCGCGACTTCTCAGAATTCGTAAAAATTGAAAAAGGTTAAATGTTAAGAAATACATACATACAGCTTTTCTGTGCCCAACATTCTCGCGCAGGTTGTTTTTAATTACAAAGAATGATTATTCAATATGTCAACCCATAATTTAAATTATATATAACTGGAGATATATTACTCAACTCTTTTTTGGCCACAGAGGGTGTGATGCAATGTAGTATGACCGATAAAGAAATGAACCTCATTTTTTTTTGCTCCCATTGAGACGTTTTTTTTTTCAACTTCATCAACCTGCCGCACTCTTGGCGGGAGTTTAATTTGCGGTGCGCAAAAATTACAAAGAGATTACATAATGAGAGTGCGTTTATACAAAATATAAAATATAGAATGGCAATTTGTATCACAATGTCGATTAAAATATGTGTACCAAAAAAAAATTGAATGATTGTAGAGCTTGCTAAAGGAGATAAAATATAACCAGCCAGATGGTATATGGACTTATGAAGATGTAAAAAAAAATATCGAGAGACGCTGAGATGACGTAAAGAAGCCTACACACGATCTTATACTTTCGATTTCATTCTCACACACAGATTTATATTTAAAAGCTGCTGGACACCACATGGCGTCACAGGACAGAATATTTTGTGTCTAAAAGTCATACTGAGCTCGCGTTCAAGTTTGGCCTCCAACGACTTTTTCTCAATTTTTTTTTACAACAATTTTTATTTTGCCTTCAGAGGACTTTTTTCTTAAAGCATCTCTCAGTTTTTTTTCTTGGACTTCTTGAATTCCTAGACAATCGAGGACTATCGAAGAATCATAGATGAATATTTTTTCTCTTTTAGGTGTTTAGATCAAATACACTCGCGTGGACAAACAATTCAACAATATTGTGCAAAATCACATGGCGTCTCCCCCATGCCAATGGGTTTAAATAGCAAAATGCGTTGTGAAATCACACCATGGTATGAGTGTGGCTTTCACGCGAACCCAAAAAAGTAATCCCCAACACGGTATTGTCTCGCGACGTGCAAGAAGTTATAGTATAGATCGCGTTGTGAAAATGAGCAAAGATCATTTTGGGAGATTGGAATTTACTTGCGACGAGAATCTAATTTCAATGCAAGGTTCTCCTCTTCAATTTTCTTGTCCATCATTCATTTTGAGCTCATGACCTGTCAGCACATTCAAGAAATTAAACGAAAATTCATAAAGAAGCAAAATAAATGCATTTCTGTTTGAATTCAATTTAACTAAATTATTTGAAGGTAAAAGACTAACTTGAGGTCTCCCAAATAAATGATTAATTTGAAAGAAAATAAAAACTTAAACTCCACTGCAAAGCCTCCACTGTATAATGTAACCAAAATGCACGATATGGTAGGAATTTTAGTCGTTAGCTTGTGCTGCTGACTTTCAATTAAATCAGCAGCAAGCAAAAGAAATATAACAACCACACAGTTTTGCTCTAACATCGTACAACTACCTCCTCATTGAAGAATTATTATTATTATTTTTTTCTTATACTGTATGTGCAACAAATTCGTGGAAAAGACTGATGTGATGGTAAAGCAGAGTGTTAAAGTTTCATTGACTCGCAATGCACAGGTGAGGATTTTGCAGTGTTGTTGTTGCAATAAAATTGAATGACTTAATTAGGCAGAAAAATTGTGTGGATCGCGCGTTTGAAGGTATTAAAGTTGCTTTTTTTCTTTCGCATGTACAAAAGAAGTGTGCTCAAAGGAGACGATTCATGATCGCACCCACTTTTTTGCAGAAAAAAAGAAGACATTTATATATTTTTTTATATTCTCCCGCGGGCTCTATTGCAATGCAACAATCACACATGAAGAGATCATCGACGGGATTTTGCATTCACTTCTTTTGGAAGACTTGAGAGGAGATTTTGTTACCACAAAAATGGTGGGTTTCATGCGATTAATTTGCAAAAGATGTGAAATTGTTATAGAGACGTGATTGATTCCGCTTATTGTATTGAGTAACTTTTAAAACTCATTAATACGGTGCTGTGTGTAGGTCAATCAACTTGTGATGTTTCTCTTTTTTATGCTACATGAAAGCCCCTCTAAGTTGCTTATTGTGTGTAGATTTTGCACCATAAGTAGTCATCGCGCAAAAAAAAAATTAAACAATAATCAATCACATTTTAGTCTCAAACATTCGCTTCGCAGAAGCTTTCAATCTGAGAGAGTTATAAGACAAGAGCTAAGAAAAGATTCAAGAAAAGAACCTCTGTGGGAGGCAAATTATTTTTTTAAAGACTCCACAAAATGAATTTGTGTTTTAGTGGAAATAAAATATATATCGCGAAGCTCTCACATTGAATTATATATATATTTATCTTCCATTTAAGCCACTTAACCAGTGAAGTTGAGCGAATGAGAAACTTCTTGTGCACATACCACAGATCGAGCCATTTCAAATTGCACCGATCTACGGCGACCAACCTACTTCCTGCATTCTGTGACGCCTTGAATTTTTTTTCCATACCTCCACTCTTTCAGCCCCCCCCCTCCCCATTCTACCATATAGATCACAATTTATAATTCGCACAACTCTCAGAAATGAATAAATTACAATTTGACTCAGCAGCACATTTTGTATTGAAAAAGCTCTCTGAGTGAATGAGCTTGCAAATTGTTTCTGTGCTATACGCGAGGAGAGAAAAAAAAGAGCCGAAGTATTGCCACAGAAAAATTTTTGCATGGAAGTAAAGAAATTTTCTCCCACCATTTTTCCCTCTCACTGTGCAAAGTTTTTCATATTTGCGATTTAAATTTTCCCCCAAAAAACGAGCACCTTCAAGATGGTATTTTATCGACCTCCACAGTGGGGGACTTTCTGCCACTCACGTCCTGTCTTCTTTTCAATTGAAAGAATGTTTGTATATGAAAATTACGAAGATTTCCCTTTCGAATGATTCCAAAAAAAAAACATTTTTTCGTTGTAACGTGATCGCGTTGCTAAAAACGTTTTGTGGAAATCCATAGTTTTTTTTTCTTAGCATGGATCATGCAGATATTTTCGCGAATTTTGCAATGTATACATACGTGTAACTCTTTAGCCTTTATGTAGTACGTTTATTCGTAAGAAACACGTGTGTAGGAGAATTTTATAATAGATTTCCATCGTCAATCAATAACCTATATTGCAGTATTATAGAGCATACAGTAGGGCTTCATGGTATGGCTCTAATTCAACAACTCTAGTTTCGTCCAAATAAGGCATTATTGCGTTTGAATTAAGACAACTTTTGCATCCTAATAAGACAAATTTTTCATCCAAAAGAGTTTTATTCAATGAATAAACTTTTAATTTAAGAATCTCAAATAATGAAAAATTTCAAGAGTTATTTTCAAAAGAATTTTTACCTTTTTTCCAATCATATACTTCTCATGATACTTTTTTCATCATTCAATTTTACAACACAACTTTTATGGAAAATATGAAGTTTTTTAAATGCATTGGCACGAGTACCGCGAAAGAGGTTTGGTGTGCGAGCATAAAAAGTATTTATTGGCGTTTCGCTTGGTGGCGTAAGCAGGTAAAAAACTTTCAAATCACACCAGTTAAGTATACTGAACCGAACTCGCCCATTTTTAGAAAATTCATTCCCCACACTCTTGTGCACCTTTTTTGCGAGCTCACTAAGCAAAAACAAACTGCAAGAAAACTCCCATGTTTTTTTTTCTTTTACATATTGCAGCATTCGCTGCGCTTCCGTTTCTTTTAAGAAATTTTCTCGGGTATTTTTGGGAGTAGAATTTAATGAGGATAATTCTGATTTTGAGAATTTTTAAATATGCGCTTCATTAAGCAAATTACAGGTAGATGCAGAGAGATTATGAAAAATTACTGAAGAATTTCTAATGTTGAGGAACAGCTGTGAAATTTTTGTTGCAAATTACAATTAGAATATAGAATAAATTAAATAATTTTATTGGGTTAGTATAAAAGTAATTTTTAATAAAATAAAAAGAATTAATGATGAATATATAAAATTCCAATTAATATACATAAATAACTTCCTGAAAGAAAAGTCCCAAAAGCATTTACAATTTCTTGGAAGAAAAATAAATTTGTAAGACCCACAGAGCGGGTTCGTCATCTCATTGTACGTTGAAATCTTTTGTGTGGTTTCCAAGTGCGCTTTCGCGTAGGTTTTTCTGTGTGCTTCTTTTTTTTTCTCTTGTCTTTGAGAAGGAGTGAGAGCTTCTGCATAAACATACATATATAGCATTGTGGTGTACCCTCCGGGAGCGGTACCACATACTCTGTGAAATTCAACCTTGAATTCATGCACGAATTGGCCGGAACTTGGATTGTGAGATATATATAATATTTTTCCTGTAGACGACAAAATGCCACCGCAACAATTGAAACCAGTTTCCATGTCGATGAGTAACTACCCTCTTTCATCTTGTGTTTCATTTCTTAGCCACACGCACACCCAAGGACTTCCTGGTTTCTCAAGCTCGCAACAATCTAATAATGTGTGGTTTGGTTTTAGTTTTTTTTTATTTCTTCTCTCTGTCTTCTATATACTTCATCCAAAGCTCTAGGCGGCAAACTAGAACACTCAGTTAGTCTCAATTGGTGAGTGGCGACTTTTTATAATGATCCATGACTTAATTAGTAAGTGGTAAATTGTCTCTCTCTGCGAGTCGAATAATTTGCTAAACTACCAGATATTCTTGCACAATGGTTTGCATGAAAAAATTGCTGGTTCTTATTCATTAAAACAAATTGCCAAATTCCGAAAGGAGGAGCTTTTCCGGTGTGGAGAGCTTTTGCATAAATACATACAAGAGGGAGGAGATGGAGCGTGCGTTTCTTGAGCAATTCCTCAAATTCAAATAAATTTAGCTTCACAGCACAAATTTAAACATTCACAAGAAGATCTTTTGAAGGAAAATTTGGGTAGAAAAGTTCACACAAATGGCCTCCGCAAGTGGCACAACAATATTGTGCTAAGGTGCTTATCAGATCCATCAATTTGACTTCTCGCGGGCAAATGAGAATACATCTCTCTCAATGTGGCCAAAGCAATCTTATAGCTTATGGTCCGTTTGGCACACAGACCAAATGCCACCTGCTCATTAATCCGCGTGAGTCTCTCACAGCACATCACACCAAAGCTCGCGCGCACAGCTGAAGGTCTTCACCGCGTGTGCAGCTTAAAATGTAAATGGCGCGATCTTGGATACAAAACAAGAAATGCTGTTTTACCACACACAAAATGAACTATAAGAGATGAAGAGAGAGAAAAAAAAGAACCTCAATAAATGGCAATTCCTCACCCGAGGGGTCAAATACTCGCGGACTATATAATTGTACCATGTCAGCAAGCGGGAATGGGTAATTAATGCGTCTCAAATGTGGTCCACACACATCAAACTATCCCCTCATATATGAGAATTCCTTCGCTCTCTCGTGCACGTATTTTTGCTCCAAATTACTCTGTCACATTTTATTGTGGACAAACTGTACATTTTAGCATAAAACAACCTATTTAAATTGCATTCTAGAGAACTAATTTAAATCAAAGAAACACCAAAGAATCCCATTATAGAAATTAAGAGGAAGAACTATCTCTTAAACCGTTAAAGTCGTTAAATAGGGGAAAATTTCTTCTTTTAATTTTATTTTAATGATGCTTTTTTTAACGCACGACTGACGATGATAACAGTTTGAGGGGTTTAATGGAAAAATCCACAATTTGGTGCATAAGTTTTTCTTTATATAGAAAAATTCATAAACTATTAAGGGATTTATTGGTTTCCAAAAGAAGTTCCCAGTTTGTTTATTTGGAGATTTGACACTGATAAATTTAGTCTTTATTAATCTGGTAAAAATAAGTTTAAAATCATTTAAAATAAATTATCCTTTAAACTTAAATAATTTTTTCTTAGTAAAATATAAAATAAATAATTTTCTTTGAGGCTTTACAAGGATTTTCTTTCATCATAAAATTATTAAGAGATCATTAAATTTAATTATTTTCCCAAAATTATCAATTCTTTGAAATTGTATTTAACCCATATGGCGCTTTCAAAATTCATAATTACATTTAATTAATATTTTACATGTTTATTTTCAATTTAATTAAATAAAAAAAAATAATTAAGACACAATGGGCAAAGGGGAAGAAAAGAGTTTTGAACCTTATTTCTTTGAATTCTTGTGCAGTGAGTTTAGGATTTTTTTTTTTAAGTTTTCTATGAGACAATTGGCGACTGTTTCACCTCAACAGGTATAAGCAGAAAAAAAATAACTACGTCTACAGCTGCATTACCCACTCCCTTTCCCCCCCATCCATCGTGTGTGGCTTTCTGGTCAGTCTATTGTACGAGAAAAATATATAATAATGATTGGGGAGAGAAGAAAAAATTTCCACTATTCATGTTTGGATAGTTTCTTTCAATGTGAAACGCGCGCACGTTCGCGCCTTTTGCCGTCACTATTTTTCTCGATTGGCTTTTCCATTGAAAGTAGAGCGAGGACACGGCAGTCTTTTGCCCTCCGATCACAACAAATTAGGATGGGAATTGTTTCATTTTATTCTTTGAAAAAAAAAAAAGGATAAAAATGTCTTGTAAAGGTGACTCACCATTTTTGTGGAGAAATTCCTTCTTCGTCAATTTAATGTTGTTGTTGTTGCTGCTGTTGAAGAACTTTATCTCAAGGCGTTGAAGTTTTTCTTTGCAATTAACTCTCACTCCAATAAAAAATTCCACTCCAATGGATTTTTATCAAATTTCTATGTGCGCGATTGCCTGGCGAAGAAATCCACAAGACGTGGTGAAGGCAGAGAATTGGCGACCTTAATGCTGGTTGTGTGCTGTCGTCGAGTCGAGTTTCACTTGTTCAAACCACTTAAATTTCACTAAATCGCCTCTGTTCACAATTTTTCATTCATACAGAAAGATCTTTTTTTTCTCGTTGTTTTTCCGAACAATAAAATCACCAATAGTTTGGACAGAGAGAAAAATTAAATTCAAAGAAATATCTCTTTGCTTCACTTTTCCTTTGCATGAGAAAAAAAATAAAACTTTGGGGAAAAAATCCTGCGTTGAGTCTTGCGGGAAATTTCTATCCCATTCCGCGCACACAAGGGCACAAAATCCACACTTTGGCGCAGTTTATCCCCTAAAGAGGAGTCCAATTCAGGTGTGTTTGGAACTCAATTAAAAAAAAAAAAAACAGAAGAAAAAAGCACTGAGAAAAGATTGAGCTGCAATCACTCAAAACTCATGGAGGAGCCGATAGAAAATCCGCGCGATCCGCTTAAGAGTCGCTGAGAGTCTAATTTGTTGAGTCCGTGTTGGGGAAATCTCAAGAGGTTGGGGCACCCGCAAAAGTCAGCCAAGCGCCCCACTATAAGACTTCTGTGTGTGCAGCCGCGGCGGCAATACGAAAAGGTGGGGCACGCAGCTGCATTGTCTTTCACACCAATGCGACGTCATCGATTTACCGCCACTCTCCATCAAGTTTTGCTTTTATTTTTTTTTTTGGTGGGAATTCGCAGTGCAAGAAAAATCCCTTTGTCCTCGCGAATTATCTTCTACAAAAAGAAATGATTTTCATATTAAATCGTTGGTTGATTTATATTATCTTTTAAAAATAACGATTTTTAGGATAATTAAATTTTTAAAACATTAAATGATTTAACGAAAATTAACCTTTCTCAGCCTGAGATTTTTTTATTTGATACTTTTCCCATAAAATTTAAGTTCAGTACATATAAATTATTTCAATAAGAGTTATGGGTTCTTTTCTGAAAAGAGTTAATTGTTAATTAACATAAAACTCAAGGGATTTTTAACTTTCTTCTGAGATTAGCTGAGAAAATTCTGCAAAAATTAAAGTAATGGCATGCAGAAAAGTGAATAGACTCCATTCAAAATTATTCAATGAATTTTGCTAAATACATAAAATCTGCAATTGATTTTAGATCATAAAAGAACCTCTGAAGATTGATAAAATTTATGCAAAAAAAAACTTTTGATTTCATTTTACAAGTGTATTGACTTTGCATTTTATTGCGCTTATTTTAATCAAAACTAATCATCTACAAATCACTCAATGGACATGAAATGCTTTTAATTGAGTGAACGATCCCTTGCTTTTAATTGCGCGAACTTTTACTGCAAAAAAAAAAAACGCAAAAACTCAATGAATTTAGTTAGTTGACCTCCATTCCCGCCTTTTAGTAGTTAATTTTTAAATGAATTTTGCCCCTAATTTTTTTATCTAATTAATTGTTATGGTTTTTTTTTCTTGTTAATTTTTCATTCTAATAAAAGTGAAAAGAAATTATTAAATTGAAATTCCACGTCAAGTCGGTGAGAAGAAATTTTTTTTCAGGGCAACTGAGAAATGAATCTTTGTGGTAATTTTTTTCTTCCAATGTTTTAACGATAAAATGGGCTAATCTTGGATTTATTTTCTCAAAAGTAAGATTAAAGAAAGAAGAATAATGAATTGATAAATCGAAATGAATGGATTGACCATAATATGATGCAAATGCACTTTGCCACAATTCACGTCACGACGAATGTACCTTTTGCATCATTTTGAAACTTTCCCACCGAAAAAGAGCTTGATGGTAGCTTTTTCCTTTTGCCATTGCACATTGAGAGATTTGCACGCACCAAAAGATGTAAATTGCAACAGAGTTGCAAATTCATGATTAAAAGTGGGTGGGTGGATTTTAAAATGACTTTCACGATGAATTTTATCTTTTAGTATATTTTATTGGTGACTAAAATGGAAAAACCATCGTGTAAGATAAGGAGTTGAGTGAAGAATTGCATTGTGGTGTGTGTGTGTGAGAAATTTTCTCGTGCAATTGAGATTAAAAGAGGTGAAAAGAAAAATAAATTTTGAAAAGCCAGCAAAGCCATACTCTGTGTGGATTACTTTGCACACGATGAATTTGTAAGAGAATTTTAAAGAAGAAACAAATAATCAATAAAAAACGTCCCTCCCCCCCACAGAGGGAGAAAATTTTCTTTGCAAAGCAATTCGTAACATCTGCTGGTGAAATATTCTTTTGCATAACACCCTCTATGCGCGCGCTCAAACAAATATAGAAATGATTGAGAGGTTGCACAATGCAAAAATGCAATGAAAATGGCTCTGCGTGCGAGTAAGAAAAAAAAACATTAAACACCTTGTAAGCTTTTTTATTTCTTGTTGAAATGCAGAAACTTTACTTTACCTCACTCAGCTTCTTGGCCAAAGAAGTAGGTACGTGATGTGAGATGTACGCCAGAGAGCATGTGTGAAGTATCCGAAGATGGTAAAACAAGAAAATATCGCGAGTCAGTCTATAAGACTTCCGCAGTAAGATATCATGAGCGCCCGCACCCAGTTTTCTGTGGGAACTTCCTTAATTTGCTCTTAGTGTTACTGCTGCAATAGCTTTATATGCATATAGGATGGATAAATTAAATTGGGCTTCATCTCTTCGGGATGTTTCAAAGACAAAATTGCATAGGGGAACGTGGCCCAATTCGGACCACTTAAAGCCTTTTTCAATCCGCTACTACACAAATATATGGTACATATAAAAATGCAAAGATAAATATATATAAACTGCAAAGATAAAAATTAAATATAGCATGGATGGAACAGTATAAAGCGAAAGAACGGTAAGTAAAACTTACGGGCTGTGATTCTTTCTTTGTCAGTGAAATGTGAAATTGACTGAAAATTGAGGATGGGCAAATTTTGAGGAGAGACTTACTCGAGAGCCGAATCACAGCCAACGCGCAGAAATTTTGAAGAAAGCTTTAATCGTGGCGGGCGTTGGCTGTGAGGTATCGTTAGAAAGGTCTTGATGGCCCCTACAACATATCAAAATTTCAGACCTCTAGCTCTAGACCTCTTTGAAGAAAGAATCACAGCTAAAATGGGAAAACTTAAAATGTATGAGAGTTAAAAGAACATTAAATGGGCTTTCAAATGGTACAAAAAATTAAGAATATTGCTTTTTATTTTATACTATTTTTTGTCATTCTTCGCGGACCTTTGGAGGTCGGAATTGGGCCACGTTCCCCTACAAATTTTACTTGAAAATTGAAATATCTTTCAGATTTTAATTGTTGTACCAATATTCTTGTGAACTCCATAATTTTCTTAAGACCTTGCTTAATTTAAACTCCCTTCTTAAATATTTGTTTTTTCTTAATAAGATTATTTATCAAAAATTAATCAATAGAATAAAAAAAAGGGAAATTAACTTACCAAGCTTAAGTTCATCACATAAACTACACTTCATTTGAGAGCTCCAATCATTTATGTGCTTGCGGTTGATTTAGTTAGCGTGTGGCTGATTTGGCGAAGGGAGAGACGGCCGATGGGTCTCTGCGAAAGAAAGTCATTGAGGTTGAAAATACACAATAATGGATAAAACAAACGATTACGCGCGATCAACAAACGCTCTCGTGTAGCGCCAAATGATCACGCGTCACCCGGTGCAATCAACGTACCAGAGTGAATGTGTGAAGAAAAGCCCCCCCACACACACCATTGAGGTGCGCTTTTGTAAAATGTGAAAGTGGATGGACGTGAGAACGAGCAGCACGTGGAAAATAGTTTTTGGGCTCTTTTTTTTTTCTTTAAATTCTTTTTATCTCTCTCACTAAAAAACTCTCTTGGCCCCTTTGAGATCATCTTCACACATCGCCCACATATGAGAGATTTATTTTGCGCAACGCGAGATTGAGTGTGAAATTGTTTGTTTTATCTATGCGGTACCGCGCCCCGTGGGCATTTGGGTAAAGATTTGCTTTGCTTTTTCGTTCAACTGTTGCGAGCCACTCTTCCGGATTGGAGAGCGCGCACCTCTCTGCAACTTTGCACCTTTTTTCCCGGCCGACAAATTATTCAATCTCTGTTTGTGCTTTTTTTTATTGAAGAGGCGAGTTTACTCATCATCTTCACCATCTTTGCAAATAAAAGTCAATGCGTTTTTGTTTAAATTTATATACTGGGTGGTGATGGTGTACTTATTCGTATCTTCTGTGAATCTTGGCACGAGCTGAGGAAGAATAGTTCGTTTGCATTAAATTCAAATTAATTAATTTTGATGCAGATTATAAAGATTTAAATTTATAGTACGATCGCCTAATGTTAGACACAACGAGGCTTTTTTTCAGAGCTTTCAAACTGCAAAAGACGGTTTTTTGTAATTGCTGAGGACAAAAATTAAATGTCTTGTAGATGTTAAGGATTTTGGGCTTTTTTCAAGCTCAACGACTCTAAACTTTTCCTTTAATTTATTGAATATTTCTTTTAAACTTCTGAGCAATAGAACAGAATTAATTCGGTCAAGAAATTCATTTTTTTATGTAATTTATAACCTGAAAATAATTACTTTTAACGTCTTAGAACCATTACCTATTGTTGAAGATATTGTCTATCTGCCTGAGGGAGTTTTGCAAAAACCATCCCAATTTTTTCTTCTTTTACTTTTTCATCATAAAATATTTCCTATCCGGCTCATTTGATAACAAAACAAATACAATGTAATTTCCGTCTCATTCAACTTTATTACATTTAATGTCTCCTCTCCTTCAATAATCCTCCGAAGTTGATTATTTTTTATCAATTTTTTTTTTAATACGCAATGTATTTTGATATTTTATTACTAAATAGAGAATGACTACATTTTATCATTTTTCTCTCTCACTGATTTTGCATTAACTAAAACTAAAGAAAAAAAAAAGTCCTTAATGTTGATGCGATGTAATAAAAAATGGATTATAATATATTTTTTTAATTAACGAGAAAATCACATTTAAATATTTCTTCACATTTTTTTTTACATTCATGTTTAATGTATAAAAATGCTTTGAATTTTTTTATTTAATTCACGTCATTTGCACAGAAAACGTTGCATTTTTTTTTAAAATTATATTTTTTTTTAAAGATTTTCAAAGATTCTTTTGTGAATTATCTTGATTTTGTTTCTTTGAGGAAGGGCAAGGAAGAATATTAAGATAAGAAAGTTCTTTCAATAAGATATACGATAATGAGATGGATTTCAAGTAGATTCGTATATAGTATTGGCTAAAATGTTTTTTTTTCATTAATATTTTCTTTTCTTTTTAATATATAATTACTACATAATGATTTTGCATTTTTTTTTAAATATATACCTTGTTTTTTTTCATCATTCATTTAAAGGAGTAAAAATCAGCCTTTTCTTCATCTCTAAAAATCCTTGAATTGTGAACATTTTAATTAAAGAAAAAAAAACTTTAAATGTAAATTAAAATGTTCTTGGGCAAGGAAGAATGGGTTTCATTTATTTATTAGCAAAATACTACGTCAAGTTGGAAAAAATGTTTAAATTCCTGTTTTACAGTAAAAAGATGTTTTGAGAAGCTTTGAAAAATTCTTTTTTTTCTGTATTTTTACCTCAATAAAAAAAAAATTCAAATTGATTTTATATTCAAGCTCTTTTAGTGCAAAATTTGAAGAAGAATTTTCAAAGTTCCCAAAATGTCCAACATTTAATATTTTAGTTTTGCATTTTTGTCTGTGACATTGAGAAGAAGAATTTCTTTTAAGTTTTCTTTTTATTACACAAATCCGAACAAAAATATCATTTCTATTATTATATATTTAAAATATTTACACACAAAAAATATTTCTATTTATTTATTTTTCTTCTTTTATTAAATTCCAATAACTTGTGAGTGATGCTTTGGGAAATTCATTGTCTATCTCTCTTATTAAATCTTTCTTTTTTTCTATATTTTAATTCTTAATTAATAAATTAAAAAAAAAAAGTTTTCATTTTAATCTCATTGGTTTTGCAAATTCTTGCACATATTTTTTTTTTTATATTGATTTGTTAATTAAAATTATAAGTTGTGGTAATAAATCTTTTATATATTGAAGGATGGAAAAAAGGATAAGTTTGTGAGTTTTTTTTATGGCAAAGAAGGGAGGAAAGAAGGAAATAAAGATGTGTGGGGAAGGAAGTTTATATGGAATTCAATACACGCACACATAAAATTGGTTCTCTCGCAAGTGAGAAAGTTTATCAATTTCTTATCAATAAAATGGCAGTTTATAGATATTTTTTTTCTCTCAATTATACCTCCAATTTATCTCACTCAAATCTTTTACTTTCTTCTTTCTTACCATTTTTTTCTGGAAAAAGAAGAAATTGTTTGTCTTGTAAATCACCTAAAATTCAATTAAACGAATTATTTTTCTTTTTCTAAATAATTTTTATAAGGAAACAAACTCCTAAATTAATTTGAGAAATTTCTATATCTTTTTTGTTACTAATATTGTGAAATTCCTTTAGTTTTCATTTAAAAAAAAATTTTCTCAAAAAAAAAGAATTTTCTGGTTTCAATTCAGAAATTCCTCCAACAAATAAATCATTAAATTTATTTAAAAAAAAAAAGAATAAATCACGAGCAAGATCATTTTCTTATTGATTTTTGCTTTATATTACCTTAATTGCTAAAGAAAAAGGTTTTTCTTTCTGTAAATCTTTCTCTCATCAGGACTCACATGGGATAAATCAAAAAAATGCATTGTGGCTGCTTCCTTCACTTTTTTTTTCTTTTACTTTCATTGCACGCAAAGAAATTTCTGCATGCGGATGGAATGGGATGTAATGGTTTTTTTTTCTTTTAATCGTGCTCACTTGGTGCACCTGGGAAATAGTATGGCGGTGGACGTTCGTATTCAGAGGCAGGTGGGGCCATGGGTGGATTTTGGTATCTAGGCGGTCCTCCTTCCCAATGTCTGCAATGGAAAAGCAATATAATTTATTTTGCAAAGATTTCACAGAATAAGCTGCTGAGATGTCCCTCCACATCTTAAAATTTCACATGAAAATCCCCAAAAAAAGGTAAATTGGAAAATCTTTTCTGCTTTGCTAGGAAACATGGACAAGGCTCCATCCAATCGTGACTCAGAAAAATACTAATGTTGACTCAATTTTTAACTAATGTAGACTCAGCCTTTACCTTATAGTGACTCAATTTTTAACTTATCTGTACTACAAAATACCTAATGTAGCCGCGAGTATTAACTTAAGGCGACGTTAAAAAAAAAAAGTAAGACAGCGAATATTTTAAATGAATAGAATCTTATTAGTGGAAAATTAGTTCATAAATAAAAGTCTTTTTGTTGTTTGTTTGTGATAAGCTAACTCTTTCGAAATGGCTGGGCCGTTTACGATGAAATTCGGTATGAAGGTAGAGGGGGTCCATACGAGTTGCAAGCGCTATGTGGGTGTCATGATTTATGAAATACTGCCGACAATACCCCCGAAGATTATGAACCATACTCCTGTGTTAAAAGATAGAAGTAAGATTCCCAATCTTCGGTTGTGTTGAAATATACAAATAAAGTGTTTTAAATAAAATTACATTGAAAAGGTTACGACAAATATGTAATAATTAATTAAAACACTTTCATCCTAACAATTGATTTGACAACTATTAATACATAAATTGTAATTTTTGGAAAATTTTACTTTTCCCCCGGTCAGCGTCGGAAAATCGGAACTCAGTCAAAAATTACAATTCACGTTTTACGTCGGCTTCTAATACAACTATTAATACATATTTTATTAATCAATTCTTTTTCATAGTTACCATAAGGTAAAGGCTGAGTCTACATTAGGCAAATAGTGAGTTAAATTTAGGGAAAATTTGAGTCACGATAAGGGAGTTGAGTCAACATTAGTCTCGTTCTGAGTCATAATAAGGTAAATTTGCGTCAACATTAGTTTTAACCAATATGGATAATTTGTGGTCATTTAAATGGCATGTAAATATATTTCAAGCCAATCCTTTGTTCTTTTAAAAATAAATCCATAAATTTCCTATTTTTTTTTCTCAGCAAAAACTTTCCAATATAACCCATTTTTTTGGAGAGAGAAATTGATTGTCTAAAATGGAACAAAGAATGAACATCAAAGAGTTTTTAAAAGAAAAAAAAAAGTAGGTATAACCCATCACCGTCTTCAATTTAAAAAAAATCTTTTAGTGTTTTTTTCTACATCACCAATGACATCACTGAGAACGTCACAAAAGGATTCTTTTCTACGTGAAGTTTCTTCTTGAATGATTCTGTTTGATTTTTTTCTTACTTTGTTTGAGAAAGTTTGCGAAAATTTGTCATTTTTGTGAACAGAATATGACATGAAACGTGAAGAAAAAAACTTTTTGTTACGTTTCCTTACAGAATTTGGTGAGTAATTTTGACTTTTTCAGGGACTGATTTTATATATATATTTTTTTTCGTTCTAGTAAAACTGCGATCTGTAAGGTCTCCTCAGTGATTTAGGCGTCTGTTTCCGCTCGAATCGACCACCAGCGGTCGCAAAGTGTGGATTTTCGGGTGATGTGGGTGCCGTGGGGGTTGTTGGTGATTGACCTGCTGTTATGTAGAAAATATTCGACGGACCCGATGGATTTCCAGATGGAAAGGCATTGTTATTTCCATCGGATCGTTTGAAACTAAGAGTATAATTTTAGAAATAAATTTTGTTTCATTGTTAGAAAAAGAAGTTTAGCCAATTTTTAAGCTTTCTTCATAAAGAAACTAAAGTTAAAAGTTAAAAAAAAAGGAAGTTTAATTAGTCTTTAAGTAAAACATACTTGGGAGCCATATCACTGTAGCGATTGTCCCTGGAACCGCCTGGAGAGTTGGAATCATCATAGTAATCCCGTGGATCACGTGAATTCCTTCGTCGTTCGTATTTCTTATTGCGCCTCTTGTGTTTTGGTCCACTGTTGAAACAAAACAAAAAAATACCAAAAGAATCTTTTAGAAAAAAGAAATCTTCAAGCATTTGTAGAGAAATTTCAAGCAATAATGGTAATAAGACATACTTTGCCAATGGAATGTTGTCCCTCTCGCTATAAGCATCGTACAAATATTCACTGCAGCACGAATAGAACAACACAGAGGCGGATGGAAGAGAAATGCAGATATTTTAATACAACGGCACAAGTGAAAGGTGATTGAAAATTCAAAAACAAACAACAACAAAATTAAAGAACTTTTACTTTACCTTTCAACAAGAGGTCCCGGATAGGGATCAGATTTCTGATATAGACTCGATAGTTTTACGCATAAAATGACTGTTGGGATAAAAATGAGTACACACCATCCAACACCAGCCCAGAATCCATTCTAGAAATAACAAAATTTGAGAAAGTAGAGAAGAATTAATTAGAATTTTTCGAGAGAAAAAGAAATCTTTCGGAGATAACTTACCAAAGGATCAATGACTCTATTGCAAACTGCAACGAGTGTGGCATTGTAGACATTACTAATTGGACCACAACGTCCAACTTTATTCTCCATGGTTGTTATAACAAGCTCCAAATAGGACGTGATCTCATTGCGGAAGCCCGTTGTGAGCTCCCCAATAACTTGCCTTACAAATTGCGTTCCATTTTGATTAATAAACTCCTGCGCTTTATCCGTTTCAGCTAAAAACTTATTAATTGCCTGCTCAAAGCTGTCTGAATTGAAATGGAGTGTCTTATCGAGATCCTGTGCAAGTGCAAGAATCTCATTCTTCCCATCTGTCATGGGTGCTACGAGGCTTGTTTGGTACGTCTTCAGGTGCAACGCCTGATTGCGCAAACTCACACGAATCTCATTCATATTCGGGGAATTGGGAATTTTATTTGCCGTCTCCTCAAGTTTTAGCGCCAATTCCGTTAAATTGATCTTTGTAATGTCATCCGTGAGGTATTGCTCGAATTTATATGCTGGGAAATCATTGAGTTCCGACACAGCGAGCCTCTGAATCTCCTCACGAGCATCATTGCTGAGTATTTGGAGATTACTCTCAATCTCAATGCTCTTTATTAAATCATCCAGAAGCCCATCGATGTTGTACAGCTCCGGGTATTCACGAATTTCACCAATATCACGGAAATTACGCAATTGGAGCACCTCATAGGCAGCCTTATTGCCATGACATGCCTCAATAACTTGAGAAATCCTAAATGGTGTCGTTTCACGCTGATACTGTCGCACTTTGCCACTCTTTCCGCGTGTATTGGAAGACGATGGATACATCACAGTGTTGAGATCAATGAGATGATCCACATGATTGAAAATTTGATCATTAGATGGATTTCTGCAAAAGAAAACATCAGAATTTCGCTTATATATTGCAAAAATGAGAAAAGTCTTTGAAAATTTAAGACTCACTTGAGTGATACACAGACAGCACGGTGAGCAACTAATCCAACAAGAAATTGAATTAGAGCTGCCAATGTGAGCAAAGAAAGTGTGAGAAAGATCACAGCTACTGCCCTGTAAAATATTATAAACATCCTCCATTTACAAAATTGTGCCTTTGTGTCCCTTTCTTCTTATGAAGCTCTTTTTTTTAAGGTAAACAGATTTTGCTTTTGGAGGAGACTGCAATGATTTCTTTTGTGCTGATTAATGTTTATTTTTTTCTACTTTGTTTTAGGAAGTATTTGAAAGTTTTGAAAATGCATGAATAAAAGATTATTCTGAGAGAAAAATAATTAATTATGAGGCTTGTTTAAAGAGCATAAATTTCAGATCAAAATTATGTTTAATCTGAGTTAGAATCAAATTAATTCTAATTCATGTTAATTTATTTGCGTAAAAATGTTAAGAAATAAATATTATCCAAAATATAAAAAAAAAATTTGACTATTCTTTTACTGCAATAATTCATTTTGAAATTTTATAAATGAAAATACATAAAAAACCAAGAGACCCTTAAGAACTTTTTGAAAATCTTCTGCGACAGCTACAGCATAGAGAGAACAATCCAGCCTCCTTTTAGCATTAAAAATAAATAAAAAAAGAATACAAACATCATGAGAAATCTTCCACCGGCGCCTTTATTGCAGCAATCATCCCCATAGCCATCGGGTCGTTTGCCACAAATGCCACAGAGTAATCCCATTGAGATGCAAAGGAGGATGAGAAGGAGTACGGAACTAATGGCAAGACCGGCATAGTATCGATAGACACTGTACTCCCGGATGTAGTCATCGGCCATATCAAAGTATTTATATGTATAATTCCCGGAAAGATCGGAAATTCTATCGATTGTTTTTGTAACTTCATTGGAGACATCCCTCATGGCAAGTCCAGCCTCATTGATGGCCATACTCACACGCGGAATATTCTCACCAATCACATCATTTATCTTCTTCTTTACACCCTCCACAACTTGCTGCCCATCCGCCAAGGAGGTCATTAATTTTCCACTTATCAATGTTTTCACATTCTCAATTGTATTCGTCACATCTGGCAGCTATGTTGGTGAATGATGTTTTAAGTAAAAAAAAAGAAAGAAAAAAAAGAAATTCCGATAAAGTTCAATTGGCACGCACGCACGCACTTTACATGCTGTGCGTATCACATTATTATTATTATTAGTTGGTATACCACGATCGTGGCATACCAAGTATTGTAATCATCGGAAAAACCGACCACCTCAGATCGGACTCAAACTTGGTAAGAGCACGTTTTAGACTTCCCACATTACGAAAATGGTGGTGGAAAATTTTTGATCCGGCCGGCCTGCCGGCCTGCCGGCCGGCCTTCCGGTGGTCCAAACTTTGCCTTATAGCTCGAGAACGGTAATAAATAGAGACTTCCGGTTTGAAGTTTTCTATGGAAATGTGGGTGTAAATTTTCATTTTTTCGCATTATTAAAATTCAAAATGGCCGCCGTCCGCCATTTTGAAATACCATCAACTAGTTCCCTTATAGCTAGAGGTCTGAAATTTTAGTATGTTGTAGAGCTCAGTGAGACGTTTTTATCAACAATTCATACTTGAAAATCGGTCAAGCGGTTTAGCAAATATGGCGACCTAAAGCAAAAAGTGTTTTTTCGATATAACTCATGAACGGCTTGACCGATTTTGACCATCTTGGTATCAAATGAAAGGTATTGAGAAGCCCTACAACTGTCTGGAGCATTCCAAGTTCCAAAAACATCCGCAAGAGGCGCTAAAATCAAAAACAAAAATTGCCTAACTTTAAGGGGCTATATCTCCGAACATCTGTTATAGATTTTCTTTAAATTTTGATATGTTATAGCAGGACTAATAATCTTGCACCAGTCCGAAAATGAAGAAAATCTATGTCGCCGTTTAGAAGATATGACCATTTGAAAATTTCTTGTATTTGAAAAGTTCTAAGAGCCATATCTCCTGTTTTGCTTGTCCAATTTTGCTCAATTTGGTATCAAATTAAAGGTTTTGCAAAACTCTACAACTTTCTAGAACATTGAAAACCTCAAGAACCATTCCTTGAGGACAAAAAGTGCAAAAAACTGTTTTGATCAAACAAATATCCGCCATTTTTGTTCTAGATGTGACCTTGAAAATTATTGAAATTTATGTCACTTTATAGCCTATTTTAATACCTTTCCAAAACTAGTCAAGAAATTTCTGTAGGTCTTATAGAACTTCAGATATGAGCATTTTTAACTTTCATATTGATGAATTTCATAAAAAAAATCAACTTTGCCTACTAATTCTGCTCACAAATTAAATTACAACACATAGACTGACCCATCCGCGTTGTGGTATACCAACTTTAATAACTGGACGCGTTATGATTGACTTTTTTCTCTTGTTCTTTCAAGAGAGAGAAAAGACAGCGAAAGTGCTAAAGATACGGTTAATGTGGTTAGTGGAGAAAGGAAAAAAGAAAAGAAGCAAAAGAAAAGAATATTGTGGACAAAAACTTAAAACTTACGAGATAAAAATTAAACTTGCACTTACAGAAAGCAATTGAAATGAAAACTTCTTATTTTTTTTCTTTCCTATTTCAACAAACTCTCTCAATTCTTTCCATTTAGGTCATCACATACATACACTAAAAGCTTTTTGGTTGAATTTTATTTATCCTTCTGAGAAAACTTTATGTTGTAAATTTATTTTTACTGGGACACTACAAAATAACTTTTTTGATATTAAAAAAAAAGTCTTTTTTTGGGTATTTTGTCCATTTTATGAGATGAAAAAGATATAAATTCTACAAAATTATGAGCAAAATTTGACAAAAAAAAAACATCTACCAATGATTAATGATTTTATGCAAAAACAATCAATCACAGTTTAATGACATTTTTGGAAAGTCATTTCACGCATAGCCCTAAATTGAAACATAAATGCTCTTTGGGGAGTTTATTTAGTGAATTTTGTGTATAAAGAAAACTTTTTAAAATAAATGTCACAGAGTTAATTTTGAGAGACTTCTTGTACAGCTTTATTAATAGAATAAAAGAATCTTTGTATTTCTTTTATGTTTTATCAAATTGTCAAGAGAATTATTGTAATTATCAGTGTGATAATTCATTTCTCCTTCACTTTGCTCTTGAATTTTCATCTCTGTGTTTAGAGAATTTTCTCTGTGGGTGGTTAAAAACTTTCTTCGTGTTGTTATTCATCTCACATTCACACTTTTTTCCTTCTTCTTCATAAACTATATATCATCCAACTGTGACACTTGTCTAAATACCTCAATAAATTTATTTATTTTAAAAATAAAAATGAGCTACGTGGAAATAAAACATAACTGAAACGAAGTGAAATAAGTTTCTAAAATTTAAAACTTATTAAAAAAAAAATCTTCTGTTGATGACACATGCAATTCTAGAGAAATATAAATCTCTATCAGTCACACACTATTGCAAAACTTATACAGAAAAATCAGACGAGAAAATACAATAAAATTGCAACTCAAGAGGAAACCAAAATGAAAAAGAAAATAAAGTTTATTTGTAAAAAAAAAAATTCAAGACTGGAAATGACGGTGCAGCAGATATTGCAGTTTATAAATAAATATGTAGGTATATAAAATACAGAGTGATGTTGTAAAAAAGACGTACCCGAGGAAAATACCTGTCTAGCATCTTTGCATGGAAAAGAGATAAAAGAAATTTCATATTGTAATATGTGGAGGAAATGCAGTTGGGTTTTTCTTCACCTGTGGTGAGGATGTGAAGGAATGTAAAATGAAATAAATAATATCGTTGAGGAAAATACAGTAGGAGTGTCGTAGTATGTATAGCCATTATAAATTTATTTTCAACATTTTGAAGAGTTAAAATAATTGCAATTTCGTGGGGAAAAGAATAAGGAGAAGGGATATAAATAATTCTAATCATCTAGCCCCAAGTAGTTAGCAAAGTTTGTTAATTTTTTTTTCCTTTAACAATAAGACTCAAAGAAGAGAAAAACTTACCTGATTGTAGTCATAGCCATTTGAATCGAGCGTTCCAATTTGATATTGTTCCTCAACTTCACGACATGCGGCTGCGGCACAATTACTGAGTGAGTGCAAAAGTTCCCTTTTAACACCCCTTAGTCCTGCCCGGGAGAAAAATTCAATTACAAACCTTCCCCTTTGCGCCAATTTTTATTAGCCAATTTCCACTCACCATCATTCAATTGTGATGCATTAGTTCGTAAATCATTTGTGAGATCCTTGAGACGTTCGAGATTCCCTCTAACCTGCGGCAGTGTTTGTACAAAATCATTGAGCTGTGTAAGGGAAATTGCATTTGAGGCCTCATCCAGCCTCGTCATTGTCACCGTGGCCGTCTCATTGAGCATTTGATGCAGATGATGGGACAATTCATTGTAATTTCGCACGAGTAAATGATTTATCTCCCCTGATGTTGTCTTCAGGAACAACCGTGTATCATCGACAGCCTCCTTGGCAGACGTTGTGGCATTCTCAACACCATGCTGCATATAGCTGTTTGTTACAAATGCCACCACAACACCAAAAACAATTCCCGTCCCGGCACAAATGAGGAATAAACCGAGGAAGACACGACGGCAAGTGTCGTGCTTCTTGTCAAATGGTTGAGATCGTCCACCACATGCTCCAGCACAGCGGCAACAGCAGAAGCAGAATCTGCAGCAACAACAATGAGAAAATAAAGAAAAAACTCGCGGTTAGAGTTAACCGGAAATCCACAAGACATGTATAGCAAGAGAGCATAAAATACTCTTCTCTTACCCAACAATTGGCGTGAGAACAACGATGAGAGCCGCCAGGGAGACAACTACCAAAATGGCCCAATAGTGCTTTGCTAAATCACCATATTCGTGATTTTGCACTTTTGGCCCCAAAGCAACACTCCGATCTGATACAATGATGTAACCTGTGTACAAGGAGAAAATCCATTTATAATACCCCAACCAACCAAAAATACTCTACTTACAATAGAAAGTGCCAATAAAACGGAAAGTTTAAGTGTATACATATTGAAATGAATCAGCAAAAGAAAATCAATCAGGTGATTGTCATTATTACCTATATTTTTTTTCTAATAACCTTTGGTGGGATTAAATGAATCAACTTATATCCCAAATAATTTTTATTTGTTGACCTCTTTGGATTATAAGGTCAATTTCTATATATAAAACTCTATCTTCTTGTAAAAAAAAATTACTTCCTTATCATTTTCTACTGAAAGATTCCATAATCAATTTCTCAATTTCTTGCTCTCAAACCTAAAACACAAAATTTCTTCAAAAATATAAAGAGTCAAATATCAAAATTTCCCTTCTTGTCTATATAATAAAGAAAGGTCTGTTTGTTGGTAATCAGTCGTGTTCGGCTATACAAATCTACACCGTTTGACCGATCGTGATGAAATTTGGTACAGAGGCTCCTTATAACAGGCGGTTTCGAGTGGCCGTATCCATTTTCCCCCCAAAGCCCCCCTTCAGGTAGCCCCCATATAACTCTCATGCAATTTTTGCGAATTTTTGAATTTGGCGCCCGAAATGTTGTATGAAAATGATTTCTTCTCTTTACGATTTTTTTCTTTTGGGTTTGATAAGTGGCCCAAATATACTTATATACTTATAAACCATCATAATTTTTTTTTCTAAAATTTGCGCGAAGCGCAACAAATCCCCGCGAAGCGGGGCGAGGTAAATTGGAGCGAAGCGACAATTTACCTCGTAATTAAATATCCTTCTAATCAGCATTTTTAAAAATATCAACAGAAGATTTCCAGAGAAGTGAAAATCATAAATTACTCCATTGTATATAATACAGATCAGGCGAGTAATTAATACTGTAAACTATATAATATAAAACAGACAGAGAGACACTGGGTAGGTGTTTTAAATGTGTAAATATAACTTATTTTATCTTGATCTTGGGGTATTTGTTTACATAACACACTACACATAACTTTCTTGCCGCCCAACATGAACAACAAAATACTATTGGATGGGAAATAGGGTCAAACATCAGTTGGAAATTCACTTTTGACCGCCCTCCTTCTTATTCCGGGAGTAAAACTTCTTCAAGGAAAGAGAAAAAAAAAGTTTGTCCTTGCCAATGTTTTTGCAAATTTTATTGAACTAAATTGTTCATCCGAGACTTCATTTATAGGTATATATTGCTCTAGAATTCAAGAAATGAAATGCGTTTTGTGGAATCGGAATAATGGGAAAAGTTTATGCAAACATGAATTTCTCAATTCACATTGGAAAATTTTCTATACATTGAACTCCCTGCTGAGAAATTATTCAACGGATACATTTAAATGAAAAAAAAAATGGGATAAAAAGGAATTTTTAATATAAATTATTGCCTTTAAATTTTAACAGATTAATTTTAAATTTTCAAAGAATTCCGTGCTCTTTTTAGCTGTCGAATCTTTTAGGAAATGTAAAGAAGGATGTAATAAATCAAAATCAATGAGAAACCATTACAAATTGTTGTAAAAGAAAAGGGGGAAGAAGTAAATTATTTGACTTGTTCCACATGAATATTTTACTTGATTAAACTGTGAGAGACGACTGAGCAGGGGCTATTAGCAAATTTTATTGATTTCGAGCACCTCTGAGAGATTTTCTCATTTTCCTCTCCATTTTATGTAAGATTTAGGTCACTAACCTAAATTATTCTTGGCATGTTCTGTACGTAAAATAAAGAGATTTCAAAATGAAAATTTATCTGCAATGCAACATTCACTAAAATTCCCTTTATGTTGCAGAAATTTTGCTCCGTCTCTCTCTCTCTCTTTTTGTCCGTCTGGAGCTTCCTAATTAATCTTGAAGCTGCTTCTGCAGCCAATACATAAAAAAGGGACATAGCATGAAAAATAAATTGACATGGCCACAATTTCTCTATATATATTTATCAATTGCTGAACAAAAGAGATTGTTCAACTTTCATCAGACACACAATTTATCCACAAGCCGCATGCAATCAAATTTGTTGGCTTTTGAACATAAATTCCATAGCGGATGGTGCTCAAATGGAGGCTCTCTCGCGCTAGCAAGTGTCGCTGAATGCTAAAATATCTGGCTTGAATTCTTTTTCTATATGCATATTGTATATAAATGTATAAAATGCATTCACATACAAGTTGCATGTGCAATAAATTTCAATATTTCCCTCAATATATATGTAATCTTGCAACGTGCTATGGCGGAGAAACTTTTCATTTCCAATATTTAACCATTGTGCCCTATGACTTATTTACTTGCATTCTCTCAGACTCTGCGCTGCACACTGAGCTGCAGTTAGTTCAAAGTTATAGTTTTGAAATAAATTTTCTTATGAAAATATTTAGTTGAAATTTTTTTAGACAACTAGTACTCTCTCTCTCGTTAACCCCTTATTAAATTTCGTGACATTTTCAGTGTCATTAATCGCACAAAATAATTAAAGTCACAGCCCCTTTAATAATCCACTTAAAAGACTTGAAAGAAAAAGAAACTTGAGAGTTGAAATTGACTTTTCTGTCGTTGCAGAAGTGGCTCAATGCTGTAAATTAACTTCTTTTAAAGAAAAGAAGTTAAGAAAGAGGCAAATATTTCGCAATTGTGCCAAATGTGACGAATCTTTAATTCACGCCAAGATGTAATTTTGATTAGGATTGCATTTAATATAGAGGTAGAGTATATTAAAGGGCAATAAAGAGAGAAGAAAACAATCATAAAGTATTACAAGTTCCTGCCCTAAAACACCCATAAAATACATTCCGACTAACATAAATATTTTTCATTTCAATGACAAACTCAAAGAATTGAATAAAGCAAGGAAAATTCATTCATTGTCTCACTTAGAGGGTTTTTTTTTCTCAATACTTTGTAGCTTATTTTTTTTTCTTATTTTCTGTTTTGATTTGTTGTTGATGAACAAAAAAATGAAGGCATTGTGCTTCGCTCATTAGGCCGTGAGATAAAATTATATGGGCCATTTCTTTGGCGAAGAAGAAGATGAAAAAAAAACGACTTCGCTTCAAAGCATACACAGCGTGTTCTTTTAATTTTTTTCTTACCATCATCGCCTTCGTACTCTGAAGAAATTCTTGTGTTGAAAGCAAATAGAAAGAAAAATAAAATCTCTGACTCATCAATGTCGATTTTTTTTAAATTTACTATCTTCTTGTCTTTTATCTTTAACAACAAATTGCTAATTGGTGCTGCTAAATTAGTCTCAAATCAGCAAAAGTGGTCAATTGTGAGGCAGCAAACAATACCCCAATCGCAATTTTCTTATCAATTTCTGATAAGACAAGGTGTTTTTAATTTTCTATTTTTTGCAAATTCGGAAATTCTTCAGATTACGTGGGAAAAGAAGTTTTTGTGATTTCATAAATCAAACATTCGAGGAATTTTTTTTCTGTTTTTTTTTATGGTCATAAATTGTGCCAAGACAATAGGTGATTCTCTTTATTTTCTTTTAATCTTCCACTTCAAATAAATTGAGATAAGATTGATAAGACGGAAGAGATTGAGGGCTTGTTGTCTTGATAGCAAAGTGGGAATTTTTTTTTTGGCGAACGTCTTTCAAGAAAGTGGAACTGCATGAGTCATTTTATGACCATTTCCCGTGAATAATGACAAAAGGGGAATTTCTGAATGTTTTAATTAAGTCATCGTTTAAATTTAAGATAATTTCTGATTGAAGCTAGATGATATTTTATATTTTCTTTACTTGTTGAGGATTTTCTTATTTTTTTAATCTTATTCTGTAGTGAAAAATAAATATCAACTTCACTTCAGGTGGTCAAAAGGTTGTGATTAGAACTTCTGAGCTATTTTCTGGACAATAATCTTCCTGGAAAATTATTGGAGTTTTTTTAAGAGAAATAAAATCCTCCAAATTTTATATTTTAGAACATTTCTGCTAATGAATTATGATTGTAGTCAAGCTATAAAGAATATCTGTAAGCTGTGTATGTTTACAGTAATTCTGTTAATAATTTCTTAACGGATTGGTGGTTTTTCGCGCTTCTCTGTGCGACTCTTCCTCATCCACACTATCACCGCAAAGACAAACCGTGAAATGATAGTGAATTGAAATTACGGTAAACAATGACAACTTGCATTTTCTTCACCATAACATCTCTTTCTTTTCTCCATTCCTAACGGAAGCAACAGACGCTAAAATTGTCCATCATCATAATCTTCATCATTCAGTGGGGATGGGAATGAGTCAAGTTCAGGTTTATGTGGAAGTAGTTTTGGCTTTTCTTTCAACATTTCTTTGATGCAATTGTTGCGTCTTTTAGGCGTGAAATTTTTCAGTGACATCGAACTTTAAATAAAAATTTCTGTCTGTGGAAAGTCACGGGCAGGAGGTTTCCTCGACAATGGATCATTTTTTTTTAAAGTTTTTTCTGCAAATTATAACGAATGTTTGGTACCACCTAATTTATATATCCGCTATATTGACACAATTCCATCAAGATATGCACCTCCCTTGTTATGTTTTACCTGGCGGAAAGAGTTTACAGTTTCACCCCAAGAGGCAACAATTTGTAATTATAGCAAAAAAAAAAGTCTGCAGAAGCACCTGCTACAATCAATTGATTTCACGTAGTCGCACGTTTGCAATAAATTCGAATTTCTTCTCAACTGCAAAAAGGCCGCCCTTTTATTGGTTTCTTTGCGGTATTCTCTCAAAGGAAAATTCTTAATCTTCTTTAGCCGCTGGGAACATTTTTTGCTGTTGTTTGTTTAATTATTAAATTTTACGAAAGTTCGTGGTCTGTGCAACTTAATTATCTTACACGGCAATATATGAGTGTCATAATGCAATTATCATGTTAATTGAGTCTCCCCACACACATATGTACGTTGGAAGGGAAATTCCATACTTGTGGGGGCGCGTGTTAAATGAACCAATGCTTTTTCCCATATTTTAATTAATTACCTTATTAAAAGCTACAAATAACACTGCCTGTATTACATACAACAATGCGGTCTTCTACATCTATATAACTTTAATGCTTATATGTTGTCTCCGTGGTGGTACAGTGTAGTAGATTATCTCTCTTCTGCCCGCAGTAGAAGAAATGGGAACACGCAGTGCATGTCATAAGATGTGGTGTCAAAGAGAGACATATAAAAGGAGATTATTTAAAGAAAACTTCCATAGCATGAAACACGTTTCAATGAGCCCCATATTTCCCATCTCCTCTCAGTTACTTCTCCCAGTAGAGAGAGTCAACAGCTCGTAATGGCAATTGATGATGAAATCACTTGACTGCTTAATGTGTGGCTTTTTATTTCTTTATTTCTCATCTTCTATGGAAAAAAAAACCCTCAATGAACTTTATGTCATCTATGCATCAACCATCAAAAGTTTTTCATTCTTTTAAATGTCTGCCGCAGCTCATCAAAGCATATAAAGAGAGAAGCTCCCAATTAATTTAGATAAACGAAGAAAATATCTCTCTCTTTCCGTAATTCCTTCTTAGAATAGAAAATGACGCTGTGGAAGTATTTTAATGTTTTATATTCGCTTGTAAAGGGAATTTTTTTTTCTTTTTAGAAAAATTCTTTTGTGAAAAGCAAAATTCTTTTTATAGAGATAGAAAAATGATGTTCCATCAAACACTCATCTTTGTTCACCCCAAAACACACAAACACTGCGGTTATTCATATGATGGAAGCCTTAACTTCAAACTTCATGGAATTTATGGCAAAATGTATATACGGATGGAGATGCTAAACAATTCTTTTTTATCTTCCTTATTTTTTTTTCTGTGTGTCGTCATGCTGTCTCTTGCGATGCATTCCTTTACGGAATATTTATCTTTCTCTGTCTGAATTATTACGCATATGCAAAATTTATGTGTCAAGTAAATTTTCATTTTCAGGATATGCGCAGAAAAGGAAGGATATTTTGTTTATTTCCTTCCCTTTTCCAGTTCAAAGCTTTGCATTTTGTTGTATTAAAGAAGATAAAATTATATAAAAGTTTTAGTTTTCACTATAAAGAATAATAGAGAAATTTTAAAGAATCCGTGAGATTTTAGCCATCCCAACGTAATCTTCCTAGTTCAACTACAGAGCTGGATTATTTTTTTGCATGAAAAGATAAGTTTTAGAACTATATTTAAAATACTTCAATAAAATTGCAAAACAAGCAAGAAAAAGTCATAAATTTAGCAAAATTTTATAACTATTAAATAAAGTGATTCATAAGAAAAAAAAATTATTTTTTAAACAATTTCTCACTATCAAAAGGAAGTTGAATAAAATTTGTTTTCTGAAATAATAATGTATAACCTATCAGAACTAACTTCCCGTTTAATAGAACCTTCCATTTCACTTTAATCGCGATAAATTTGTATAAACATTATATTAAAGTGAGTAATGAAGAAGATTAAATTGTAATCACTATGAATTATATATTATTTTGCAATTTAACACCCTTCATATCCATTCATTATACTATCTAATTTGCATTTTATTGTAAAAACCCACGCTATATCGTGTTCTTATCTGACACTCTAAATGTGGATATTACTTTGGGTATAGTTGATGGTTTATGTAGGAATAGAATAGAGTAAAAAGAACAACTTACCTTCGGGTAATGCATCGGGTCCAATAAATAAATCCAACACGCGATTTGTGATGTCATACATGGGTGCCATACCTCGTGCGTGATAACCCGTTGAGCTAACATACGTGACATTTTGTTCCCAATTGGAGAAAGATGTCTCCTTGAAATCCAATATTCTCGCTACATCCTTGTGAGCATCCTTTGTGGCAATCACAGCAAATGGTAGTGAAAACCAGAAGAACAGTCTTGCAAAATGATTGAGTCTCGCCATCATTGCGTGCTTGTTTGTGCTCCAAAAACACTACTGTGTGAATTTCTCCTGTGAAAGAAAAAGTTCAGAGAGAGAGAAAAAAAAGAACATTAGCACGGCATCCGCATTGAGAGTAGCCTAAATGCAATAATGGTTTTATTTATTTATTTTTCGCAAATATCCGGACATATTCTGGGGTAAATGGCGTGCGCAGGAGGAATTCCAGCAGAACAGACAAATTATTGTCTGTGGGAAAACACCGTATACATACACACATATTTGGGTCCCCCCTTTGCGGCGTTTGTTCCTCCTCCCCCCCCTCACACATGAATCATATTTTTGTCACATTGGGGGTGTATAGAGCAAGAGAATGGTAATAATCATAATCATAAAAGGCCGTATCATCAGTGAAATGTTAAGGGGGACCTACAGAGGCACGTCAAAGTGGGTGATTGGGTCAGTTAGACACAATGTCGTCTGATGGGTCAGGAAAATATTTATACTGCAAAAACCCCATGTACTGTGTGTTACAGCATGGAGAGAAAGCAATATACAAATATGTTCAATATAAGAGGCTGGCCCCAAAAATGCCATTTCACACACTTCTTTACCTAAAAATATGAACTGCAAAGGACCATACTGGGCGTTTTTTTTTATCCCTTTTATTTATCTATCCACCCAACATTGATATATGTATGTATGAAAATGGTCACATCATTACCTATCGATTTACATCGGCCCCACTGGGTACAAAAATTCACCACCATCTAACATTATATAGACGATTGAACTTTGGGATAAAAAGACCAAAAGGAGAACCCATTGAAGCTTGTAAAAAAATCAGAACAGAAAATTCCCAAATTACCTTCAAAGAATTTTCTCAGTAGAAAATTAAAGAGAGAATTTGTGAGTAAATAGATACCGCTGTTGCAGTTGTAATAAAAATCCTATATGCGTGTTGAGGTGCAACATTAGATGATTGTTTTACATACACTACATTGTAAAAATGTAGATTCGCATTGAAAAAAAACTACAAATAATTTTTTTTGTGAGATTCGAACACGCAAAGACGGGAATATTAACGATTATGATGCTATAAATTGAATAATAAGGAAAAAAAGATCTTATTGTAAGTAGGTAGTACAAAAATAATATTTAAATAACCCAGCATTAGTCCTTCAAAATTACATGATTGAAATTCATAAAACAAAAAATTAGGCAATGAAAACTGCATGAAAAGATGAAGAATAATAATGTTCTAAAAAAAACCATAAAATTCATCGTTAAAGGATCCTTACTGCCTCCCTCAAAAAAAATCTGACCCACAAATGAAGAAACTAATTAAAAAGCATGATAATTCATAAAGAGTGTTGCTGTAATTATTTCTACGAGTGTTTTAGGAAGACACTCTCTCACATAGAACAAACATAGCATAGAGCGAGTCAAACGCACCCAGAGGCTATTTACATGATGTCAGTTCAATGACATTTTCACATTTTAATACGGGTCCCCTATACACATTTTAATTCATCCCACTGTTGGTGGTAGCTCCATACATATTGGGGCAAAATCCACAGAAGGGTTTTTAATACATTAACATGAGAATATACTACACAGCATAGTTGCATACATAACAAAAAAAATCAATGAACTCAAAATGCAACAAATGTACCCCACCAGTAGCAATTAAGGAATGAAAAATAAATTCAGCTGTGCATTTTTCTCTCTCTCGTCTTGGGAGTTAGAAAAAATAATACCTACAGCTGGAAGTTGAAAAAAAAGAGAGAAACATTAGCAATTAAGATGAGGTGCTTGAGATAGATGCAAGATTATATTTTTTTTTCCTACTATTAGAACTTTTTTTTTCACGTAACATAAAGAACCTTTGTTTTAGAGAACTCCATAAATATATGATTTTTTTTTTCTCTCTTCATAATTTCTAATGTTTATGTTGGTTTATGGAGTTTGCAAGGGGTTAAAGAGAGAAGTGAGGTAAGTGCAAAACCTACACATTTTTTCACGTAATATGTTGCTGACAGCAATTGCCAAGTTATAGAATAAACAAACTCCGTGCGGAGATTAGCATTCATTATTAGGCATTTCCTCTGATAGTGTCTTATGTGAGGACTTTATCGCCAACATGCTATCACACACAATCCACCTCTTATCGTATATTTATTGTGAATTACAAGACCTATGACTCAATAAATCATTACTCAGGGAATTAGAAAGGTGTTTCAGATTGCTCAAATGATAAAATATCTTTTTTTTTTTCTTCTTCAAAGGCCAATTTAATAATTGAATCTCAATTACTTTCAATCAATCTTGAGGAACAAAAAGCTTCAAGCTTTTGCGAGAAAAGCTCCATATATATAAATTCAATTTCCTCTCCAATAAAACACATGCGTCAGTGATTTTATATTGTACTACCTTTAGTTAGTTTAGAAGTATTGTGAAGGTGACCTTTATAAAAACAAATTAAATTAAATTGAAAAAGTATCCAATTCATGTTATCAGCACCCCATGTTTCTCTCATAGAACAAGATAAAAACTTCACGTGTGTCGTGACGCTAAAAGACCGCAAAATATGCGATGATTACCTCAGCAAGAAAATATGGATTTTTTTAACAGAACTTTTATGCAAAAGAATGAGAGATATTCGTGTTGCTGTGAAAACACAAAGAATGACTAAAATGGTTTGTTTTCTTCCTTAAATTGCCCAAAAGAAATGAAAAGTAATTTTCATTAACATTGTCTGTCTTTCGGACGTTGCGTTTACACATTTTTATTTATTCTTATTCATTTTTTTTCTTCCTGAACTAGACCTACATTTTCGTGTGTCTGTGGTAAATAACTTGTGCTGAATAATAAAATTTTCCACGTTACTTTTTTTTTATAAATTGAACATTTCGATGAAGAAATTTTAATTATTTTTGTAGGCACAGAGGTATACATTCTCCATGTACATCGACCTTCTTTTAAATGTGGGCTCATCTTTCTCTCACAGCTGTTTCACTCAAAGCAATTACAATAACCTCCTCGTATAATAATTCATTCATCTTTTTTTGCATTAGCACCAGTGCTGTCACAACTTATAATACCTCGTCGTGTCATAGGATGCAAATGAGCAATGAGAAATTCAACACCGTGTCTATACACACCTATGTAATAAGCGGATCTCTTCATCCCACGTGTATCGAATTCATTTTTTGGAGGGACCCAACAATTGGTTGAGTGGAAGAGTGTGAAATTTCATATTTAGAGCAACAATTTCTTATTTTTTCCTCTAAGTTCTAAAATTATTAATTTAGAATTTTATTTTTATTTTTATTTTTACTTTATTTTAGCTAATAGAATAGAACACATTAAATAACCTAGTTTTAGAATGAACAATATTAATCAAGAAAATATATCATTTACATAAACTTATAACACAATACAAGGCATACAAGTACATAAATCAACGATTTAAAATTATAAAATGCATAGACAACAAAGAGAAAATAATAAAAAAAAAGAAAATTATATTTATTAATGGCATGCAAAAGAAATCAAAATAACAATTTCATTACGTAAATTTTTTGGACCAAAAAACTCAACATTGACATACAAAAACTTAACATATCATAAACATAAAAATGATTGTTGCATCATCAATGATTTTCTCCAATAAAAAAACCTGGTTTTTTTCTCTTTCTTTGAGCAGTTTGGGGGGGTAATGAAATAAAAAGTAACAACGTTTTAAAGTCAACACGTGGGATGGCATTAAAATTGAGGTTTAGTGTATTAGCAATAACAGGAAGGTATAAGTCCCTTAAAAAAAGGATCAATAAAAAAAGAAATTTTTATGAATATTATAGGAAGTAAAATAAATGTTTGGAGTCCTTATAAAAGAGTCTATTTACCAATATTTATTGAAGATTTATATTATAGAAGATTTAAATTTACTTTCTAACTTCCATTCCATGATTAAAGAAACATACAAATCCAATGAATTTAGCAAGTAAGCTCCAGCATAACTACATATAGCAACATTTTTATATCATATTGTAATAAAACTATAATTTCCCACTATCTTTGTTCAAATGCTGATGCCAAAAGAACAAAACAAAAAACTCCCAGAGCGTCCAAGAAAATGGAATGAATGAAAAATGAAGACAACAAGTGATTGCCGACAGAGTGGCTGCGCGAATAGATAAATAGCCACTTCAAAAGACAATCTCTCTCTTCTACCACATTGATAAGAAAGTCAAATATAATCAGGATGTCAGCATTCCGACAAATATTGAGCTTACTGTTGGTACACAAAAGTGCAGATTTTTTTTTCACAACTTAAATATTTATTTACAATTTATTTTCTTTGCCAATTAACCGCCATTTCCGGACTTTTTTTTTGTTCTTAAACCTATCAAAACTATTTGAAGACTGTCTGAAAAGCTTTTTTTTATTACCATTCTTCTTCTGAAATTGTTATATCCGCTGCACAGAAGCCACCTAAACATTAGCTAAGAATTTACACATCATGCTCCTCATTCATTGATGGTTTAAATAAATATTTACATATCATGCCTCTTATCGTCTCCGCGTGTATACACCGCCACACAAAAAGATTTTTTTGCCAAGTTTATCTTTCACAATTTCTCAATAACATTGGCACGCTTGGCACATTCTCTTCCCCATTCATTCATTTTATCCAACAGAAACATTAAAAATTTTCATCAGTGTCTTCAACTAATTTTCCCACAATTTTTACAAAAAAAAAGAACCATACTTTTTAACAACAATTTAACAATAAAATGTGAGGTATTATGTGGAAGTTGTAGGTTATATCTCAAAATTAGGTCATAAACCAAAACTTTATAAAAAGCTGCAAATTACTACGAGTACGGAGAATGCGGAAGTTTAATCTCTGAAATTAAATGTTTTTCATTCACAAAAAACATAAAATGTGTAAAAGAATTTTACATTGAAAGTAATTAAAAATCTAATTATAAAATACTTTTTTGTTGGATTAATTCCGACCAAAACATTTCATTGTGCAGAGATCGTTCCTCTAAATTGGTTGTTGTGATTTTTTTTTTAATTTTCAAAGCTTTTTCTTCCCTTAAAATTACTTTTAAAGAATTTAGAATAAAATAAATCAAATTTGGATAAAAAAGAAATAAACAAATAAATCAGTGGGCCTCAGACAATCCTTTCACAATGTAAATGTTGTGGGATTGCTTCTTGATTGAAACATCCAATTTTCTATTTCTTCCCTAATCTTTAAAAAGATAAAGAAAAAAAAGAAAAATATGGATTTGCAAAAACTAAAATTCAACTGAACATAAATTGCTTCTGTACATAGCATACAAATTCATGTTTCTTTTGATTTTCTTGCTTCCCTTCCAAGAATAAATCAACTTCAATTTATCACACTGTCCAGAATTTTTTTTTGACTGCTCACTGTTGTGCGGCAACGAAGAAGTGAACCAAGATTTGTTTTTTTTTGCTCATCTCTTTAGACAAAAATTCGCCAAGTGAATACTAATGGAAGGGAACAAAATGTAAAAAGATGAATCATTCTCGCGGTTGGGAGGTTTCGTTTAAAATCAAATCTCTGGGCGAATTTGCCGTTGGATACAAAATACCTATCTATGAACTTATGACGCATAAACGAGTTTCTATACGCTTAAAACTCGATGATAAAACTAAAACTCGACTGGAGATTCTCACAATTTGCAATGCACGCGATATTTCGTATAGCTCGCACAATTGTCAGATAAATTCCCCATGAGGAAAATTTATGCAGAATTTTATTATTTTTTTTTTTTTTTAGAAAACAATGAGTTGAGGTCTTTTCTCTGAACTATATAATAAACATTAAAATATTTTTTTCCCTGAAGCTTCTCTTATGTTGCGCATGAGTTGAGGGACTGTGAAAAACGACGGTAATAGGATTATGTGATTTTTATTTTATCCCATCACTTATTTTGCTCTCTTTTATTTTTCATAACACTCTTCCCATATAAATTTAAGCATACGCATAGAGAGAAGATTGCTCCATATTCTCATTTTATGCTACCATATTGTACGTCTAAAGTTTATTGTGATACAGTTGATGGTTTTTCTGTCATCACAGAGGTAGACCTTTTGCAATCACTTCGGAAGCACCAATTAATTGGATTATAATGCTTTTTAGCTCTCTCTCTCTCAACCTATATTTTATTCTCTTCAAGTTAAGGCGTGTTATTTGAGATTAAACCTTTAATAGTGCTGTCAATTGAAAATAATCAGAATGGAAAATGTCAACAAACTTTATTTATTTGACGGGCTTATTTATCAAATTAAAATGTAGTGAATAAAAAATAAATTAGAGACTTTTATGAACTAAATAATTTTCCATTTAACATCTTTACAAATATATTTTAAAAGGATCCTTTTTGAGATTAACAAAAAAAAAACGAATTTCATATACATTTTGTTTTCTTTTCATTTTCTCGCCTCTTAACACCATTTTCATTCACTCAACTTCTTTTTCGCCCATTTGGCAAACACTCTCCACCATAAAATATATATCGCGACCACTTGCTAATCAAGTGAAGCAAATTGGAGTACTTTTTTTTTCCTTAAGAACTTGGACTGAAGATGATGTTGTATAAAAAAAAACTGGAACACTCAACCATGCGCAACGTTCCCTCATCATGATTTCCTCTCAACCAGTCTGCTTATATACGAAAAAAAAATTCCTTTCTTCGAATTTTCTGTGAAGTTTTGAATTATGAGAACCTCGCACAGGGTATGCTGAAAATTATGTCTCGCATCATACCAACAAATGATATCTATCTCCAACCCAAAAAGGTAGAGGCATTAAAAAAAGAATCTCATTTTACATATAAAAGATTCACCACCATGTGTGTCGTCTTCATGTTAGGAAAATACAAAGGGGAAAAAACGACGACATCTCTCATTCATCCTGCAAAATTCATGATCATGACAAAGAAATCCGAAAGCATTTAGGAGTTCACACGAAGAAGCTAAAATATTAAATTTTGCGACTCTGAATGACAAATTTGGAACATGAAATGCGAATTAGCATCAAGTTAAATTTGCACAAAAGGACGAAACTTCCTTCGACGTGAATAATTTACAATCTATCCATCATAATCTTGACTAAATCACATTTCTGTCATTGACTTCTACATTGAACTGCTACCAGCAAGAACTTCGATGAAGAAGTTCATCGAAATTCTTTATTATATTTTTGGATGCATTTGCTTCTTGGGATGAAGAATTTCAATTCTTCTCCTATTAATTGTAGATTTATCTATTAAACTAATAATCTTATACAATATGTATACCCTTGAGTTCATCGTTCTCAATTGAATGCAATATGAATGACCTTCGAATGAACATAGTAATCAACATTATCGAAAATTTATGCTTGTCGATGTAAATAACAATACAATGTTATATACAAAATGCTTTACGTTATTTTACAAAATTCATTGATTAATTACCCAACATTTTTTTTAATTGCTGCTGAATGTGCGTAAACAAAAAAAATCGAGGGCAGATGCTAAAAAACGGATATTAGATTAGAATTATAAGAATGCGTGGAAAAAAATTGGAGAAGTTACTTCAATGCTTTAGATTTAACCCTTTATTTTCCAAGAAAAGTGAAGCAGTTGAGTTTATTTCTGGGTGAATCTCTTTTCGACTTTGGGTGTCGTGTTTGGGTAGGATTAAAAAAAGGCCAGGAAAAACACACAAAGAATTTACTTCCCGACGAGAGAGCTTAATCAATGGGGGTGTCCGTGGCAACACTACCCCTATTTCAGCGTACCCAATTAAATCCACATTAACCGATTCTGTGTGCAAAAAAAATGATTAAAGGAAAATGGGGGATGATTAGTTGAAAATTCCTTAGTATACCTAAATTAGATGGGTGTGGCCTTTTATTAATGTTAACCTCGTATGGCGTCTAATGCCAAATGAAAATGCCCAAGGAGTTTGTTGGGTATCATAATTGATGATCATCCACATGTTGGGGTATCTCCTTCCTCACATTTTCTTCTTCTCAAACAACACACATTCGCATCTTCTGTGCAGGTGAATTGATTCCCCTTGAGATTAGCAACGTTTGTGAAAATCAGTGACCGTAACATCACGCAATTACCTGCAATTTTTCAAGTGTACACGAAGAGCACATCTCGCACATTTATTCAGCACAATGTTTATTATACTATTTTATTTTTTCTTTTTTTTTCAATTCCCCTAAAACACAGGAGAACTATCAAATTGAATTTTTTAAAAGGTATTTGTGACCTTGTTCTGTGTGGGTCTGTCTGTCTGTCTGTAAATAAATTAGAAAGAAATCCTCATTTCCTTCCGTATTTCTTGACTTCCACAAAATTCCTATACCGTCATACAGTGTTTATTTATTCCTCAGGAGGAAGTGAAGCGCTTCATGGTGAAGATGTCACAGAGAGATAGGGATCTCGGCACCAAGTTATATGTATTGAATTTTAGGGGATGGAATTTAGTGAGACAAGTTTATTAAATGGACTAGGCCTTCTTCCCATACAGAGAAGAGTGTCTGTGCCAAAATTTACTTTGGCACATTTGCCAAGAAAATAAGCCAAAGTTTTTCCCAGGATACAAGCTCCATAGGGAAAAAGGTTGGACAATAAATATGCTATGTGCATGCAGTAGGAGTTTCAAACAACATAAATATAAATTAAAATGGAATTTTAAAAAAGTAATTTTCAAATGTAACCAAGTTTAAAGTTTTAAACGAATTTTAGCTGCCATTCAGGTTTCATATAAATCCCGAAATTTTGGTCATTTGTGTGGGCCAGTTTAGTGGGATAGTTATAAGTTATAATGCATTCAGTCCATAAAACATACTTCGTCATATAAACCTTATTTTCTATTTAGGTTAAAAATAATAATGCAATATTTAATTTTTTTTAATGAAATTAAATCTTTTTGAAGCCTTCAGGGATCTCTTGAAAATCTAAATAAAAAAGAAATTAGTCAAAAATATATGAATGGTTAATCTTCTACTTTCACTATTTCAAAAAATAAGAGAGAATCATAAATAAAAATCAGAAGCTGTTGCAATAAATTAGTCTTATTTTTATGACAGTTTAAAAGACTTTACGTTTCTTTCTTTCTTCTTCAACTTCATCTCATGTGACATATTTGAGTCATCTTTGGTTATATATATTCTTTCAGTTTTAGTTAGCTGTAAATACAACTAACTTACTATATATAGAAAGCCCCACTTTGTTGCCCTTTTCTGTACATTTTGTAGTGTATATGTATAGGGAAAGACGAGTACATTTCCGGTCATTATCTCCTCTTCTTTCTTTCTCTCTTTTTGTTTTGCTATTTCAGGAGGTTTTTTTTTATATGTACATTTCAGATAATTAAAAAAAAATGTATAGAATGTTTATCACGAGTTATTTTATCAAATAAAAACGTGTACTAATGGTGAGAAATTGCTGGGAAATTGTCCTGCAATTCAAATAAATCATTTAAAGTTAATTTCCTGTGTATATATATATTTGATTCTTTTTCTAACTCTCCTCAATTAACCAACACTCTTAATGATGTGATAAGGAGCAAAAAGTGATAGTTTTGCGCTGTTTGAGAGCCTCTCTCTCTCTAGTTTTATTTTTGGATGAGTGTTTTGTATACTTTTTGGTCATTGGAAAAATTTACATTGAATGTTTTGGAGTTTGAAAGCAAAACACAACACACACCAATGAAGGAATAGTGGATAAAAAAAGATTTCTCGCTTTAATGAGAAACTTAAGGTCTACATAAGAACAGAAAAAAACTTAAAATCTTATCCAAGATCGTTCTTTTTTATGCAAAACTTTTACTTTTGCAACGATCAAGAAAATTATCTCTGTATTAATCCAGTTTCCCCCCTCATTTGCACACATTTTCCAGATTTTCTGCATGATTTGCGGTGAAGTGTTTTGATTTTTCAGTAGCAGACATTCAATAGTGTTGAATGATAAGCCGCTGTACAGTGTCGACAGACTATATCTGAGCCGTAATTACTTCATTGAGGCAATTTAGTGGAGGTGATATTATTGTATCCAACTGACTAGCAGACATTGCTGAATTATCTCTGTGCAGCTGCGACTATTGTCACATAGTGTGGTGGTATGCTCTATTTACTCAATAAAGTCTCAGAATAAATTCTTTCCCTTTCCTCAAACTAATACGATGCAGAGGAATTTGCTTCAAACACCAATGCGGCTTCTCTTAAGCACAAGAATAACATGAAGAGAAGGGTTCAACCATCCCTCTCGAAATAAAAAAAAGAGAAACCCTTTTGTAATGTTTTCCCAAATCCTTCACCGAAATAACAAGTTCTCTCTACACTTAAGGGTCCCCTTTAGGGGGTTGATTTTTGGTGAAAAGTCTTTTTGGGTTATTTTTACAAATCAATGTAATAACATCTCTGTGTGACCCACTTTGACCGAGCAATTGAGCCTCTTAATTGACGACAAATCTGCAAAATAACTTTATATTTGTGATTTTCTTATCACTCAATTTGTCTCATTTTGCTTGTTTGATTTTTCCGCAGCTATTTAGCAAAATAATTACAGAGGATTTCCCAGAAAGGGAACGAAAGAAAATTGATAAAACATTATGTGGATTTTTCTTGTAATTAAGAGAAAATTTTAATCTCTTCTCTGGCATTACTTTTCACTTATTTTTTAGACAAATGTGAGCTTGAGAAATTATTTTTAGAAGCATTTCTTAATCATTTCTTGGGAAAATAAAATTTTAGAGAAGATAACTGATGAAAGTCAAGGCTTAAGCCCCTGGTCTAATGAGGCTCAAAGTATCTAAATTATTTTATTGAACTGACTAGCCTCACAGACTCTTCTAAATGCAATAAAAATTTTAAAGCTTTCAACCCTTTTCTATGAATTTTTGAAACTTTCTCGGACTGAAGACTTTAGTCGTAATTTAACGCTTCTTAAATAGTTTTTTTTAAGGAAATTAAGGGCTAAAGTCCTGAACTTAAAGAAGCTGTAAATCTCTGAAGAAAACTAATTTTGAGGCTCTAAAAGTTTAAAACTTTCTTCCCTTGAAATTGAACTTGATTAATAAAATAAAACATTTAATTAATTCACTAAAACAACTTTAATTAATAAAGTTTCTATTACAAAAAAAAAAATAACAAAACTTCAAAAATGAGATTTCCAACCAAATTAGCAAATTTTCCTGGCATGAAAATCCTTCCGGAAGGACTAGAGTTCACAGAGAGAGAGGTGTGTGATTGGAGAGATTAAGAGGGATGAGCCCTATTTGAGTTAATTCCTGGGCTTTGTTCTCCCCAAAACATCCCTAAATTGTGGGAGTTTTGGTGGACAAAGAAAATCAATGGAAAGGGGTCGTTGAACGGTGTGTGTGTGTGCTGTGCATTGGCCAGCCCTTCAAGAAAATGTCCCCCAATCCTCCCTTCTCAAATATACAGGAAGCTTCCCTAATCCAATCAATTGATGCCCAGACATGTTCCTGGAATCAATAGACAAATTTTCCCTGCTTCTGGGACATGGAGAACTCGTCCAAGAATACAATTTTGCATCACAAGGAGGATGAGGAACTCCTCTCATCTCTCCACCCAATAAAACTCACCTGTCTGCTTCTTTCGCGTCTTTGTTTACATCCACAGACGTTCTCCCACTGAGATTAAATGGATGCTGGCTGGTGGAGTCTCTTGCTTGGCTCTCTGTGCGATGGAAGATGCGGCAAAAAAAGTGGGCCACAAAGCGGAATTTTCAACTCCTCCAACGACAAAAAAGAAGAATCCCCCAAAATTTGCTGCCACAACAACACCCACCACCAGACACTTCCTTTCTCTCCTTCTGTGTCCTCTCTAACCACCAATCCCTGGCTCCAATGCCACTGAACACACTTTTTTGTGGTAGATGACTTCCCACAGCACGGATTGCACACAATTTTGGGAGGAAATGAACACTTTTTCACCCACTAAATTGGACTAAAAACTCGAGGATTCACCAACAAGCAGCGCCCTCGCCGACATCTTTTTCCAGACTAAACTTTTTATTTGGTGGAGTTTACCAAGTTTCTTCGGGGACACATTAATAAAATTCATCGTTCGGTTGTCCCAGATGTACCGCCTGAATCTCACGCATTTTATTGTGTGAGTTTTAATCCCTGAAGATATGGGACAATCCAATGAAATGTTTCTATAGAAAAAACACGAAACATAATGTTGCGTTTCCGCTCATACTCGCTAGGGGGCATTGCCGACGGTAAAGAAGTTAGCAAAAAAAAACCGCGAAAAATTACTTTCGTTTCACTCTGCGTTTTGTGGTGGTGTCAAAAAGTACCAAAATTAGTAGTGGTGGTAGCTTTTGGAATTTCATTTAAGGCGCCAAATTCAAAAAATATCAAAAAAGCAGAAAAAGCATTTTTATATGGAGGCTATATGAAGGGGAGTTCTGGGGGGAAAATGAATATCGTTGGTAAAAACTGCCTGGTATCAGTATAGACTCTGTACCAAAATTGAACAGGAACAAAATCCTATCTTTATTTCTAGCGGCAAGAAAAACTTGGCGATTTATCCGGGCGATCCAGGCACCTTAACGTTAAGTAATTTTTTGGGACGCTCTAATATTTAAGAAACCTGCGCTGCAAACAGCCGCTCAAAAGCACACATCAAATTGAAGAAGAAGAAGAAAGTGTGTGAAGAAAAAAATTTCTGCAGTCTTTCGGAAGTGTTTGTCCGTGAATATCTGCCACAAAGTAACTTCCTCCCACCTGAAAAAGCCGCCCATCTGTCGTGCTAGAGGTGCCCATTAATTGAATTAGTGAATTTATGTGTGCTTAAGAAGTTGTGCCCCCCAATTGGTGGACAAAGACCAAGGAGTATGAGTGGAACAGGAGAGATGTGAATGGGTGGTGTTTATCTTGTTTTTATCTGCGAAAAAAAACCAAAGAGAAGGCATCTTGCGGAAGGCAAGTTCTAGCCAGATTGTTCTGAAGAGGGGCATAATTGTTTGTGATTTGAGAGATCGGGGACAAAGGAATCACGAGATATGGGGAAGCTATTGAGCCTCCTGGCGCGCGACGACTCAACGTGCTGCACCACCAAATCCTACGATGTCTTCCTGGACTTTGAGAATGCTGCACCCACGGAAACTGAGCGGGAGGTCTACGATGAGGTGGAACGTGTACTGAAGGAATCAGAAGCTGTTCTGGATGAGATTCAAGTCTACAAGGTAAGTTCCTTTCTTTTGTTTACATACATCCCTTCCCAACATCACCATGCGTTAGCAAAAGTCAAAAAAACATTCTCAAGGACTTCCGGGAGTTGGGTTTCTTGGGATTAATGCTCCGTCAGTGCGATGTAAAATAAAATGTTAATTCCAAGCAAAATTCACCTGATCCCACCTGAGCTTGTCGTGGAAAATAAATAGGGTCCATTGACGTTTATCTTGGGCACAGAAATAATCTTATCAGTTCCCAAAGAGGTGATAAGAATGCCAAAGCACACAATTATTGCGAAAAAATCGTCTTCTTGGAAGCACCTCCTGCTCACAAAAGTTGCTCTTTAGGAATTTCTTCTTATTGATTTTGGTCAGCCAGCTCCCAGCATCGCAAACCATCATCATTATTATTCAATGAATCATCTTCTTGTAAGAGAAAATTCCAATCAGATTTTTTTTGCATCATCCGGGGGTTTTCTCTCTCTCTTTTTATATGTGTGTGAATCTGAATGCTGAATAGGTAGCTAGAAAAGTATACTCTCATTTGAATTTGAGATTCTTTACTCGCAACCAAGGGATGGTTGGTACGGTTGGTACAATAAATGTGTTTCGAATTGTCTATCATCGATTTGCTGGGTGAGATAAGTCATCAATAACGTTGAGCAATGGTAATCGTACGTGCCATGCAAAAGTGTTGCAATGCATGCAGAATTTTTATTGAAAGCTTTTCTGTGATGTTAACCCTTTTGCGTGCACGTAAAACCTCGAAATATTGAAACATACAAGAAACATTTTATTCCTATGGATGCTTTTAGAGGATATTTCTTAGACAAAACGTATTTTTTTGGCCTCTTTTGTTTGAATTTAACCCTTTTGCGTCCACGTGAAACATTAAACATGTGCTCTTTTAATCTCGATATTTATTCTGTGGATTTATTTATTTATTGTTTAATAAATAAAGATGCTTTCAGAGGACTTTTTTTTTAATTTCGTATGATCCAAAGAACGTGAAAGGGTTAAGAGTCGTAAAAATTGAAGGAAAGTTCATTGATTCTTGTAAAAAGCAGTGGAATTCTTTATTGAACACTTATGTTGCTGTATTTTATAATCATGTACGTGCGTAAGACAAATAACTGAGAATTTTAAGAATATTGTTTTATCTACATATTTCATAAAAAATTATGTACATATTTCACATATACCTTTTGCTTTATCATAATTTACGCAAATCGTTGCTGCAAGTACGTATTAAATAACAGATAAGATTTACGGGGAAGAAAAATAATAATCCCTCACAGTGAATGAATAAGAACTAATCTGCAATTGGAAATGAAATATCTCATCAAAGAGGCAATTAATAAATTAATGTCTTTTCTTTGTGTTAGGTATAATATATATATATATATATTTAAGAATAAGAATTACACAGGGGCCGTAGCCATAGAGTGTATAATAAATTACAATTTTTTTTTTTTTATAAATTACAATAAAAGAGATACTTCCCAAATAAAGAAAAAACTTTGTCACCCATTAGGGGAACCAAATACAAATAAACTATGATATGTCTAATTTAAAAAAAAAATATAAAAAACTTTGACAATTTTTTTTTTAAAGAAAATTAGTGATTAAATGAAGAAATGCAGCTACTAAATAATTGTAAACTACAACCAAGTTTAGCTATAACTTCACTTTCATAAATTCAAATTCCATTACTCCTGGGACAAATCTTGTTTTTTTGTCTCCAAAAATCCAATTATGTCCCTTTAAAAATTCATTCAACTATAGCTACTACATTTTTAGTGTGAAATTTAAGAAATTTAAATATCTTCTTCAATTAAAGTATTCAAGGCATTTTTGATTACTGTCCCTGTAGAAGGGCTTTTTGAGATGTTACCGGTGCTAAGGTCAGCCTTAGCACCCAAAGATGTGCCTCCTATGGAGACACTCGAAGGCTGTCCATCCTTTGATGATCCAGGTTGTGCTTCATCAGTTTCCATTCTATCCATTCTCAATGACTCTACGAACTCTATGGAGGGAAGTCCCACCCCGTTGACTCCGGCAGACTCTGGCTTGTCTTGTTCATAACCAGGAAAGACAGTCTTCCCAGCTCCACTAATTTGCTTCCTCAACTTTGTAGCCTTCGATTTTGCCACGGTTTCAGCAAAAGATAAATCCATGCTCCGAGTCCTCATGTACTCCTGTTTAGCCGCAAAATATGAGATCTTCTGTGTGACCTTTATCTTCATAATAGAAAATTCTTGTTTGAAAACTGTGCATTTCCTGGACCACGAGAGATGATCCTCCCCACAGTTCGCACACACATGTTGATGTACACATTCTCCTTCGTGCTCGTTATGCAAGCACTTTGCACAAATCTTCTTTGCCATACGACATTTATCCACAAAATGCCCGTACTTCTGGCATTTGAAGCATCTAGCTGGGTTGGGTATGAAGGTTTTCACCTTGAGAGGGTAATAAAACGCGTCAATGGATTCTGGCAACTTCGGCGAATCAAAGGTCACAATAAATGTGCCTGTGTCGATCATCTTTCCTCCCTCAACTTTCCTCTTGATTGCTTTAACATCAGAGACATTGAATGCTTTAAGCTCCTCTTTTAGCTCTTCGAGAGGAATATACGTCCAATCGTAGCACGCAATTATCCCCTTGCTCTTGTTCATTGATGGGTGCCATGAAATTTTAACTGGTTTTCCAGCCAAATTCTTCAATTTGAGTAGCTTATCCGCTTGCTCATCCGACGCAATCTCAATAAGTAGCGATTTACCCTGCAACAGCGGTTGCAAACGCTTCACCTTCCCCACTAACTTGCTGATCTCTCTCTTCACCTTGAACACGGAGAGCGCTTTCATACTCTCACCATCATCACTTCTCTCAACAACCAAATATCTAGGGCTTTCACTCTCTTCTCCTCTCCCAAACACAAAAATGTTTCTATTCCTCTTACTCTTCTGACCACCAGAGTCCAATGGAGGGAATTCTGATTCCGTTATCAAATTCATCGTTCTTTTTCGGCCCGCGCCAATCGGCGCTGCCGCCATCTCACTGTCCTTTTCACTCTTTCAGATGAAAAAATTTGTCTCACTTAACAAAGGAAAAATTCAAGTCTCTTCAAAAAAGAAAATCCGTGAAAATCACTTCACACCTTTTTAAATGTTGATTTTAATCACTCCACAGATGTTGAAAAATTGTTCTGATTATAAAAAATCGAAAAAATCTCCTTTCTATCTTTCCAATAAGCTCAAAATTAATATAATATTAGAGAGAAAACTAGATGCGTCTATTCACTCTCGTGACTAATATGGAACTCGTGTTAGGTATAACAACTTTTATATCATGAAAAGCTCTAAGATAATCATAATTTAGTTTGATTAAAGTGAAAAAAAAAGAATAATAATTCAGTGAGGCAGATATTTTTTCCAGCTCAATGCCCCCTGAATCTTATGATTGGGTCTGTTTTCGAGTGATAAACTCATTGATTTTCAGGGTGTTGAAAGAAAAATCTCTGTGAGTTGTAAATAAACAAAGAGAGACCGAAAAACCATTGAACTCTCTGTGCTTGACGCAATTTCCTTTATTTTTCCCGTGAGTTTTTCGTCATTTTTCCGCACTCATGACTTTTTTTTCTCATCTGTTGGGACGTGTGTGCATTTTTTTGCACTGTAAATAGTGCGTGTGAGCCCTTCGTGACACAAAAGGCTGCTGAAAATGTGCATAAATGCAAGCAATTTTTCTGCAGCAGCCAAATTGATGAAATCACATCAATTGGTGCAAATTGAGAGCACGTCTCGAATCTCCCTCTCTTGTTACATTTTCTCTAGAGTAGCTGGTTGTATGTACATACAAACAAAAATCCTTGAGTCATCCAATCAGGTGTTTTTTTGTTGTTCATTTTATGCTCTTTGTTGTGCCTTTTTTCCACATACATAATAAATTGTAATTCATTCAACTAACCAATTTGGGCACTACCTCGATTAATTGCTACCAGCGTGCGCCGTGGGGAATTGAATTGATCAAATTCATTTCGCAGAGGTTGGAATGTTAAATCTCATTGCACCTGATCTGGATTTATTTTTTTGCCAATATTTTAACCTTCCACGCAAATCTTTCGTGCTTCTTTGGTAATTTCATTCATCACACTTTCGTGGAAGTTTCTTGCTCAAATTTCCTCGCGCGGAATGTTTGTTTTAGTTAAAAGCAAAATTATTTTCAATTTGGGATTCACGAGTGAGGCTTTTTCTGGTGCATGGCACGCACACACACACACGGGAATCTTTGAAAATTCCGAAACTCCAGCAGAGATGTACGTACAGCGTAGTATATACAGTGAGTCAGGGAGATAGCCCATAAGCAGCCCACAAATCTTCCCACAGAATGCCCATTAAATTGCCATCTCTCTATGTACAAAACAGAGACTCTCTTCATTCAAAGTATTTCAAGGTCTTTTATCGTTTTTTTTTTTTAGTTTCATGTCTTTAGCAATTCTATTGTTGGGCATATTTTTTTTTCTTCATCTGTGGGTGGAATTTGATAATTTTCCGGCAAACTGATAACGTTTTTTTTCTCTCAATTTTAAATATTATGCTTTTGGGACACGGTACATGGGGGAAAATAGTTGGTATACCACATTGAATGTTAAATTGTAATCGTTCTAAACAACAGATAGCCCGATTCCTATATTTTGAGTTCAAACTTGGTAAATATAAGGGCCTTTTCATCGTTAAAGCATATGCTTAAAGAAAATCGGGCAAAAAAAGCTTTTTCAATATAACTCGAGAAATTTTTGATCATTTTTGATCATCGATTTTGATCAGATTAGAGGTCCTAAAATCCAAGAGAAGCAGATAAATCAAATTACAACCCCAATAGACAACACTCCATGTTCTAGTATCCCAACTCACACAATTGGCAGACGTATTTTTACTGGTTCTTTCATAAAGCTTTAAGCAAGAGAAAAAAAAAACATGGCAAAATTCTTTTTTTTTTCCTATTTCTTGATGCACATTCTCTCATTTTGGTCTCTTCTGATGCACAAAGTCCGATGCATTTGAAATTAGTCAAGCCAGACGTGCTTCATCTTCACAACCTTTTTCATGTTAATATATTTTACTTTAATATAATTTATATTCTTCTTTGATGCGGAGATGAAAAGAAAGAAAGAAAGAAACATTCCACCTTCATTTTTAACCGTGTGGCATCTTGCAGAAAAAAATCATCTAACCGTGGTCAAACTTAATTGCTCGAAGTTTTTTTTTTCACTATCGCAATTTAATTGCAACATGGAAAAATTATTAAGGGGTCTGAGGGAGCATAACATTTCTACCTCAAAAGGTGATCAAAGCACTAGAATGGAACAAAAAGTTAATCTGTATATAAAAGTAATAATTCTATTGTATTAAAAAATTTATCTTCCTCCAAAGTATAAGAAGGAAGAAGTCTTATGCATCAACTACGTTAAATTCCTTTGAATTCAATGAATTGTTTTGTGATTTATGATTAAAAGAACAGTGTTGAAAAAAAAAAGAAGAAATAACAAATTTGAATTAAACCATTGAGGAGCTGTAAATTATAATCATGTCCGGAAGTGAAAATGTGGCAGGGAGAATAAATTCAATCGTGTGACAATTTGCAGGCAAAGTGTGGGGAATGCCAAAAGGGCGACAAACACACACAATAAATAAATGATGGAAATAATTTTATTGGCTCTGTTGAATGCAATAAAAAGAACTTCTAAAGTGGCTTTAATACATCGTCGTCGTCTTAAGGAAGAGAGAGCCCCAGTTGTTCGCTTTCAATTTAATAACAGTGCACTTTGGGAAGTTTTTAAGTTTTCTCCGCAGGGAGCATTTTCAAAAAAGGAAAAAAAAAGTTTTTTAAGCGTTATGGACTGATTATTTAATTTTAATGGATAATAATTAAAGATTTACAATTTTACAATTTTCCATTATGATCAGCAGAGAAAATTTTTTATTAAAGTTTTGCCTAAAATATAAACCATGACGTCACCAACTTGAAACATGTGCGCCAAAATTGCATCGATGTATTTTGACACAGTTAACATTGATGAAACATTTTTTAAAAATATCAACTTCGTTATAAGAAAACTTTATTTAATTGATTTTTGGCTAATTTATTTATACAGTAGAGGTCCACATCTAAGAATAATGGAGTGTGGACCTTCACTTTATGTAATTCTGTTCAGAATGAAAATTTTTATTTTTCAAAAATTATAAATCAAAAAAAATCTTTACTCCCTTAATAAATTAAGAGAAATACCTCACAGAATAAAACCTCTACGGAGTAATTATTCTAGGTAGTGTGAGGGAGGAATCACATCAACAGAGTTGCCATTTCTGGATAAATAGAATATATAGGTATTTTTTCACGATGCATTGCTCCATTCATCCGCACTTCATGATTCATTTAAAACATTAATGTTCTTGCTCACATGTGGTGTTTGTAAATATTTAGAAATTTTCATCGTTTGGCGCATTTCCACGTGGCCTCGGTTTTTGTTTATAAAATTTTCTCCATTCTGCATTTGTAGATTTATTGGCATATTTTTCGTGTCTTTTGTAACTCTTTTGGGAAACGCATTTTATCCATTTTTATTGAGTCTCTGTCTGGGCATTTAGTCTGATTTTGCTTGGTGTGAAAATATGTTCTGTATGTACTATGTGAGCTGAAAATGTGGGCAACATGTGACACAGAAATGGGTTCAACTTCCTTCCCATGGATTTGTCGTCGCGTCATTACGAGGCAAATGCATGCGATGATAAAGAGGCACATCTCAAAGTGAGCCGATTTGGAAGCTTTCGCGCCTCCCTCTTGACCTTTACATTTATTCAGTCTCATGCGCATATTTCTCTCAATGCGTGGAATTTGTATAATATGGGCATGAAAGTCTCGTGGACAAGACAAAGAGGAACCAAAATAGAGAAGCGTTGCGATTAGATCATAAAAGAGATTCTTCAAGGAGGGGAGAAGTTTTTTTTATCCGATCTCTCTGTGCGTCAGAGATCGAAAAAAAAGATGAAGATTCACGAAATGATGGTCATGGAGGAAGAATGTGCGCGAAGGAATTTTCAAAAATATAACATAGAAGATAGGATGCTCAAAGGCAGAAAGAAATCAAAAGAAAAATTACCACCTCAAATTCATTTCAATTCTTTTGGTCCTCTTTTGCAGACTCTTCTTTTGATTGTTTCATTTGAAGCGCAATTTAATTTCAAAGACCTTTTTCGGATGGCGTGGTGGTGAATCATTCTCCCCGGAGTGACGAAAGGGAATAAAAGAAGCGGAAGTCCAACGTTGAATACTTCCACTCAATTCCCTCATTTTCCCTCTTCTCATATTCACAGTCATACACAATACCCCACTCCCCCCCTCCATATCACCACCTCTGCCTCTAGCAAACTATTTAATTCGATAATCTTCTCACTCCAGTTCCTTCCCTCGGTGGCCTTTTTAAATGCTATTAGCATTTTCACTCGTATGTTTGCCGTATTTATTAATTTATATATTTTGCTATTTAGTGTTTCTTCGTTGCACTTTACACGCAATTCTGCACACTCAGACCTTCCTTATGTGCATGCGTTTTGTGTGCACAGAAGTTGCCACAACTACTCCAACTCTTCACCATCTCCATGATCGTATTTAAGAGTGGATTTTCACAACTTTCCGCCACATTCCATTTCATTTTCCGAGCTAAATTAACCAATCTGTGGGGTTAGTCTAATAAAATATGATTTAGCAGAAGATTACAGGCTCTTTCTTTATTATATATTTCCGGGAAATTTGTAATTTTCATGCTCAGAAATGCGCAAAGAAAAAGAATTTTAGTTTTCATGAAAATTTTATGATAAAAGTAGGAACAAAAAGAAAATTTTTCGTTTTCAGAAATTAATTTATTATAGTAAAAAAAAGACTAAAATTACTAAAAATAGTGAATGAATGATATTAATGGGTTTTCACATTGCGTCTCTTTTTAAAGATATTGTAAAATGTTTTAAAAAGTTTCCTTGAAAAGTCATTGAAGGATTGAGAAAAGAAAGTAAAGTCCAAGGTTAGCAAAGAACTTTGGGGTGCATTTGTAGACTTCATCAGGTACAGCTAGAAGTTTCTCATAAATTTCATATACATAAAAATAACATGAAGAATAGTAAGAAAATATATTTTATCTCTTTATTTATCGAGTTTAAGCTTCTTAAATAATCTTTTTTTCTCTGGATCTTAAGGAAGCAAACAGAAAATAATCTAATTCACATTTTTTTCGTTATGAAAAGTCAGTCAATAAGCAATAAGTTTCCAACCAATAACGCCAAATTTGTATTAGGAAGCTCTCATAATGTCTATGTGGTTTTTAAAATATTACTTCACTTATTTTTTTTGGAAGTTAATTAAATTATGAAAAAGTTTTCGCTCTTGAATTTAATACCCACCTAACGAATTTAAACTTGGTCGTGCAGAAAATTGATTACATTAAAAAATCATTCATAATACTTTATCTTCCACTTGCAGGAGAAAAAAATTAGCCAAAAAGAAGAAAAGAAATAATGAAGAAATCTCGATTTTTTTTGCAAAAAAATCTCTCGAAAATATGCTTGGAAATTCTATGAATAATTTAGTGATTATGCCCAACAAGATATGGCACAAATTATATTTCCCTTCTCGTATTATACCAAACCAGCTAAATGATAAAATTTATTGGGTGAAATGCATAAATATAAAAGCAGACTGACGAAATGTTGCTGGTTTTGCCCTCTTGAATGGACCACGCGTATATGGTGTTAAACCCACTGTATCTCCGCAATTTCAACATCGTATATGATTCTGTTGACGGGGAAATAATGTAATGTGGATGAGGGAAAATAAGAAAATTCGACAAGTACACAGATGTTGCGAAAGAATGAATTATAAATAGAATTTTCTCCATAATTTACAGAAAAAAAAGAGCGCAAAGAATTTCTTTGGTGAGCTCCTATTTGTGATGTGACAATTTTTCGACTTAATTTTGCATTTCTGGGGCTTTTTTTTTTAATTTTGGATTGTATGTGGATTGTTCCATTGCAGGGGAACGCGAAAATAGGGGGAATTGGGGGGAGTTTATAGGCCAAATCTCTCGACCGCAGAGGAATTTTTATATTTGGTTCTCCGCATTATATAGGGATGGAATTTGTGGGCTTTTTGTGGCGGGAAAAGAAAGGGAAAGTTGGCAATTTGTGGTTCTCTGGAGGGATGGGAGTTTCTATTATTGGACACTGCAAATGACATCATTGTGTCAGTTAGCACGATGGAAGAAGCACAGCGCGTGGGGTCGATGGATGGATTGTGGTGTGGTGACCAAAGAGAGTTGGATGAGATTGAAGGGAAAATTAATTCAATGCCACATTGTTTGGGTTGAGTTGATTGGCTCGTGGAGACTCCGGGAGGGAATAAATTGATTGGAAAAAGAATGTCATAGAGATGAAATTGTTCAATTGTGTATATTGTAATGTACTGTAGGAATTTCCAATTAAATTCAGATGAATTAAATCTCTTCGCAATAGGATTTGGTATTTTTCGCGGCAAGTGAAATTAATGAAGAGGTTGAGGAGGGATAAATTAATATTTTTCTCTTTTATTGAAATTAATTTTATATTTGCTTTTCAATTTCTTCTGCAATCAGTGACACAAATGCCAATTGATGCATTGCTAAAGTACACCTAATCAACTGCTAAAAACGATAATGAATTATGTACAAGTGTAAGATACACAAAATGCATTTATTTTATTTTTTATGTTGCAAAATATTTACATACTTTTATGCCTTTTACGAAATATTTGCAAGTTAAACATTAAAACAGAAATTTCAATAAATAAATTGAACAAATTGTAAAAATTTGATTTCATTCGGTGCAATATAATTATCTTTATGTACCTAGTGAAATATAGATTGTCTTATAAAATATGAAGCGTTAAGTTATGATGAAAGGAGTTTACCTGATTTTGTATGGGAAATCTCCTCAATTAAGGAAATAAACAAGGGCATGCATTGTTTTGTGGCGGAGGTTCAAAGACTAATAAATCTAATTAAATGAATTAAGTATAAAAATATCTTGTTATAAATTATTGATGAAGTATTAACGAGAATGCTTTTTAAAAAAAAGGAAAAAAAACACAATGATGACGTCATTTTATGCATTTTTAAGCAAATATTTTCACAATTTTTTTTATGTCTATAAAATTGAAACGTCTGTCTATCTGTGGCAAATGAATTCCTTCGAAACGGCTGGGCCGATAGTAATAAACAATTGGTATGAATGTAGAGGAGGCCTCCTTCATAGCGCCCAATAAAAATAAATAATAAAAATAAATTAAATTAATTTTTTTTTGTTTTAGGGAGCTGGTAAGGAGATTCGGGAAGCAATTGCAGATCCTTCACCACAAGTGCAAGAGAAGGCGTGGAATGCTGTGCTGCCGTTGGTGATAAAGCTCAAGAGGTGCTATGAACACTCATTGGAGCTCGAGAGGATTGTTCCGAAGCTGCTGGGACAGCTTGTGGGTGGACGCCTAAACCCGACGCAGCACCTTGAGACACAACAAGCGCTCGTAAAGCAGCTGGCGGAGATCCTGGAGTTTGTCTTGAAGTTTGATGAATACAAGGTGAGTATTTTTGCTTTTTTTGCGAATTGGATGTGAGCGTATCAAATTAATTGATTTATGTGTGTTGCAGATGAAAACGCCCGCCATTCAGAATGATTTCAGCTACTACAGACGCACAGTGAGTCGGCAGAGGATTGATAACACTAGTCAGATGCTCGTGAGCACAGAACTGGCCAACCGAATGTCCCTCTTCTATGCGCACGCGACGCCAATGCTCAAAGTTCTGAGTGAGGCAACATCCAAATTCGTTCGGGATAATGCCGACGATGTGGACAATACCACAGAGACACTTGGTACGATGGCCAAGGTCTGCCTGCGAATGCTGGAGAATCCGTAAGTTGTCCCATTTTATTCTTTTTTTTTCAGTCAATTCAATTGCTTGTTTTTGCCTTGTAGAAAACTCCTGTCCCAGATTGAGCGCGAAGAGACGCATTTGCTGGTACTACGGGTGATGGTGGGCCTCGTGATTCTCTACGATCACGTGCATCCTGTCGGTGCATTCGCCAGGGGTGCTCATGTGGACGTGAAGGGGTGCGTACGACTGCTGCAGGCACAGCCGGCCATTAAGGCGGAACCTCTCCTCAATGCACTTCGCTACACCACGAAGCACCTCAATGAGGATAACACGCCCAAGAACATACGGAACCTCCTGGCCGCCTAAATCTGTCTAATTTCTTCCTTTTAGTCAATCGTTTTCCCCCCTCCTCTCCCAAACAATCTCCTTTTGTCTTCTTCCTGAAACTATATTTCTCCTATGCCGGGATGTGAGCGTGTTTGCGTGAAGTTTTTATGGTGAAATGAAATTAAAAGAAAGAAAAAAAAAAACATTTAAATTAAATTTGCAACCTCTTTAGGAACATTTTAGTAGAATAAATTTTGTGCATTTTGCGAGATGAACGTTTTCGAGAGCGAGCGAAAGAGAGGAAGATTTAAAAGAAGATTAAATTGCGATTTTGATGAAAAAAAAAATTGTTAATAATCTATTGAATATTGTAAGTTTCTTTCTGTCTATATAAAATTACAACAACAACAAAAACTCGTAGGTTAAATTTAAAAAAAATTGCCAGGAGGATGTTTATTGAAAGAAAAAAAATATCTTCCTGCTACGAATCCTCCGAAAGAAATTAATCGAAAGTATTTTTGTGGAGAACAAATTTAAATTTAAATAAATTAATTTAAAAAAAAAACATTGCTAAAGTCACGAAAATCGTGAGAAATAAAGCTTTTCGTCACAATTTTTGCAAAGAAAAAAATCACAGATTTTAAAGAATTTCTTCGAGCTCAAATTCACTCTGCCGGATTTTTTTTTGTATAAGTAAATTTAATTTTTAGGCTTTTAGAAAAAAAAAACGAAGTTTTATCACTTTAACGAGTATTTCTGATATTTTATTATTTTTTTTTCGTGTGAACAACAGACCATCTTTATATACTAAAGAGAACCACTAATGCAAATAAATTAAGTCAATCTTTAAGGAGTTTTTTTTTCAGAGATTTCAATTTTTTTGTTAGAGATCTTTCAGCAACAAGGCCCAAATTCAGAAGCTATAATGGACAATGAACGATCACGGTGCTGGTCTATACTGAAGGACAACTCTTGAGACGTTCTACCAACATCAGTGTTGCCGCATTGCCAAGGAATGCTGAGATCTTCTTTTAAACGATTTTATTTAAATAAAAGTTAAAAAAAAAAAGGTTTTATTAAAAAAAAAGAGATTTTGAGTGGATTTTTTTATAGTATTTAAAATACAATGTTATTTTTCGTGGACAAAAGAAAAAAAGAATAAGTTTTTGATCATTTAGTTTAGTTAGTTTTGTTTTTTTTTTTTTTTTTTATTTTAAAGCTTTACGGCCCCAGCCTTTTCAAGCCACAAGGCCAGTTAGTTTTGTTTGAAGCGTTTTAAATTTTTTTTCACAATTATTCTGTACTAATTCAGAAATATTTTACTTATTTTTTTATATCTTTATTATTTTTCGCTTAAATTTAAATTGTTTTAAGTAATTTTCGTTTCTTTTTCAAGCTGTTAAACAAATTAATCTGATTCATCTGATTAATTCGTTCTGGAGTATTGAGGTTTCTAACCTCAAAAGTTTGACCTTCATTTTCTCTGAAAAGAAAGTATTTTTCCAAGTTTTCTTTCGACGACCTTGAAGTAATGGAACTTCCCTACACACAGATATAGAATTAATCACGAAATTGTGATTGAAAAATGTCGAATTGGCCACTTTGGCCAGCAAAATCCTCCATGGGTTAAACGAGAAAATTATGCCGAAGTGACGAGATTCTCGTGCCGAAAACATGTCGAGAATCTCCGAGAACTTTCTCCCAAATCTTCTTCTTCTTCATTAAAATATCGTAAACTGTTTTGTTTACGTTTACGTATTTCCAGTGCAGTGGAACCAATCCCAGTTTTTCCATCAATTTCTGTGCGGAAAATGAGTTTTGAATAAGGAAATTTTGGGAAATTAAATCCCCAGAAGTGTTGCTAAACGACAAAAAGGACGAAAAGCTTTCAAAAACTCCAGAAAATTCATCTTTTTCCCTGAGATATTGACAATATGGTAAGAGTGATGAGGTTTTGATCCTCCTGGCCAGGAAGAGGAAGCTTGGTTTATTTCCTTTTTTGTGGATTTCCAGGTTTTCCTGAAGGCAAACATGGAGACACAGAAGACAACGAGTAAGACGAGTCTCCTAAATAAGATGCTGATGAAGGCGTGGCGCGAGAGATGGACAGACTGCCAGTGGGGTATAAACATCAAGACGGTAAGTGGGCTAGTGGAGCTTCTTTGGGGTAATTTCTGTCTTTGCAAACTCCTTCATGATGTCTATTTGAGTCCTGGTGAGTTTTCGTGGGATGACCACAATCACAGTTACGTAGTGATCTCCTGCTTCGGTGCTGGAAAGATTCTTCCGGATACCTCGTCCAGGAAGTTTGAGTGTTGTATTACTCTGTATTCCTGGTGGAATTCTCATTTGATGATCTCCATAGACACCACGTAGGGTGACATTGTGACCCAAGAGGGCTTGTGAGAGGGAAATTTCAATGGTGCTGTGAACATTGAAGCCCTCCTGGCGGAATTCCGTGCCCGGGTTGACTTTGAATTTAATATTTAGAGATTTATTCGGCTCCAGCGGGCTGGGAATGACCACAGATTGGCCCGTTTTTAAATTCTCCGGAAGTGTTACTTTCACGTCCTTTTGGATCTTTCTCTTTCCCGTTCCATTACAAGATGGGCAGTTCTCGCCACTTTTTCTAATTCTCCGGACACCTTCACAAGCCAAGCAAGGAGCTTCTAGATTTAGGCTAATCACTTGACTTCCTCCCCGGATAGTCTGAAGGAAAGTTACCTCAGCTTCTACTTTTTCAGCGGAACCATTGAGCTTTGGGAGCTCGTTGAAGTATTCCCGAGTAGTGATGATTTGTTGGGATTTCTGAGTGCTGCCCTGATTTTGCTGAACTCCCCGAAATTCATCGAGATTGAGAAGTTTCCTATCAGTCACTCCAAACTTGTCGTACAGCATCCTCTTTTGCTGATCACTCAGCACTTCATAGGCTTCCACAATGTCCTGAAAGTGCTTCTTTGTCTCCCCCCTCTGGCCATTTGTGTCCGGATGGAAGATCTTTACCAGACGTATGTAGGCTGTTTTTATATCCTTACTACTTGCACTTCCATCCACTCCGAGGATTTTGTAGTAGTTCTTCGGGGGAAGACGCCTCAACCACATTGAAGTGGAATAGAATTTTCCCAACAACAAAGAATTTTGCAGGAACTTCCCCGTAAGACTCCACATGGCAGGAAATCCATTCATTTCCACTGTTTTTTTTTTGTTTCATGGCAACTAAGATGAACAACTTAAACACTTTTTGAATAAACTTTTCTTCCCGGAACGATTTGATATGTTCCCGGAAAGTGCCATAAGTGGCTGGAAGTTGTGCAGTGATCCTGCCCATTGCATGAGGAAGTTTCTAAGGGATCTTAGGAATCTCCTTTTCATCACGCGGCTGAACATTGATTACATTTAGAGGTCAAAATCTGAGTCTATAAAAATGCTTCACGCAATCGTAAAGGGGACTTCCTAAATGGACAGATTTTAACTCTTCAATGTAATCAAGGATCAGCCGGGTGTTGAAAAGAAGATTTCTAAGATCCCTTAGAAACTTTCTGTTACAATGGGCAGTATGAATAATCAACCTCCAGGCACTTTTGGCACTTTCCGGGAAGAGAAGTATATTCAAAAAGTGTAGAAGCTGTAAGTTGCTACTAAGATGGGATTTTTTCTTCCCTGCGCATGTAGGTCCTGCCACGAGGCGTAAGTGGGGATGTCTACAATTTAGCTGATTGCATCCTGCAGCAGGCTGTAGTTGGATCAGGTGCAAATCAGCTGGTTTTGTCATACTTGAGGCATTCCCTGTGCTCGCATTTAATCTCCCACGCAGCTGTCTTGAAGCGAATTTCAAAGTACGATGGGCTGGATAAGCCACATTGCGTCGCGGCGCTTCTGGAATTTCTGGAATCCATCATTGGTGGCGTTACGTGCTACGGAAAGTCTGAGGAATCAATGATTGTTAATTCCGTCACATCCCTCGTCTTTTGGCTCATGCAGGTCTACGTACAGGCCGTGAGGATGTCCTCCGGTGCAGGAGAGGCCAGTAGTGCATTTGATTGGGGTAGCATAACGAGATGTGTGGGGAATGTTCTGGACAGCGTGGTGACAAGTCAATTTCTCATGGGAATCCTCTATTTGGGCAAGCAGGAGGATGCTGAATTGTTTGGGAAGATTTCCAAGAAGTACAGTGAAATTGTGGGGTTAGCTGGGACAAAAGTTCCCACCATTGATGAGGCTTTCCGGAAGGTGGCACTCATTGAACTCAATCATCTGGATATGATTGAGTTGGAACCGAAATCCGTGGAAGCCATCACGTACTGCCTCCAACCGCTGCTTGCCGTTGAGGTGCTCCTCAATCCCAGTTCAGACACCCAAGTCTACGTGGCACAAATGTTGATGATTCAACGCCTCAAGGGCTACTCAACGCCACGCCTGTACTCCGAACTCATTAGGGCGTGCTTGATTTCCCTGAATAATGTCAGTGGACCCAATAGGGAGTCAATGTGGTGCGCATTCACCTTCATTAAGCTCCCACACATCCTCAAGCAACTCAACACCCTCAGTAAGGATTACGACGAGAAGCTGGACTACTCTCCGGATGTCATTGAGGCACTCGAGATGCTCCTCGAGGATGCTCCAGTGTTGGATTTTATGGACACAAAATGTGTCTGCAACACCGTTGAATGCTTCATGACGGAACTACTGAAGCAGCATCTTGTCACGGAGAAGCAGATCAGTATGTTTGCCTCCCGCAGGGAATCCATCACGTCGAGCCTTCAGAAGTTGGAGATAAACAATCAGCAACCATCAATTGTTAAATTCGTCATTCGCGCTGAACCACCCCTGGCGGGTATTCTGAAAACCCTCAGTACGGACTACAACAAAGTCCAGGAGGCTCTGTTGAGTATGCTGTGTCAGGTTCTCTCGGGCAATAGCTTCGAGCTAATTTTATCCGTTGCCACGGTGGAGGGGAAGCTCAAGACTTTCGTGTCGCGCCTCATAAAGTGCAATGAGTGCTCAAAGCAAGTTCCCGGTGAGACGGGAAAGGCTGCCCTCACACGAGCTGCCCTCTTTGATGTCTCCTTCCTCATGCTGACTTTCATTGTGCAAACTTTCGGTTCGGACGTGGTCCTGGACGAGGGTGGGGATAGTTTCTTCGAGAAATGGGTCCGGGAGTGCATGGTGGAGCGCAATAAGTGCAAATCCCCAATGAATATGGTGCAGCAATGCGATCAGACTAAGGTTGATGAGCTCCTATTGCATCTCCACTCTCCGGATTCGTACAAAGTACCCTCGCTGAAGTGGCATGAGGTCTGCAATAACATCCCCGGGGTGCTGTACCATGTTCTCCTTGCCTGGGAGAATGGGCAATCACCAACGGATGTTAAGAACATCCTGGACAATATGAAGGTTAGGGAATCTTCTTATTTCTTCGTATTTTCCGAGTCAAAAAAAAGGAGAATTTTTTTATTTAAATATTTCTTTAGGTGAAACTCTGCGCATATTCAGTATGCGCTGCTTCGTGGCTCTGCTCATACCTCCAAATTGTCTGTGCGGATGATCTGTTAAAGCCCATGAATATGGTGCAACAATTCCTCACGGCCATTGCACCGGAGGAAATGGCACAGCAGGAGAACTTCAAGGAACGCCTGGGGTTAACGTTCCAAATTATCCGGAAGATGCAGCATGATTTCCATCCGGCTGGCAATCCCAAAATGCGTATGGCACTTACGCACAATCTCGTTTCGGCAAATCCACTCACAGAGCACTTTGGGGACGTGTGGAAGGGTGTTCAGGAGCGTGGATGGCTTCCCGTGGATACTGCTCAGACACTTGAGAGTCTTATGCAGTCATGTGGACCACTGTGGCTTGTCACGAAGCTCGTTCAGGAGATATTCGCGTGCAAGCACATCAGCGATATGACACGCGTGATGGATATTGCATTCGCCATCATGCACCTGGACATTGAGCTGTGCACAGTGGCGCTTCTCTCGGAACTCCTGCCCATGTATTTGCTCAATAAACTCCAAAGTGCTGAGCTGGTGGAGCCACATTCGACTATTGTGGCACGATTGGCGGTCTATGCGATCCTGTCGACGCTTGAGAATCCCGCAAAGGTGCGCAAGAAGCGCTCCCGGACAGCTGATACTGAAGATGCGGGCGACGGTGTTGGGCCACCGTCTAAAGCAAGAAAACTCAATCCAGATCTCATTGCTGGGGACTCCTGTTCGAGTGATATGCCTCCCGAGACGGTCATTAGTCGTGAGCCCCCTGCTACGGTGGCAGAACCTCTTGCCACGTGCTTCCAGAACCTCCTCAAGATGTTTGCCACATTCGTTACGACCGATGAATTTTCGCCAAAGGTAAGTTTTATTTTTTTTTAATCAAAGATTTTTTAAAACTCGAATATTCCCAAAACGGTTGTAAAGTTACAAATTAAAGATTTTCCCCTCTTATCTTTAAGGTCCATTTCATCTTCCAATTCCTCGTGCTGCTTGTACAGTGCGGCCGGGATAGAGTGAAGCCCCTTTTGAGACTCCTCCCAGTGGGATTTGTGCAGAATCTACTGAAAATCATTGTGACGGATGACTTCACACCAGGTCTCATTCTGCGCCTGTATGATCTTCAAACATCCCGTCAAGGAGCCGTTGCGGATCTCTGCCTTCTTCGGAATATCCAATTACGGAAGGAAAGTATTCGTCTTTAAATGTGGTAAGTCCCGCAAATCCTCTCACTACAACAAATCCCCCCTTAGCCGGAAAGTAATAAAACAATTTTTCGGCTATTTTAAAATGTTTTTTTTTTTATTAATTTTATTTTATTTCTTGAATATAAATAATGCTGCGTTATAATATTATTTGATTGATTATTAATGATTAAAAATGCAAAGATCCCAATGATCTGGGATCAAGGGATGAACTAGGATGAAGAAGAAGGAAGAAAAATCGGGAGGTAGGCTCCCCTGTATTCTTAGTTGAATAGTGCATGCTCCTGCTTGTAGACAGCATGGTAGGCATTGCGAATGAGGACGTAGGGGAAGCAGGACTCGAGGAGGTCCATAGTGAGGAAGGGTGACTCCTTGACGATCTGATCGAGGAGCAGGTAGATGGATTCACGATTTCGCGTTGCCTCCTTGTCGGATTCCTGTCCGAGACGTAGAAGGGAACTACTAGCTAGTGCCAGGAATTCCTTCATACGATCCTCAATGTCATTCTGCCCACAAATTGTGAACATTGCTCCGAAGATGTTGTTCACGGCCAATGCCATGCAGTGGGTGTTGTTGGCATGGGCCTCGAGGGAAGCGCGATAAAAGGAATTCTCATTGCGTGCTAACTTTGGAATGGAGACAGCTACAAAGACCATAAGGAGGCACGCAATGAGGTGCTCTCCGTCATCAACTTCGGGTTTCTGTGAACGCAATGCCGATGCCAGGGTGGGATCAACTTTGCACGGCAATCCAGCAGCTGAAGCCATCTCAGCCACCACTTTGATGGGATCACCACCCGGAAGGTGCTCCTGAAAATCCTTTACGCTGCTCACGAGGAATGGAATACGCTGCCCCAGGGTATCCAGCAGAGCTTCCTGCGCCAATTGTCGGAAGCTCAGAATGACTCCAATAATTGTCATGCGCTGCAGAACATTGTCAACCTGCTGTAAGCGCTTAAACTGCTCCTTCATCACTTCGGGCTTGTCAAAACTCGTTCGTAGTGTACTCAGTGTCTCCTTATTCATGAGAACCATCCGTTTCAACTCCTGCACTTGATTGGCAATGTGCCACATTAGTGTTTCATTTAGCAACTTTATCCCATACGGCCCAATAAGTTCAGCCAATGCTCGAAGCTCATTAATGTCGCTAAACTCCTCCGGATTGAAGGGAATACACCCCTCAGGCGTGATACTGACAAAAGCTCTCTGATTCACGGAGAACACAATATTCCCTCCAGATACACGTCGAAGGAGTACATCAGAGTACCAGGTGTTGTACAGTGTAGCCACAGTCTTCTCCCCATGGCTATCATTGGCCTGTGTCTGCTGTAGCAGGCAATTGTTGAAGACACGCGTAATGTCAATGTGAACGTAGTTCTCAACAGTCTGCAGAACATTCATGTAGGCATGCACAGAAGCCAGAAGTTCAGACGGCTTAGCAATCTCCATTGTATCTGGATTGTACATCACCATTCCCACCAAGGCGCGTGAGAAGCGATTCTCCAGATGTTGACACAGATACTCACGCGGTGCAAATGCATACTCCCACACATTGACAGTTGGGCAGTAGTTGATGGCGAAGCAGAGCTCCGTCAGAGCCATGTGGAGTTTATCCATTGTTGTCAAGTCCTCACGTGTACGGCGGTGACTCTCATCACCAGGTTTACGGATGTCATCCAGATTTTTCTTGACCTTTTGAAAGGAGGAAAAGGAAATTCTATACAACTCCAAATTACAGGTTGGTAGGTCTAGAATTCGATGTCTCCGAACTGGACTTCAAACAAACTCGACTTCAGGAATTTGGAGTTGGGAACTAGACTTCAGACTACAAGATTTGAAAATACAAGCCTGCTTTAATTGCAGACTTCAGACTAGATGCCTCAGAGACTTAGGACATAAACTTCAGAAGTTAGGAACCAGACTTCAGGCTACAGGAAGCAAATAAAGACCTACCTTATCCTTCTTCTTCCTGCTGGCAGATGCCGAAAGAATCTTAGCGCAGTGCTTTGGTAACAGTTGATCCGCCATTGTACACTGCTCATCGCAGATCGTCGTAATGATGTTCTTCGCCTCTTTGGCCATCTCATCCAGAAACATATTGACAACACTGAGGGATCTCTCACGAATATGATGCCTCTCTTCGGGACACATCTCATGCGTGCAGTTCTGGAAGTGACTACAGATGAGCGGAAAAGCAATTATATAGCGATTCTGTGCTGGAAACTCCAGGCACATGTGAAATTGATCCTCAAACATTTTGCTGTAGAAGCAAAAGATGGACAGATCAGACGTTTCAACGAGAATCTCATCTAAATTGTCCACCATTTTTGTATGAAAGACCATTGAGTCGAGAAGATTGGCCAAGCCGACGTGATCAACAATACGAATTGGAGACTTGGCGACACTCATATACGTCTGAAGGCGGAACCAATCAAGACGGAATGCTCTGAAGTCGAATGTTTCATTCTCCTCAACTTGCTTCACATTTAGGCTCGATGAGCAATTGTAGAGTGACGATAGGATCAAGCTCTCATCCTCAGGGCACATCTGACAAAGGGGGAAGAAGGGAAGTTTTGTGGTTGTTGTCTCTGTTGTTGTAATGGAGGGAGACTTACCTGTAGATTTTGCATCCTGAGATTGAGATCAATTGAATCATACCCTGAGAGGTATTGCACGTAGAATCGCTGCATAACTTGGCTGTACTTTCGCACAAGAGCTCGGAGTTCTTCCATGTGGAACAGAAGCTCCGGTAGCTGCCTATCCACGAGATCCTCAGTGGCCTTCCCCTTCCCCTTCATAATCGGTGGGTTATCGTTGTGACGTAGCAACCAGAGGACTTCATCGCGTGCAAAGGAGAGCCCAATGAAGATCAGCAAAGCCTTTGGACCCAGCAATCCCGGTTGATCGGTGAGAATGAGCGCGAGCTCCTTTAGTGCTGTTCGCAGATACTTCCGACGTTCACGATGAACAAATGAAGCCTTCTGTATGGCCTGATTGTAGCAGTCCTTCACCTCAGAAATGCGCTTGCTGTAGCCTTTGAGCCCGTCGAAGCTCGCTTGAATGTACTGATGAATGTGAATGACCTCATCGCGGAAGAGTGCAATGACCCAGCTTGAATCCAGAGCTGCTGTCCAAATCTGCATGATTGGCTGCGCATTACCCAGCAGCTGATGATTCAGCATAAGACCAAAGATAATCCAACGGTCCATTGTCTCCAATGGGACGTACTCGCAGGACATTGTGTCCGTTTTTGAGGGTTTCAGCAGCATTGCTGGATTCCCAACCAAACTAAGAGTTTGCATCTCTCTCCATTTATCCACGGGCAAGTTTCTCATTGGATAAACCTAAAAATGTTTTTTTTTTTTTAATAATTTGTAGTGTTGAAGATTGAATAGCCCCTTATAGTTCCTTTGGGGAAATTGATAGGTTTAGTTTATAGTTAATCGCAGTAGGCGTATTCTTGCATAAAAAAAGAAGTGAAGTCAAAGAGACGCTAATATAAATTTGTGAAAATCATATAAAAAACTAAGTAATTTGAAAATATTTATGCCGCAAAACGAAGAATAGGCAGTAATAGTTTAAATGTTTTTATAGGAATTTGTCGGCGCCAAGAGATGGTAAAGATATTGAGTGATTAAAATAGCTGATTGAAGAAAGGTAAAGATGGTAGATAATGTATATATAATGAACAAAATGTAGCTAATTAATATTAATTTTCAAATAGGATTTGATGAAAGACAAAAGAAAGGCGTGAAGGGATAAATAGCGGCTAGCTAACAAAATAGGTAAAAATAATTTGTAGCACATTTAGAAGTAATTTAATTAGAATAATTTGTTGCAGAATCCCTCACTCATTCACATTGGCCCAACTCACTTGACCTCAAACATTTTGCTATTTGGCGCGCTCGCCAATTTATTGAGAATACCATCCTAGCCACCCACCCACACCGTAGATCAATACTTTGGAATTAAAATAAATATACAGTCCACAACAATTGAATTGCGATCCCTAACATGTAGGAATGAGCATTTATTTTTTTTTAAACTAACCTTTGTTAGGGAAATGAGGGCAGATGAGAGGAGTTTGTGGTGTGGAATGAATTCTTCTGATAGCTTCTTAATGGGCACATCGTACTCAATGATCATCTGCCCAAGACGCGGGAAGCTGGCATCGCTGCTATTGTGCTGCATCTCATAGGCAGCATTGAAGAGTCCCAGGACTGCTTTGCGATCCTCAACACGCGAAAGGAGAATCATGAGAGAGACGTAGGTAGTGACCAAATCCAAGTAGTTGCGTGTGAGTTCAAAGTTCACCGTGAGATCCAGATGAATCTGACATGCATCCATCGTGGTCAGAAGCTCACACACGTGATCCTTAAAGTCCAGAAGATCAACAAAGGTGTAGTAGTAGAGGGAGAGAGATTTGATAATCTCCGCCTTGATGTTGGTAATTGCTGTTAAACCTGCACAAGGATAAAAATCCCATTTAAACATTATTTATTCCCTACATTAAACAGCAGCTGCTTCTTTTTCACCTCCTGATCTCTGAATTACCTTTGACATCAATGTTAGGGAAGCGCTTCACGATAAACTTAATGGAGGATTCGAGGGATTTATCCGAGAGGAATCCCGGTTTAGATTTCGTATCTCCACATGCCTTCTTGATGTTGTAGATACGTGTGAGGATACCCACACCGCGATCATTGAGAATAATCAGCTTCTCGGTGATTTTCTGCTGATTCGGATTCAACTGACGGGCCATCATTTCCGGACACAGTAACCCTTTTCACTTCTTTTCCACAAAAAGATTCCTTTGTATGCCTCTCTGCAGGTGATTAAAGTTCTTTGGGCTCAAGCTCAAGAGAGAATCTCTATTGCACGCGGGTGTATGTAACTCCCTTTTCCCGGAAATCCGGGGGTGTTGCAGGTTTAATTACAAAGCAAATTGCAGTGTGATTCACGTAAGAAAACCACGAATTATGAGCATTAGACAATGGAATTTCCCTATCAACATCTAGCAGGACACCAAAGGGACACAATAAACGGAGATTTTCCTCTTAAAATAACTCTTTTTTCCGGAAAACTGGAAAAATAAAAAGGAGTAAACACCGCCCCAAAATAACCACGAAGTTAACTGAGGGTGGTGAATTTTTCTTTCATTGACTGTCATGTTGTCTTGGATAAAATGTTAACAGTCATTTTGCAGTTATTTGAAGTTGTTCAATTAATTCGCTATAATTTTTAAGATTAAATTTTTATCTCTTTTTTTTTAATTTTGGTGATACTAAAATAAAAAATTATTTTAGTTGGTTCATGCAAAAAAGTTTACAGAATTCAAAACATTCGTACCTAAGGTTAAAAGGAAAAAGACGAGAAGGATGGATTTGGGAAATCATAAGTCTTATTGGAAAATTTATGTTACCCGGGAAAACATTCATCAATACTACAAAACATCAATTTGCAATACACAATAATATACACACACACATTCTTAAAGAGCAAAAAGCTTGGAAAAAAATATTTCACGGATTTTAAAAATCGCAGAAAATTCGTTTAAATTTTGACTGTTTGTATTTGACTGACTGAAAACATTTCGATTTTATCGCGGCGAGAAGCTGCATTTATTTGAGCAGCCGCCGTTAATTTCCGGTTCAGTATAAAAAAAATTTGACAGTTCAATTTTTTCGCGAGGAAAAAATTTCTTTTGAGGAAAAAAGGAAAAGGGGCTTGTCTGCAAATTAATTGAGAATTGAAAGGTACGTGCCTTTTTACCAATTTAAACAAAGTTTATTGAAAAATTTGCAGTGGAGCTTCACAAAGTTGTGGCCAGTCCTTTCAATTTTGTGTCGACATGATTTTTTTTGTGACACCTAAAATTTCATTTTCTTTTTTCTTTTTTTTTTGCCAATTTGGGAAACTTCTGCGTGGCTACGTATATGGGGGCGCATTTGCTGTAGAGTAGCCAGCAAAGATGTCTAGCGCGCATAAGCATCGATACAAGAATATGGGGATGGATTCGACAGAGTTGCGACGTCGACGGGAGGAGGAGGGCATTCAGATCCGGAAGCAAAAACGGGAGCAGCAGCTGATCAAGCGGCGTAACGTGAACACGCAGGTGATAAATTGTGATGTGGATCCAATGGGTGTTTTGGGTGAAGGGAGCAGCTTTGAGGGTAATGCGGTGGTGAAGAAGGAGATGGTGATGGCGATTTACAGCGACAATGAGCAGGAACAGCTCACGGCTACCCAGAAATTCCGGAAACTTTTATCGCGCGAGCCAAATCCCCCAATTGACGATGTCATCCAGACGGGTATTGTGCCGCGTTTTGTGGAATTCCTCAAGAACGAAAAGAACAGCACGCTGCAGTTTGAGGCCGCCTGGGCGCTCACAAACATCGCATCGGGCACTTCGCAGCAGACACGGATTGTCATTGATGCGGGTGCCGTGCCCATTTTCATTCGACTTCTCTCGAGCCCCTTCGAGGATGTGCAGGAGCAAGCAGTGTGGGCCCTCGGAAACATTGCGGGTGACTCATCAGAGTGCCGGGACAATGTGTTGGATTCCAATGTGTTGGAGCCCCTTTTGCACGTCTTGAGCAATGCCACGCGCCTCACGATGACAAAGAATGCCGTGTGGACGCTGTCGAATCTCTGTCGTGGTAAGAATCCACCACCGGACTTTTCCAAAGTCTCCAAAGCACTTCCAGCACTCGCTGGAATTATCTACCACACGGATCCCGATGTTCTCAGTGACTCTTGCTGGGCCATCAGCTACTTGTCCGACGGACCTAATGATCGTATCCAGACTGTCATTGACTCTGGTGTCTGTCGGCGTCTCGTTGAGCTCCTCATGTAAGTTTTCATTTTAATTATTAATTATTGCTTATTTATGAAAATTATAAAACTACTGGGAGCTGTTTACAAAATTGCTAAAATTTATAGATATTTTATAACCAAGTTATATTTTAAATTTATTTAAAAAATGGAATATAAAGTTTTATTTAATTTTGCTTCTTCGCTTGATGGGAATTTTTCATATATAGAGATAATTTGAATAGATTAAGGACAATTTTATTAAATTTAGTAAATTTTGCAAAAAGATACAAAAACAAAATATTTTACAAAAGGCACAACGAGCAAGGAGTTGTCTCAGCTGCTCTAAGGACTGTTGGCAATATTGTGACGGGAGACGATATGCAGACGCAGTTGATACTCAATTGTGGTGTTTTACCGTGCTTGGTGAATTTGCTGATGTCCTCGAAGGATTCAATTCGCAAGGAAGCCTGTTGGACGGTGTCCAACATCACAGCGGGCAATCGGCAGCAAATTCAGGCAGTGATTGACATGAAAATCTTCCCAATTCTCATTGATATTCTGCAAAAGGCGGAATTTAAGACGAAAAAGGAGGTCGCGTGGGCCATTACGAATGCAACAACGGGCGGAACACCCGAACAGATAAAATACTTTGTGAGAGATTTTTCTTTCTTTTTTTTAACATTTTTTTTTTTATTCTTTTAGGTGGATTTTTTTTTAAATTTTTTTCTTGCTGTGTAATAGGTTCAAATTGGATGCATACCACCCCTGTGTGACCTCCTCACAGTGGCTGATCCCAAAATTGTTCAAGTGGCTCTCAATGGGCTCGAGAATATTCTCAAAGCAGGCGATCAACGCAATATTAAACCCAACCCCTATGCTGTTGCCATTGAAGAGTGCTACGGTGAGTAGTCTTAATTTTAATTCGCTTTCTTTTATAATTTTTTTTATTATGAATATATTGAAGTGATTTAAGGGGGGTTTCCTTTGAAAGCTGGTGAAATTGAATGTTTTTATTTTTCTTAAACTCGGTTTTCCGGTGTTGGCCACATTTAAAGACTTATTATTGAAGAGTAAGAAAATCACTTTCCGCCATCTTAAGTGCGACGCCATCTTGTGATTTTCCTCAAAACACAAAGGTAGATTTCTCTCAGGATCTATTAGATGGATTTTGATGGGGTAAAAAGCAAATGAAAGAGGAAGCATTAGCGAAGAATGTATCGGAACATATTTTTTATTTTCGACTCAGATGCTGAGAAAAGTCAATAAGAATATTTTTCTACTTTTCTCAGCTTCAAAATTGAAATTCCAAAATCTGTTCTGGTACATTGTTCGTTGATGCTTCCTCTTTCATTTGCTTTTTATCCCATCAAAATCCATCCAGTAGATCCTGAGAAAAACCTACCTTTGTGTTTAGGGCTATAAAAAATTAAAAAATAATTAATAATTAGGCTATAAATGTGGCCAACATCGGAAAGCCAAGTTTAAGAAAAACCACAAGAAAAATGAAAATATTAAAATATTATTATTATGGATTTTTATTTGTTGTTTAAGGCTTGGACAAGATTGAATTCCTACAGTCGCATCAGAATATTGAAATCTACCAAAAGGCCTTTGACATCATCGAACACTACTTTGGCAGCGAAGAGGAGGATGCCCGTGTGGCCCCGTCAACGGAGAACAATCAATACCAATTCAATCCAGACCAATCTGTGCCAACAGGCGGCTATCAGTTCTAACACCAAAAAAACATTGAAGCACTACCACCCCCGGAGAGATTCAACGATAACGACGATGGTGGGTACACTGAGGAGGAGGAGGAAGAGGAGGAGGCGGATTTTGATACAGGACGCGATTTATAGAGAAGAAGATTAGGAAGATTTAATTTTTTTTTAAGAAATAGAGTCACCTTTGACCATGAGAGACTCTTCTTCCTCTCTCTCTCTCTCTCTCAAGAGTAGACCTCTGTGAGTGATTAATAAGGAGAGAGGGAAGATTAAACAAAAAAAAAATTAATAAAAAAAGCCAACAAATTGGAGGATGACAAACATTATTTAAACAAAAAAAAAGGAACTATCAATTAAATTAATAAATCTAATAGCAAAAAAGAAGAGCAAAAGAAACTTCTAAAACCCAAGTCAATCGTGGTTGAAGAAACCAAGATTTTTCCCCGTGTTAGGTCAAAAAGTTTGTTGTAAACAAATTTTGTGGATTTAAATATCGTGTCTATATGTAATTTTGTGCAAAGAAAAAAGCCCCTGCACGGAATAATAAAGAATTCGGTATGAAATTAAAATATAGAAGAAAAAAAATCCTATGATATGACTACATAAAAAACTTTTCATTTTTAACTCTTGGATTTTCTTTTTTTAGTAAATTAAAAACTTGGGATAATTAAAAATATATCTTGCAATTTAAAATTATATTATAAATTTTTTATCTAATATTGCGCTTCATTTTTTTTTGTACTCTTATTATATGAAAATTAATTTTCTTTCATTGTTATTTGTTTGATAGATAAAATTGAGAGGCGAAGCGAAGAAAAAAAAAAGAAATCCATTTTGTAAATAAAGGAACAATTAAATGTGTATTGTAAACCTAAGGAAAATTGAATATTTTATTGATTTTTTAAAAAAGTTTTTTAAAAAGTTTTTTTTTCCTAAGAAAAAATAAGAAAATTCGTTTTTTTCCGTTTATTCGATGTTTTTATTTGAATTTTTGAAATAAATGCGCCAATTGATAGGTTTCCTCACGGAGCATTTGACAGTATTTTAACGGCGGTTATTTGGAGGAATTCTAAGGAAGCCGCTTTGTGCAAATTATTTTCTTGATTTCTTACAATAGGCCTTGTGGCTTGAAAAGGCTGGGGCCGTAAAGCTTTAAAATAAAAAAAAAAAAAAAAAAAAAAAAGATTTCTTACAATATCTTTGTGTTATCTTGAAATTCCCAAGCAATTATCGATTTGCAAGCAAAAGAGGATTCTTTGTTTTGTGTGAATTTGTCAAAAATCCAGATTTTTCCTGTGTTCACAAGAACTTTTTATCTGACGCTCCGAATTGAGGTTAGTTTTTCAACCAAAATGAACTGAAAACCCGGAAAAACTACTGAAAATTGTTGTTAATTTGCATTATTCCATTTGATTTTCAGAGTTAAAATGCCTCGAAAGCGTAAAGTACGCGAGGCCAATGGAAACAGCGCGCCCCCTCAGAAAAGGCAACCGAAGAATCAGAGACTTGTTGCCATTGTTCTCCAGGCACAAGATACAACTTCCAGGCATGATAAGTTGATAAAAGAGCTCCAAACGGTTTATGGGAAGGTAAAAAATGGGATTGTCTTTGGGCTTTCTCTACTCTATGAGATTTATTTATTTTCCGTATAAATTATTTTTTAGAGCAATCATGGGGAGTTCCTGAGTGACTTCCTGATAATCATGCGATCGACAATGGTGCATGACATTAATAATGAGTTTTCCAACAATATCCTCACCTTCTGTGCTAAATTCGTGGCAGCGTACAATACTGAGGAGACCCATCCAATCGTTGCGGATGTCTTTGGCTGGATCCTGTCGGTAAGATTTGCACATTTTAGCCCCCCAGGAAAAGCTTCATTTCGCTGTTCTTTTTTTCCAGACCTCCAGTCGGGATGTGAATGTTCGTTTCCGGTTGTGTGAATTTGTGAATCTTGTACTGAAATATTTGGGTGATGACGCTGTTCTCGATGATAACATTTGCGATAATATCCTCAAGTACATGACCGACCGGATGGGTGATATAAATGCCAATATCCGGACGCAGGCTGTCTATGCGCTGCAACGCCTCCAAATACCCGATGACCCCAATGATGTCATCCTCAAGCAATACTTCTTCCACTTGGGTACGGATCCATCGGTGAAGATGCGTCAGGCCATTGTGACGTCCATTGGGCGCAATATGAACACAATGCCGGCAATTATTGAGCGTCTCTGGGATGTGGATGAGAAGATGCGTCGGCATGTTATTCTCCAGATGAGTACACATCCCGTGCGATCGTACAAGGTGGCCGAACGCCTGACATTCCTCGAGCAGGGTCTCAATGATCACAGTGAACTCGTCCGGAAGGCCACAACCAATGTTATGCTGCCCCGCTGGGTGGCTTCGTACGGTGACAACTACATCACCTTTGTGGGTGCCCTGAAGCTCGATACAAATGACAAAGAAATGCAGAGATTCCGCAAGTGTGCTATTCAAGCTCTCCAGCATATTTTCAAGTAAGTCCCCGAGATTTTACACACTCAGAAAAATGTTTTAAAAAAAATGACTAGAAATTGCTCTTCAAGTTCCCCGAGCTATCAAAATTATATGATTTTCACTATTAGAAAAAAAGGTGTGTAAATGTATGTTTGTAAATAAATTTAATTTTCAGGAAGGACACTGTGAGTAACATTGTGACTGCATTGGGATTTGCGGCACCGGAAAAGCCCCGAAAGCAATCAGATGATGACGAAGAGGAGGAAGAGGAGATGGAGACGACTAAACCCGAAGAATTTCCCCGGTGTGTTCCCCTAAAGTCGTTGAGCATTGAAGTTGCCGTGTACTGGGAAGCAGCTGTTTCGTACCTCCAGGAGGGAGATTTTGACGAATTGAATGCCATTTTGCCGGAATTGAGTACCTTTTGCCAGTATGTGGAGAAGTACTGTGAGAGTATTCACTTTGAGACTGATAAATGGCAACAGATGAAGAATCAGTATATTCTGCTGAGTCTACTGGAGATTGTGGCAATGTATGATTTAGGTGATGAAGTTGGCAGGCAGAATTTAAAGAATCTCATGAGGACAATGCTGACAAAGTATGAATTCGATGAGTTGAATATTTCCGTTATCTCACGAATTCTCGAGCAAGTTTATCCCATTTCTGATGCCCGCCTCCAGACGGTGGTGGACATTGTTCATGAGATCCTTCACATTGGCGAGAGTACCGTGACAATTGATAGCGCAATGGAGACGAGTGTGCTGAAGGATGCGGGAATTGATTTGAAGTTGAAAGTGTCGGAGCTGAAGGTGAAGATGATGGATCTCAAGGAGCAGGAGAATGCGTTTGTGCAGAAAAAGGATTATGCGAATGCACAGAAAGCCACAGAGGAGTGGGCGTTGTGCAATGAGGAGTACATAAAGCTCCTTCATCCACTTATAATGGCCGAAACGGACTCTGCAGTGTCCAGTGAGAGTATTTTCAAGGCTCCGGAGAAGATAACAACGGATATGATACTGAAATGCCTACAAATAACTTTTTACACCATCTCGTCGAAGCACACAAAGAGCATCACACCGCAGGTTGTAAATCTCTACAGTGAATTCATCTGTCGTCACATGGATTCCCAGCATGCAGCTACGCGTGAATGGGCCTTCAAGTGTGCCACAACGTGCAGTATGTTGTACAGTATGTTGGCAAAGGAGGTGTCACGGAAGTTATCTGATCAGTTTGTAAAGAATCACAACATACGCATTTGGACGGCAGCCATTGAGTGCCTGTTTGAGCTAGTTGATCGGTATGGGTTGGAATTTTTCGGTGATACCCCATCTGAGGAGGACACGACAGTTGGGAAGGTCACAGGGAAGAAATCCCGTCAATTGTTCTCATCGTCGCTCCTTGAAAATCCCGAACAGGACACATCACTCAGTGTTGTCGAAACTTTTGGGCATTTGTCGCATTTGCTGGAGAATTGTGAGCACAGCTCCATTGTTCAGGCACTCATAATGGGTTTCTGTCGTTTTGTCCTCCATGGGCACTACACGGAATCCAACATTGTGTCCAAACTCATGCTTTTCTACTTCAATCCCGCCACTGAACCGGAAATTAATCAAATTCTCGGGATTTTCTTTGAAACTCTCACGAAGGAACGGAAGCAGGAATACCTCCAACCTGCTCTTCTGCCAACACTCTTCATTATCTTCGAAGCACCCATTGATAGTCCATTGCAGGAGATTAAACCGGAAACAGTGATGAAGTTTGTGATTGATGTCACACAGCCACAGTATTGTAGTCCTGGGTTGAATATTCACAACACCATTGGGATGTCCTTCATTAATGCCATGCAGGATAATGTGACGCAGAAGGAGCTGCTGAAAGTCCTCTCAAAGGGACTCCTCATCCTCGAAATATCCGATGATCCGAATTTCCGTAAAGATTTGAAGAATTGTTGCGATCAATTGCTAAAAGTAACGGGTTTGGATGAGAAGGTTGCCAAGAATATTTCCATCTTTAAGGATGTTCTCGATGGCATTAAGCGCCCTTCGTTGACTTTCTCCTCCACCCGCATGACAGGATCCCTTGCAGCTGAAAAGAAGGATTCCGATGGTGAGAGTGAAGAAGAAGGTGATAAGACAGCCGAAATGGTACAAACTCCCAAAGATCCCACGCTTGGGACAATAGCAGAGCTCACGGAGGAGCAAAGTACTATCCTGGATGATTCTGAAAAAACCGAGAATGGTGGGGAGGAAATTTTAGCACCGGAAACACCATCAATCAATGGAAGTCAGAATTTCTCAGCAATCGGTGATTCAGTTTCCCTCTCCCAAACGCAGAAAACTCCTGGGAAATCTCCTCAGCAATCATCTCAAGCTTCCGACAATTCAGAAGTCATTGAGGCTTCTTTTGATGAGACAGTAGCTAGGCGTAAGGGTGTAAGTGATGCTCGATCGCAGCTTAAGCGAACGCTTGAACCTCAAGCCTCCAGCCAGAGAGCAAAGGTCACAAGGAGTACTGTTAAAACAAGAACAGGTACAAACAAGGAGGAAGCATTGAAGAAAACAGCTGGAGATGAGAAGAAGGCAACAGTCGAGAAAAGAAATTTGCGAGAAAAGACTACAGCAGGAATAAAGAAAACTGATCCCAAGGCTAAGAAAGCAGTTCCGGAAAAGAAAACGGCCCAAAAAGCAGATCTAGGGAAGAAAAAGCTTCAAAGAGGAAAGGTAGTTGAAGGTGAAACTGAGACAGATGAAGACGAAAGCGAAACGGATAATAAAACGGAGACAGAAGGTGATGAAACAAAGACAGAAGAAGATGAATCAGAGGCAGAAGAAGAAACAGCTACAAAGGGAAAGAAATCAACTACGAAGGTACAGAAACCAAGTGCAAAGACACAAAAATCCGATTCAAAATCAAAGAAAGGAGCTACAAAGAAAGCTGATGAAAAAGACGACAAGGAGACAGAAGAAACGGATTCAGATGAAGAGAGTACAGAAGAAACCGACAAGGATACCGCATCAAAACGTCAGAAAGCAGCAATTAATAAGAAGAAAGCTCAAGAGAAAGTTGATCCGAAGAAGAAGCAACCAGAGTTGTTGTCTTCAAGTACAAAACGAATTCAGCGAGGTCGAACTGAAACTTTAACTTCGTCACAGGAAACATTGACAAGTCCTGTGGTACGAACAAGACGAGGGGCAACTAGCAAGTCTTCGTCTCAAGAGTCAATCACTAAGACTCCATCTAAACGGGGTCGACCTGCAACAAGAACAAGAGTCCAAGAAGAACAATCATCTGCGTCAAAGCAGCAGAAGAGCGTCACTCCTTCTGTGCGAACTAGGAAACAAGATGCAGGTACTAAAACCCCATCTACAAGGACAGAAAAACCGGTATCAGCCGTCAAGACGCCTCTGCAGCGTACAAGACTCGATGTATCTGAGAAAACTCCGACAAGGACTAAGTCAGTAGGAAGTACGAGTAAGACTCCTTCAACAGCAGTGAAGACTCCTACAGCAACTCCTTCAGCCGCTTCTAAGACAACTCCTATAGCAGCTTCTAAGACCCCTGTTCACGCAACCAGACGTAATCAATCTGAGCAAACTCCAACAAGAGAAGCCAAGACTCCATCTTCTGCGATAAAGCGCGCACAAACTAGAAATGAACCACCCACGAAGAAGACTCCAACATCCCTGTCTCAGTCTTCATCAGCTAGCAGCGTAAAATCTGGTCCTACAACTCCAAAACGCGTCAAGAGTACAGAAGCGAAGAAAACTGAAACAGCTGAGGCGAATCCACACAAAACAAGACGAGCTGCAGCTCAGGAGTTTGCAACGAAGAATGTCATGACGCGCAAACGTGTACAGCAGCTCTCACCAACTCCCTCACAGCTTCGATCGCGTTCACAAGATGTCAAAGGGGCAAACAAAGTGAAACAGACGACCACAAGGTCTGTCAGTTCGTCTCAGGAGTCTCTCAGTGGGCGTTCAATGAGATCAGATCGTAAAGGGAATAATACAAAGAAGTAGGAGCAAGACTCGAATCTCTTCCTTTTCTTCAATTACTTTTAGTTAATTTTCTTCAATTATTTTTCTTTCTTACTGTAGGACATTGATTGTCCATTTCTGGCTTAAATAAATGAAATTCTTTGTGAATTTGGTTCATGTTTTATTTAAATGTGTTCTCTACAAGTGTGAAGTAGGAAATTTCGCAAGACATTCCACAGGAAGAAAATGTGTAGAAGTGTTGATGGGATAAGTGTCAAAATGAGTATGGACGATCGAAGAGGTGAGAATCAAGTGAATTTTGGCAAAATCTTAAAAACAAGTTTAAAGTGAATTTCCAAGTTAATTAATAGAATACAAGTAGTGAATTGAAGTGAATAAAAGGACTTAATTGAAGAGGAAAAAGAAGAAGAGACTCAAGTGAAGTGATATACAACAAGGAAGAATATTCCAGACGATTCCGTTCGAGCCGGACAGGCTCCATCGAATTTGCGTGTGCTTTTTATTAAAGGTACGTAGTTAGAAAAAATAATGGAATGGTCCTGAAGAAAGTTTTTTTTCTTAAAAAAGAAAAAAACTAAATTTGTTCCTCTAAAAAAGATTTTGTTCCAATAATTTTCAAGATGGTCTCGTGTAGTTAGAGTTCTCGCCACCAGATGAAATAGTGGCGCCTATTATGGCGGGAGATTCGTTTTGTAGGCAACATTCGTAGCGTTCGCAGATAATGAAAAAATCAGATCCAAAGAAATGAAATAATTAGATATATGATTTGAAGGAAATTTATTTTTCATTAAATGTCATTACACTGTAAAAAAAATCAATAAACCTTATTTCAGTACAGTAAATTGTTGCAATAATTGTGACGCACGTTGCACAAAGGATGCGAAAAATAGAAATTTCATCTGCAATGGCGGCACACAGCGTCCTTACACACAAATAATGTGGACGCCATGGGCAAAATGCAGACGAACTTGAATTTTTCGCATTTTGCAGAAAGAATTTTAAAAAAAAATCTGCTACTACATGAAAATATCTAAAAGGGAAAAGGAGTGTCTAAAATCTAAGTTTTGTGTGTGTAAAAGATTTTTTTTACCAAAAGTAAAAGTGTGTGGATCCACTTACAATCGACAATAAAATATACCTAATATATAGAAAAAATCACTTTATAAAGTGAATGGAATTGCTGGATGGAAGAATATTTTCCACCGCATAAACTACATGCTAATTATGTTCTTTTTTGTTTAAGACATTTCATTTTATAAATCACATCAAAAAGACTCAAAAACTTACAAGCAAAATCATAAAATCTAAAATGAAGCACAATTGCTTAATTTTTTCTTTATCATTCAAATTTAAAATTGACACTTAAAAGCGACAAATCTACTGGTTTTTCTTTATAATATCTCTTCTGAGGCTCCATCTTGATGGTGTTCCTGCGTAGGGACTATATAGCTTTCTTTATGTGCTTATTTCCACCTCGGCCAGTTAATTGAAACTGTTGAAATCTTTATGCCTCATTTGCACAGCTTTGATGAATTTCTTTTCTAAAAAAAAAAAAAGAAAAAAGGAGTTAGAAAATTTTAATGGAAAAATTCATAGAAGAAGGGTTAAGCGACGTCATGAAAACTCGCGGGAATAGCGCAATTTATCAGATCTTTGAACTTCCACCAAGGTCGAACGCATAACTCTCCATCTCTTTCTCCCCACCACACTGTGTGATCGCGAAATCATAAACTCGCGCGCGCATTGAAAAAAAAGAGCTTCAATTGCCCATTTATTTTGATTGTTGACCAGAAAATTTGTACTTGCTGCAGTTTCACTGACCTTCCAGGCATTTTGGTCAGCATGGAATGTTTTTGTTGTTTGTATGGACTCCACCATACTAAATATTTTTCTTTTCCGCTACACAGCTGCCCTCGTGCGCTTCGAGGAGAAATTTTAATTACATGGTGGTGATCCTTATCGGTGGAATTTTAGTTTTGGTTTATATACCCCTCAACAAAAGACAAAATCACGGCTTTGTCCGTTAGTTCAAGTTTAAATGAGCTTTCGAAATATTCATAGCAAAAATCGACATGTTTTCACATTACAATGAATTTTTTTTTCAAAAATAATCTCGATTAGTGCTCAATGGATTTTTCTATTTCTCATCGTGGATGGAGGTTACTGGGGAGAGAAATTGCGGAATGTTTCTGATTTTTGCGATGAATTTTCATCGGAAAAGAGCGCATGTTTAAAGATTTCTATGTTTCACGTGGACGCGAAAGGGTTAATTTTAATAAGAAAAATTAAAAAAAAAATAAAAGCAATCTTTCAATGTTTTTACAACCTTTTTTCATTGGAAATTCGGTCATAAGTCGCTAATATGTATATACGTAATTAACAAAATTGCTAGCAAAGAGAAAGAAAAAACAGAAAAAAATATTCTTAAAAAAAATAATTTAACACAAAAGAGCTTTAGTATGCTACTCGATCATTAATAATCTCAATCTAGATCTACAAAAATGTCTCATCTGCAATTTATAAATAATTCATGAATTTCTCTTTTTTAGGTAACGATGAGACACACATAAGAGGCAAATTGATTGATATGATTGTAAAGTTTTGCCAAATGTGTATTCTAATGAATTTCACCGAAGAAATAAAATTAAAAATTATGTAAGTCACTAAAAATCTTAAATGTTTCTTCCCCATTTCTCACCAAAAAAAAATTCCAATAAAATGTTAATCAATGGAGTTTTTTTTGTGAGCTTGATCTATGTGGATCACCGAAGAAGCACAAAATTAGTGGATCGTCTAAAAAAATCAATGAAGGTTTATTCAAAAATCAATTAACATTTTCTTTCCCAAAAATGCGATTTAATGAGGAGAAATTGAGTAGGATGGTCAAGTCAAATAGCTGTAATCTTTTTCCTTTTTCTGAGAGCTAATATTTTGATTAGGTGCTTCAGTATAATATTAGTTTTTGGGAAATGCATAATTTATCTATTCTTCTCTTTTTCAAAATCATCTTTCGTGCTATTCTTTGATTTTTTTTTCTTTGGCAAATAACATCGCCTCGGGAAGTTGAAATTGATATTCAACACCAATTGATGGTTCTGTGGATTTTTTTTCCTGCCACACATCTACCACACCGTGCGCGATCACATTTATGACGAGCAGGTGAGGAGAAGCCCATGTAAAAGCCACAATTGGGAAATTTTGAGATGCAACCGCGCGGGGAAAGTATTAAATTTCACACGCGAGGCGAGGGGAATCTTCTCAGGTTCGTCGCTTTGGCATTGAAGTCTTTTGTTCGGTACTTACCACATGTTCTATAGGTAGAGTGTCCCCTGGTGCCGATGGTCGTGAAATTGATGGACGTACAGCTTCTTCTTGGATTTGTCCTTCTGTGGACGAAGCTCCCAGACGAGATTTGAGAGGCTGCGTGGCCGGGAGAGACGTCGCGTCTTCTTTTCCGGCAACTTAGAGTCACCCGATGTACGTCCACCGCTGCGTGACGAATCGAGTGTCCCCTCGCGCCCAGCACTGGCACTCTTTGTCAGCTGATGACACTTTTCCTGGCTCTTGGGTGTCGTGGAGATCGGTGTGGTTGGATGGGAGTCCGTGTTCAATTGGAGGCTACTCAAGCTCTTATATCTATTGTTTTGATTAAAAAAAAAGTCTTACATTAGCCTTTAAATTTTGATAATCGATTTTATTTTGGAGATTAGAAAAGAAATGAGAAATCTTAGAAATTTCATACGTTTTTAAAAGAAATGTCAAACTCATGCAACAACGAAAAGTATTCAGAAAAAATTCAAATATCCATTGAACGCCCATTTTCAAAAAAGTGAAGATGTTGAATTTTTTTTAGAAATCCTTATTAATTATGTGGAAAATTAAGGTGTTCAGTGCAGTACATACCTGATGTGGAATAGAGGACTCTGCGGCTCGAGCGGCTCTTTTGCATTTGCGGTGATTACTGGCGTATTTCCATTTGGCGACTTCTGGCTATGGCCGACGCCATTTTTCACATAAAGCTTTGGTAACGTGGGTCTCTGTCGCTTCTCTGCCAACTTCTTACCGGGGATTGTCTCAATTGGCGGAGGAATTGGCTTCCCATCGTCCGTTGGGAAGCTATGGCCATGATTGTGATGATGATGATGATGGTGGTGCAGTGGTTTATGTTCCTGGCTATTGTTGTTAACACTCCTATTGATGAGGCTGCTGTACGTACCCGAATTATCAACATGCGTTGATTTTGAGATCTCACTTGTCTTTGATGTGCCAATTGGTGGCTCATGTATGGCCTCAATGCGTGCTGCACTCTTCGGTAGGGGTGCAAATCCTCTCACATAGTCATATATTTGATCAATTTCATCATATTCATCGGCAATTGTACCATAATTCGATGACTGCATGTACTTGGAGGATTCACAGCTGGCACTCTTGCGCAGGACATAGCCATTTTCAGCGCATGTAGTTAGTAGCAAGGGCTTCCGACTGACACTACTGTGCTTCGATGACTCCTTCTTTTCGGACAATTTGAGATCAATTACCTGAAGGCGATCACGTGCATCTGCCAGCAATCGCTGTGCCTTCTCCAGGAAGCGACTATACTCAATGAAGTTCTCCAACTGCTCCATATTTTTGGCACGCTGAAGTTTAATCTTCACATTCAGAGGCACCGACACGAGGTCCATGTCCTTCTGCAATGGCAGCGCAAAAACACGATCAACTTCCACACAGCCAAGGAGGCGTAATTCCGGTACAAAGGGGGTCTTGAGACCTTTCGGAGCACTCCCGTAGACTAACCTACATTTATGGAAAAGTTGATGGAACATTAATGTTGCTACTGCTCTACCTGCTGGTTGCATCATCATTTTAATTCAATTAATGCTTTACCTCACAACGATTGGCATTCTCTTCTGCAGAAGATTCTTAACGGTGTGAACGCCACTAATGCTGTCCTCCTTTGCAATGGGTGAGAATTTTGCTTTGGCTTCAAGTGGCAGATTGACGATTTCATCTTTGGATGTGCGACACTGCAAATATTTGCCATTGTCGGAGAGTGTCGTGAGAATTTCTCCAGCGTGAACGGTTTTGCTGTTGTGATTGCACCTAAATGTCTCACGCACGAGAACGCGGAAGTTTCGGCGTTTTGACAAATCCAGCACCGTATCGATGCACCTCGTTGATCTACCATCTTCACTTAGTAGTTCAAAGTATCCTGGATATGTTTCTGGGATGAGGACCTTTGGACCTACGATGGAAAAAACATTTTTTCTTAATTTTTCATTTAATTGTTTATTTATTTATTTTCGAATATTAGTGAAGGACATTACGATAAAAAAAAGAGATTTTTTCCTCTCAAACCCGAAGAAAGGGCGGAATACTAGTTGAAGAAAAATTCAAGATGGCCGAAAGGGTAAAGCTAAGTGATTTTGTTTTTTCTCGGTTTATTCATTTTGTTAATCTGATTGTTGCTTTTTTCAATTAAGTTATAAAATTAGCTTTAATTCTTCAAAAAAAGATATATGATTTTTTCAAGATGGCGGATCAAATTGTTTTTTTTTCTCTCTTTTCCGTTTATTTGTATTGCTAAATTTAATTGCTCGTATATTTTCCGTGTCCGTTAAAATTGGAACTTTATTTCTTCTGAACTAACAGGGGCTAATTAAACAAACGTTTAAAATAAAAAAAGATTTTTTTTTACCAAGATGGCCGATTAAATACTAAGAAGATAAGTAGTTTTCTTTACTATAATTCAGCTAAAAATACATATATTTTTATTTTTTTAATAAGTTAAAAAGTTAACTCTAATCTGCCAAAACTTACAAAGAAAATAAATAAATTTTCAATGGGGCAAGGAAAATGCTGTGTGACTCACCGACATTGGTTGTTTTACGACCTTCCTTAATTTTGATGGGTTGCGCAAGAATCTGGTACTTCCTGCCGGCTGTGAGGAAGAGCGCCGTACTCTGGAGTGATGGATTTGAGAGTGTTGGCACGCCCAAATTATGATGCTGTCCCTTGACAATTTTAGCCACAGCTGGAAGTGGCGTCTTTGCGAATTCCCTGCATTTTGAAGAAAATGAAAAAAAAATTATAGTGCGATATGTGAGACAAGCATAAAGAGTTCCACTGCACTTTTATAACAGTTTAGTGCACGGTAATTGCAATTAATGAACATCATTAATCAGAGGCGACGAGATTGCCATCGGGAGAACCGGGAGTCTGTCTGATTGTTCACTTGGGTTTGTATTTATAGCATCGTGGTTGTGTTTGCCATCGCCATAGCCACGGCACAAGAAGCTCATGCTTGCATGAGGGATGGTAGGGGGGTTTAGGGGGGACGGAGGGGAACACACACCAACAATCCAGCCAGAATGGAGAAAAAAGAGAAATGATATTTAATAGTTTGAAAGAGCGATGGGAGTCGTTCACATATAGTTCCATCGCTTATCGCCTAACCATCGCAACTGGAGTCAGGAGGGGACTCTGTGGCTGAAGATTGTTGTTACTTGTCGAGGTGTTTGCTGTTAATTAACTGCCACCCAACGATTTATTTCGTCGTCCCGAGATGCGCGCGCAACAAGTGGATTCCTCAACGGGAGACATGCCCCCAACTTTTTGCACCACCACACATCCCATGCCAGCCCAACGCATCTTCCCCGTGGAATGCCATCAGATCTTCCATCATCTGTCGCACTATACAATAATGTGATTTACAACGAATCCCTCAATGCATCACCATCACTGTATTAGGACATTGAATCCCATAGGGAAGCACGTTAGCCCTTACCATGGTGCCCCTGTGCAACGTGCTAATTGCTCTGTGGCTACATTATTAATTGCTCGCGATACGGCAATTTTGGTATTGCAATTAAAATTAAAAAGAAGATGCACAAGCATTAGACAGAGAAAAAAACATTCACATAAAACCCACAAAACAATACTCAAAGCATTGCAAATTCAACACCTATGCTGAAAAGAAATCTGTCCAATTAGCACGAGATTATTTCTCACGCATCTGCATTAATTTTCCATTGTATTTCTGAAAAAAAAATCTAAGCGAGTATCCAACGAGAATTTTAGCAGCTTCAACAGGTGCTTTTAGTGCAATTTAGTAGCTTGTACTAAGAACCTTGACAAATTCTGTGCACATTTACATAAAAAACATGCTAAATTACCAATGAGACGAATAAAGAACTGCCAAAGTAAATTTTTATCAGTTATTGTTTTTAAAGCAAAATCATTGTGAGTTATGTTAGATAAGATTAGCGGAATTTCGCAGAAATTTTGGCACAGGTGCTCCAGAAAATTCAACATTGAAACAAATTGGCGGAAGATAGTGATTTCTAGGGCAGATTTATTGGTGAAGTTGTAAAGCAATTGGGTGAAGGTTTTCAAGCAAAAACAAACAATAAAAGTATTGAGGAAGGATTAATTAAAATCAGTGTGGTGGATTAAAAGAGATTTCTGCGTTGTTGAGAAGCATAAAACATCTGAGCTTTGAAGGTCAATTCCGACATTTTTTTCAATTCATTCATAATAAGTCGGTGAAATATATGGAAATAATGAGATAGTTTTTGAAAGATATTTTTTGCAATATATTTTAAAGGATATTAAATTTAAATTTTAGGAATTTTAAATTAAAATTTCTTACATAGCTAAGAGCGCTATAAGGTCAAATTATGAATTCAATCAAAGTTCTAAATGAATCTCAAAGTAAATAATTATTGCATTTGGACAACATAATACCCAAAAAAATCTTTCATCTTCATCTTAATTCTATTTTATTCTTAATATTTATTTCTTTATTCTAACAGATTTTCTATTACTATTACCTATAGTTTTTTTTTGTAAGTTTTCAAAATGTTTAGAGCTTTGTAGTTCATTTTAATTGTTCAATTTTGGGAAGTTTTTGGTGAATACTAAAATGAGTAAAATGAGGTAATAAAATAGATTTTCCTTACAAATTTAACGACTTTATAAACTTAACGGCCGGCTAATAAAGCGTGTTAAACTTGTGCGACCATCCTTGGTTATGGAATTGTATTTAATTATGTCAAAATCATGATTGATTACTTTAGTATAGAGTGAGAATTGCTCAATGGAAAATGAGTGATAAATTCCAAAACGAAACTGTCGATTGGGGGGATATTCGATGTCTGGAGAATGATCTTTGAACTATTCCCGGTGCATTTTACTCATATAAATAAGAAAATCCATTCGCCCGGTGCCACGAGACATGGAGGCACGAGTTGTCGACAATCAATCACTCACGGGGGCAATTTGGAAAGTCAAACACGTGAAAAATTTGTCTTACACGAACTCCAATCTGCGGAGTTTGTATTTTATTGAGAAAATGCCCATTTTTCGGGACAATTTGTCAAGGTGTTCGCGGGGTGGTTGAGCGCGGGTTGAGCTTGAGGGCAGAGAGTTAAAATTGAAAGAATGAAGAAAAAAAAAAGAAAAACTTTGTGGGTAATTTGTTGAATTTGCCAAACCCATGCCCAAATACTGCACATTGAAATTGTGAGATAGAGAGCCCTCCTATTGCATGGACCATAAATCACTCGTCAATTGGCCAAAGAACACAGAGTTTCAATTTTCTCCCGTCGCAACTCCCGCACCCAAAAGGGGGGTTTCATGGTGCTCACAGCCATTTGGCGGCATTAGCACTTTTGTCCGCGTGCCATGGCGCGATAGAGGCTTCGGCTGGAGCAACAATGTGAACACATCATCGGACATTCCGTTGGTTCTTAGTCACACACTACAGTCAGCCCAAGGAGCCCCTGGTGGAGAGGCACAAGGGGGGCACATGCAAATGCGCAAGGCGTCCAGGAGTCCCCCTGGTACACCCGCCTTCCGCCAAAAGAGCAACAAAAAAAAAAGAACCTCCACCACCGAAGGAAGGCTGAAAGTGTGCGGATGGGTGTTATAAACTCACGATATTTATTAGCTCTGTGTCAATAGACGCTGTACAATGTGTCGATAGAGATAAAAACATACGGTGGAAATGAGTAATATGCATCCCATGGAGGAATGTCTGGTGCAGAAATTAACACACCACCTTTTTGTGCAGCAGATATAGCACCAAGAGAAAGAAAAATCAGCTCCACCGTCGCAAGGGTCCTTTTTGCCATATACACCACCTGACAACATGCTGAAATACCTTCCCATCACAGGGAGTGAGAGAAATTCCACAATCATTTATCTCTGTGGTGTTTATTAATAACATTGGCATATAAAGGTAAACCTCAAGAGAGATGGATGGTGGTTGGTTGAGGGGAAAAAATAAGAATTCTAACAAATTAACACAAGACCACCTGAAGAACCGCATTGAGTGCATTGTGCCTAGTATATCATACTGCTTGAGTCACACATATGACACTCACAGCATCAAAATTACTTCATTGACAATCAGAATGGAACACAAAGCGTATAGGTATACTATTCGTCAGGCAAATCATCCAAAATGTTCATGCTATTGCGGTGATGTTGTGAAATCTTCGCGCATAAAATTTATTTGCCGAAGAAAATATGAAGAATATAAATTTACTAAGAATTTTAGGAATAAATAAGGAAATCATTTTTTAAAAATATTTACAAGGGCTCACAATAATTTAAAAATCGATCGCAATTTTTCTTAAAATTCTTTAAAAAAAATGAACAAAAAAATTATAAAAAAAATTCCTACGGATTTCTCTCAGACTGAAAATATCGGAAACATTTTGCAAAATACATTAAAAAAAATTATAAAATTATTTTTTTTTTTAAATTTTCTCATCTCTCTCATTGCAAGTTCCTGAAGAATAATAAAATTGTTACCGAACACCCTAAAATTGCTATGAAGCACACATGCATGAAAGAAGCATATGTGCTGGAAGCAAATGAGCATAGAGCGTGTCATTTAACCCAATGAAAAACATCTGAAATATTTAATATAAATTACCACTCTAAGCTATTTTGAGCACAAATAGATTAAATTTACATACGAAAGGCATTTCGTTTGCTTTGCAAAAGGCTTCGGAGAAAAAGAAATCCTACACCTTTTTCTTGTCCTAGCACCTGAAGGTTCACTTGAGCTAAGAAAAAAAATTAAAAATAAAATGCTAATAAATTTTGCGTGTCATTTTCATAAGCCGTGTTTTATGGATATTATACTTTATGAAAATGTTGTTGCTTTGAGTTCCGTTGGTTGGTTCTTGGAAAATATGTAATGTAGGTATATAGCATGCATTAAAAAGCCACAAAATGCAGCAAATATATTTTCCATTTTAGCTAGTTGTCCAAATTGGCCCCACAATTAACACCTCACCACAGATGACGAGGTGCAAAATGTTCACACAGGGAGTTAATTTTAATATTTGTAAGAGAAAGCACCGCGTGTTGATGTTGTTTGGGTTTATATACTAACTTTCTCGTTAACCTCTTGATCTGACTGCTGATGAGGAAGGTAATAAAACTCCTCTTCTATTAGAATATGGCTCCATGGGAATTTGCATTAAAAGAAAATTGAAATTTAATTAATGTGACAAATATCGGAGACACGATGGAGGAACGTAAGAGGCGCAGAGGTGATCACATTCTTTGTGTACAATATTTTCTGCAAGAATGCGACACTAATTTGCGTAGATGTGGCATGAAAATTGCTAGCGGATTTGATCACTATGTGCACTCTCTGTGTGTCTATTGTGTCGAATCATCTGAGGTCGCGCACGGGTATGGTGGGGCCAAATGTGCGGGATGCGTGGGTGGAGGACTACTGGTGTGTGACGCTTTGCGCGCGGCCTCATTCCTAAAGAGATCGCAGACACACCGAGAGTCGCGCATATTACAAACTCAAACCCAGGAACACCAAAGTCTGGCGGGCTAGCTCATGTGTGACCATGCAATCTTCTTACTTATTAGTCCGTCTTCTGACTCGAATCGCAAAGGCGCATTTGCATGCAGTCGTTCATCGCTTAAATGCCGCCACTTTGGGCAAAGGAGACATGCAAATATTTTCGCGGTATTTTGCATTGTTTGGCAGAATGGAAGAAATGGGGCTATATACAGATGATTTTCGGAACAAAAACAAATCATCTCAAGTACGATGACTGATCTGTGTACTCAATTCCAATTCCTCAAGCTCCATTTTGAGTCATCGCACGCTGCAGAAAAACAAGAAGCAACATGGCGAATTAACGGATCACCATGTTCACGCATAGTACCGAATGTGTCACTTAATTGGGGCTATACTAGGCTTAACTACTCATTTGTCAACCTGTCCTCTCTATGCAAATCCCCTCGCACAAGAATCTCTCTCTCCCCTCTGCATAAATGGCGGCATCTCCAACCGATTTTTCGCAAAGAATCCACACGCTATATATGCGTGCAAGAGGCTGGATCACAGAAGCAAATGCAATCAATCAGAAATCTCATGAATTACGACTATCCGCGGTATTTTATTATTTTATTAAATTATTGCGAATGTCGGAAAATTGATTACAACGCATGGGGAGTGTATTAAAAAGTAATGGCAAGTGGCCAGAAAGGAAGTCCCTGGCGTCGTGTCTCGCAAAACACTGTATAAATATACCGGGGCATTATACACTTTGCTGCTTGAATTAATTGCATCGCCACAGTCGAGGAAGATGGGATTTTGATGAATGATGCCTGCCATGGTTCCCCACTATGCCAGCGTGCAATTCACTCACCACAAAGTGCGTCAATTCGGGAGTATGGAATAGAGCGCACAAAGAACATCCAGCAGCCACTTCCACGACGGGAATCTCCAATTTATTCACAAACTTATTCACAACCTCCGGTGATTTTATTCTTTGTAGTAAAGTGACTAAGAATAAGTTGGATTTCTTGTTTTATTAAGTTTCTAAAGAATTTGCATTATTAAGAAGATATTCTTTGTAATAAGATTCTAGGTAAAGTTCAGAACGCACAGAGAATTGATAAGAATAACGTCTATGATTCAATCTAAGATCGACATGAAAATCATAAAATCAGAATAGGTACTCAGGAAAATACTTTACAGTGATCAATGATCTTTTATGGGTTCTATGGCACTCATCGTCTCCTCAAAATTTCACCAAATAAATAAAGGTAAAAGAAATGAAGATCAGCAACTAACCTGAGATAAACTGGCACCGTGTCTCCAAATCTTGAAGCAGCGAGAATTATTTGACCATCTGTTGCTGCCATGACTGTGGGTTCGTGGAGGGCTTTGCTTGTCTTGCAATGCGACACTCCTGCTTGATTACTTTGTAGCCACAGAGTATCCTAAGCCCCGATCACATTTCGTCCAAAGGGTAGGGTGTATGCTCGCCAGCACACGACTCATGCAAATCTCCACTGATCCGTGTGCAGAACACCTCCGTGGAAATCCAGGAGCTTCACTGCGTCGTGCTCTGAATTTGCAATCAACCTGAGTGTCTCGCAGTGAGATGAAAAGGCCAGGCAAATACTGGAAGAAAAATAAAATAAAATCCCCCCAAGTTAATTAAATATGTTAACACAGCTTACGTGCATAAATTGAAACAATTTAACTTTTTTTTTACTCCATTTGTATGCTCTTGACATTTTTTTTTCCTTGCTCTTCTTTGCCATTTTGAATACAAAAAAAACTTAAAATGTAGAAAGAAAGTGCATCAGATGATGTTTTGTATATAACAAAAACGTTTTTTCTCAACGTGAAGCCATTTTTTTTTCTGTGTAAATGTATATTTCTTTGTAGCTTTTTACAGCATTAAAGTATCATAATAATGCTAGATGGGCAAGTTGAAGAAAAAAATCTCAGAGAAGTTGCTTAAGAAAGCAATTAGTGAGAATTTCACTTTGACCAACAAAAATACAATAATTCAGTGACGATTGTTGCGGCATGTGACGCATCATCGCGTTGCTTGGATGACCTTAACCTCAATTTTCTTTTTACTTTTCTTTTTCTCAAGCGCACCAAGCATGTGCCGGAAGTTTATGTGAGGCTCTGTTGGCGAATGAACCCAGCCCATGTTGTTGCGAAATTTTCATCAATCGACAAAGAGACGATCAAAAGTTGCCGGTTTAACTGTTAAGGGGTTAGTCATTGAGAAAAATCCAATCTTTCATTTCTTCTATGCTTGAATGGAATTTTATTTTAATGACTTTATTGCTTTATAACTGATTCTATTAATAAAATTGAAAATGAATGAAAATCCATTTGATCATCAGTAGCATAAAATAAACAAAATAAGTTAGAAATGTCAACTAATTAAGGTAGACATATTGGACTAATTGACGTCTAGACTGGAAATGTTGTATTTCCGGTTCTTGAACTACTTGGTAGGTTAGCTAAATGTTCATTTGACTATCCAATAATTATCTTACTCAACCAACACTTTTATGGTTAATAATGTTTTGTGTCGTCTTCATAGTATGCTACACCTAACCTCACTTTTACGATCTCAAAGCAATAAAAACGAATAAAACTCGTCATAATCACTTGAATGGTTGAATTTCTTGCATTTCATTTCAATTAAGTGAAATTCGGTTTGTGTTTTTTTCATTTCTACCAGCGAAATTGGAACAATTTCTCTCCGAAGATGCTTTCTTGTTCATCAATTTCACTGCAAGTTTCGTTTACAAACCCAATTAGATTCGTAGCATGAAATGTTTGTTTTGCAAAGCACTGCAAATTTCTGACTAAATTTTTTTTAAAAAGTTTTCTCATGTTTTAGCGATTTCATTTTTCATCTTTTTGGGGGGACTTATTAAAATGAAAAAAAAAAGCTCTGAAATATTGATTTTTTTGTCAATGCATTTCCATAAAGTTGTTTTAATTAAGGCCACACCGACTGCCGCTGATGAGCGGTGCTGAAGGAAAAAAGTCCACTAAAAGCGCGCCATATACATTTTCTTCAGAATTAATGAAGCATCTTGTTAAAAGTACATTTATTTCTTTGGGATGAACATTTCGTTTGGAAGATGAGAGAGAAGAAAGATTGAGAAAACTCCATCTTAATGCCATGATGGAGAAAGAAATGTTTGGAAGGTTGTTGCTTCGTGCGGGAGACAGTGATTTGACCATCAAAAGTAAATTTAATCCATTTTCTTTCATCAACCTCACAATGTTATATGTGTTGGTACTTACAGTGCGGAACGGCACCTCAAGTTACATTCACAAATATTCATTTTGCTCATTTTCTTTTATCCACATTTTCTGCGTGCTCGAGGCGGATGCAAATGAAGAAAATCGAACATCTTCAGCAAATCATCTCACGCATCTTCACTTTATGCTAAACTCCTTTTTTTTCTCGCAATTTCTCAACTTGCGTTGATTGAAGAGAAACCTCAAGAGATGAGAAACATGACGACTAAATTGTCAGTCGCATTTTTCTCCATCATCATTCTTAAAAAATTAAAAGTAAAAAAAAAAATTGCCAAGTTGCAAGAAAAAAAAACACAAGATATTTCTTTTTTTTACATGTTGTGAATTAAAACGCTTTGCTTATTAATTTTAAAAAGAAAAAAAAACGAATCAATTACCAACTCCATCTCAGCTATATATACCCGCTAAGAAGCTTATAAGTTCATGGTGAAAATTAATTTCAATCACTTTCTGATGCGCCACACCTTTCAGTTTTGATGTTGGTTTAGAGAAGTAGAAAAAAAAATTGCCTCAATTTCCGGATTCATGCTGAAATGCGGGAGAATGGATCAATAAACCAGAGTGTGTTTGTTCTTGACCCATTCGCGCGCATTGATTTGGCCGGAAAAGGAGGTGACTTCTGGCACAACACCAGCTGATAAAAACACACTTTTTATAGCCTTTTCACACCTCAAATCACGATGTTTGGATTGCAATTTTGATCGAATCATTTCGGTATGTGGGAAGGGGGTAATCAGTAGGAGGAATTAAAGATATTTCAATAAATGAGAAGACAAAAAATTCATTAAAAATAGGAATATTACGTACACCTATGAGATATTTTATTATCAATTTCCAGTCTTAAGTGCATTTTATTTGAACAACTTTTAATTAAAGTGAAGGGATTTTATGATAAAGTTAAAGTGCAAGGTAAGAATCAGGCGCCATCATTCTCTTATTTATTGACTGATTCTTAATCGAAATTGATAAAACGTTTAAGTAGAAATTGAATATTCTTTTGCTTAAAGTGCGTAGAAATAGCATAAAAATATTTATTTTCACAAAATTCGAATGGACTTCGATTTAAGGAAGAATCTTAGAATTTCTTATGCGAAATTTTAAGAGCTTCAGGTGAGAATTGACTTTTTAAGATAATTTTGAAATCATACTTTGCAAAAAGTTCCTGAGGTCGATCAGGTAAAATTGCACTATTATAAATATATCAACCAGGCGTCTCCATCTAATCTTCTTTGTTAATTTTATTTATAACTAAATGTTTTGACTAATGAGATGTCTAATTTTCCATTAATTGTAAAAAATTTTAATCCTTTAAAAAGCAAAAAAAAACTTATAAACATCCTGTATTAGTCGCCGTTGCATAAATTTAAAGACTTTAACCCTTTAAGGTTTTTTGGGTCATACGCTGACCCAAACGTGAAACATTTTATTTTTTCAATTATTTATGAATGTAATTGTTTTTCCATGTTAAAAATGCATCAAATTCACGCATAAGGGGTCAAAGAAGACGTTCTGAGTGAGAAAAGTTCTCTAAAAAAATTCATAGAATAAAAATCGCGATAAAAGAGCGCATGTTTCAATGTTTTTATGTTTCACGTTGGACATTAAAGGGTTAAAGGCTGTTTTGAAAGAAAAAGGGAGAAATTAAATCAAAATGTTTTTGCTTGTTGGAAAAACAATACGGCAGACAGATGGCAGATTGAGAACTGAAGGAAAAAAGTCTCCCTTTTGCGAATGAAACTTGACTCCAATCATCTGATAATGAGTACAATTTTAAAATTCAAAATGGCAATTTGTATCCAGTTTCAATTTCCGCTTAGGATGATCATATGCGTATGTTCTTGTTCTCCTTGTAGATGCCCTCTGAGTGGTGCAAAATAAACTTCTCTGCGCATTTAATGCTCCGGGGGGCTAAAGGTGAAAAGTGACTTTTTCTTTGTCTGGGTGAAAATGAATCTTCCCTCCTTGGTGTCATGTCGCGCCATTCATGCTTGAAATGGCATATTTAATAACAAAATAATCGCACTGAATCTCATTTCTTTGCTCGCGCGAATTGACTCAACACGATACTCTTGCTCCGGGGGCTTTGCATCTCTTGATCTTCTCCCCTATCGTTCCTATATATGCCATTTTTTGTCGTCTCCCAGAGTTTTCCTCCTGCACAATTTGCATATATGATCTTTTATGATCTTCATTATGATGCAAACATAAATATCCAAAAGCAAATGAGTTTATTATATTGTGTGCGGTGTTTTGCGGATCTCGCGAGGCGGCACACGTGAGGTATGTGGTTAGATGTACTAGAGCATAAATTTTTGTAGTAAAACGTAAAGAAATTGAAACTATTAAATGTGAAGTTTATTTTTATCGTTTCCTCTCTCTTGCAAATGAAATGAAACACCCGGGTTTCGATGGGTTATAGTACGGGGAGGTACGGGGAGGTACGGGGGGGGGGGGGGTACAGAGAGAGGTGCACAGCGAGGAAGGTATATAATAAGAAAAGAAAAGAAAAATATTTAAAGTAAATGATGGTTTTGCATGAATGACTCCGTCGGGATGGATGGCTGACTGAATTGTTGCGCGACCTCAACATTGAGGAGGGAATTCATTGCCTTGAATCTGCCACATCGCATTTGTTTTGTATTCAAATGCCCCTGGGAGACGTGGCGAAGAAGCTGAGAGACGAAGACGTTGATGGTCAGCCGGCCGGCACGGTAAACACGATAAATTCTCTCTTTCTATGTAAAAGGGTATTTGCATTGGCAATGATGAAAGATGCTAAATCTCATTATACAGACACATTCGGTCGATTTATGTTGTGCCCCCGCACTGAGGTCGCCCCAGAACCCGCGAAAATCTCCCGCCCTGGACACACCGAAATTACCTTACGAACACCGCATCACATTGCAAGAAGGTTGGCGGTTGGTAAATCATCTAACTACGAGCAAATTGATTACGCGGAAGCTGTTTATGGTGTACAAATTGTAGGGAATTCTAAGCGATGGATTCCGACCATGAAACTTCATCTATTGTGGTGGCAAAAGAGATGAAATGAATGTGTGCGCGCTTAGCAATTATAGTGCTAATGAACTCCGAGATTTGCTTTCGCAGTAAAATTCTAACTCCACCCTTTTCCAATTCTTTGCTTATTGGAAAACACTTTTTCCTGCAACCTCTCTCCATTATACATATTTAGTACCAGTAGCGAAGCTAGGGAGGGTGTGTTTGGGTATCTAAACATCCCAAAATTTATGTTTCTTTTCGAACATTAATAAAATAAACATCAAATGTTAGAAAAGAAAAGAATTCCTTTTCTACATAAGCCACTCCAAGAGCAACAAAGGGGTTAATCATTATAGAAATTAAATTACTTGAGAATTTTTTTTAGAAGTTCTTTTGCCACGAAAAGTGAGAATTCCTCACTTGTATTTCCCCTCTATATCAGTTTCATTTTAAATTACTTTTTTTTTCAAATAAAAAAAAACAGAAGAAAAAATCCAGTAAATTGTGATGAACTGAATGCCCTTTTAGTCAGGAATGATGACCTCATGAGCCATGTGCAAGAAGGAGAAGAGGAGGATCTCAGAGAAATCACAGAAAGGTGCAGTAACTCACGAAAGGAGCTTTAAATTGGTCAGATGGATAATCAACGTTTTTCAATTTGCAATTTTTTCCCATTATTCCTTCGTCAGTTCCATTCAACTGAGAGCGATGCCTGAGATCGTGATTACCAACCCCAATCGCCTCCCCAAGTCAATGTGAATACAAATTGCCTTCTCACGGTGATCCTTCGTCTTCGTCAGCCACATTGGAATCATAAATATTTTGGGGACAATTGCATTGACTACAGAGCAATTGGCATTCTTTTAAGTTTTTTTTTGAGGTCACTGACCCCCTTTAAACGTTGGGGATTCACTTTCATCTGCAATTCATTCTCAAGAAAATGGAAGAATACACCGAGTTTGTATAGACATATGTATGTATATATTTCTTTTTCTCACCAAAACCAATTCTAAAGAGAGTTGCGCGTTTTTCGCTCCGGTGTACGACCACCCAAGAAGCGAAAAACTCTGTAAATTGCCTCGTTGTCAGATCGAATCTCACAGGCTTTGGCTATTCTTTTTCCATTCTTTACTTTTCACCTCGCTTTTTGCTACACATAAAACCATTTGGATGTCACCCAATGAATGAAACACTAAATTCAGTGTCCGAGAAATAAATGGCAGATGGGAAGTGATAGTGAAATTCTATATATAATATATAGGATACCAACAATCAGGGAGGAAGATGCTGCAATTTTGATTCATTGGAGATTGTAGCACTATCAGGGGGTGTATGCCTACCGCACTGTATAGGTACTTTCACTTCCATTTCACTGACCTTCTTATATACGGTGAATGTTTGTGAAGGTCGTGCAATGGTGCCATGGTTAAGCAGAAGAGCTTTATTAATGCCTTCCTCTGTATGAAGCTTCTGAAGTTTAATTTAATTTACACCGATTTATTTTACACCGATAGAGGCATTTTAAATATTTTAGGATTTGGTATTTTCCATGTGCTGCATAATTATATTTTTTAGAAGTAATATGAGATTCTCCAACAATTCGTGTTGTCAAAGTTACATAATATTACAAAAAAGAATTTCAAACGCTTAAGATTTTCCAACATATACCTGAGTAAAAGAAAGATGATTTTTTTTTCATAAAAAAATGTTTAACATCAGGTAGGTACTAAGGACTTAATATTTAATTAATTTAAAAATAATATGCACTTTTAGCTACCTTAGCCGAGACACAGTTCGTACTGTAAAAGAATAACTTTGGTGTGTGTTCTATTTGAGAATTCTTAAGAAATATTAAAAAAAAAAAGTCTCCCTAGAAATATTTTCTTTTCTTATGTTCTGGGGTTAATCTCATATTTTCATGAATGTGTCTTGATTGACTAGATTTTTTATAGCAAGAATCAGGTGCATACGGGAAATGAGGGCGCTGTCTGTTAACTTTATAGCAATCAGCAATTGATCTTAATTTTTTCTTTCTTTCTGAATAAAACAATTGAGAAAGTTAAGAAGTTTGTATTTAATTCACTTCTTATAAATATGAAACGTAAATATGTTTTTCTATTTGTCACAATTCCTATTAATGATAGCAATATTTATAAATAAATAATACAAAATATATGACATTTAAATATAGATTTATGATTATATGGTACAGAGGCGAAGCACGTGCTTTAACCTTTTCTCTGAATTTTCTTATTTGACAGATTTAGATCATTTTACAAACAATCTCATGAACTTTTCAATGAATTTACTTGCAAGATGATTGTTGCTTTTGCGGTATCTGCCGAAATATCTCAAAAATGTCATTAAATGCACCAATTACGTCTTCGGGTACAATAGCATTGCAATTTCACGTAAATGGTATTTGTCGCCAAATCACTTTTACTTGAGAATTTTGCGCATGAAAATGTGGAGAGATATTTATCAAATTGTAAAGACGTCCATTTATGGTTTTATTGGTGAAAAGGTGCTCAATTGTGAGGCATACGATAGAGATCTCATGTGTGTGTGATGCAGAATTGCGGTAATTGGTGGCATTTTTGGCAAAATGTTGTGAATTATCCGTGTGTTGGGTGTGGTGAATGTTGTTGGCCCCTCGCAATAGTCAGATCCTTGGTAAATGCGACTTGCTGGAAAGTGTTAGGAGTTTACAACAAAGGGCCAAGACTTTCAGTGTCTGGCGGCCACAAAATGACAATTGGTGTGATCAAGAGAAGTTTTCTCAGGCAATAAATGGGCCCTGCTGCGGCATAAGAAACAAACCATGAGATTGTTTCGTATTTATATTGTGTGGTGTTTGTTATAATAAAAGAGGAATTGGTCTCCATCTCTTTTTCTATTGTTGAATATTAAATGCACATGGTATATTATTATTTATTGTAATAATAACAATAACATACATAGCATAATGTTTCAAAAAATGCGACACACACTTTAGAGAAGGTGGAAAAAATTAAGTTCTGCTACTCTCACATCTTTCTCACTACCTATATGTCTTCTTGTAGGTATAATTTTCTTCATTTGAATGTGGCATCTTCTTTGCGGCCATAGAGGGTATTATTACCACTATATGTAGTTTGAATAGCATTCAATATAACTCTACTGTTCTCAGCGCACTATGTGTAGAGAGAGAGGATCTATTATATACCTTCTTTCCGCTATGGAAATTTATTCATGGAGCAATATCGTCTGCAAGATGACAAGAACTAACAACATCCATTGAAGTTTGTTAAATGTGTCTCTCCGTGTCTTCTGAACCGCGCGAGCCTTTATTCTGTGGGAATTCACCTCATCCCCATTTCCCCTGACCTCCACCGTATAAACACCCCCTCCCTCCCATGTATACTGTACGTATACATAGTCTCTTCCTGTGCAATGAAGCAAATTGCGGATTTAGAGGAAGATTATGTCCGTTAAAGACACAAATCGCGCACTCATGTGCCCCGCGGAGAAATTACCAACATTTTTCACCTTCCCTGATAAGACACAAAAATTATCTCAAGGTGACTCCACCGATCCGACTTATGGTTGCACAAACACCACACGGATTATCTCTCAATTATCCGGGCGAAGTGGAGGTGCAAAAATAAGCTCAGCGCGTAATTACAAGCCATCACATCTTGCAGCATTTTCTTCATTCGCTCATGCATCCCCAGTGCCACTAGAGCCAGTTTTACAGAGCCTAACAAGCCAAAGTATTGTGCTTCGGGTTTCTTTTGCCATACAGACGATCTAATAATAGTTTCTCTCTTGCATGGAAAGAAGGTGGAGGTGGACCTCAAGAACTTCTTCTATGTGCTTCTCTTTTTTCTCAAGTTCTTGCAGCTGCCGTTCCCAGCATACTTGCACTGAGAAAACAGAGGTAATCACGCAAAATCACTAAGAGAGTTTCTAGATTAAAGATTTTACTTACGATTCACTATTCAGCAAATATTAACCTGCTCATAGAGTGAGTACCCTAAGATTGGCAGTTTGAAAAAAACATGAAAAAAATTTAAAAAGTTGATTTTTGAACGTTATATGGAGAAAATGTCAAACGTTAAACAAAATGTTAATAAAACAAACAAAAAAAACTAATGTAGAAAATAAATTACAATTGTTAGAACAGAAATGTCAAACGATAAGAATAATTTGAAAAGAAATGTAACCAGTTGGAAAAAATGTCAAATGTTCGGATAAACGTTTAACAGTAAAAAAGAAATGTCAAATGTTACAATCAAAAATAAAAATTTGTTCTATATTTTTGGATTCTCTGAAATATGATAATTTGTAATAATTTCTTTTTAAGAATAAAACTTAACTAAATAATAAATTTTATTCAATCTAAAAATATTTTTTTTCTATTCATTGATCTTTTGGTTTTTAATTTTTTAAGTTTTCCAAAATATTATTAAATTTAAAATATGAAAAATAAATAAATTTCTTGACGTTTTTTTTAACTCTCAACACTAAACCAAAGGGTTCAGGTCATAAGACCTGTGTAGGACCGCCATACATCATTTCTTGTCATTTTCGTGAATGGTTTCTTATCTATTTATTTTAATCTTCAATCTTTCATGCTATCAACTCTGTGATGGCTTCTATTGTGTCTTATCGGGTGGAAACGTTCGAAAATAGCACTCTTTCTAATGACCCATCACACACAGAGAACTATTGAGGAATTTGATAATTTTCAATTTCATTGGAAAGCCCCATTAATTTTGATAATACTTGTATTTATCGATGGGGAAATTTTCTCATCAGAAAGTCAACCTTCGCGCGAACATCTCGCATATAGTTAAGCTCCGTGTGCAGAAAAAAAAGAAGAAGAAACTCGTGTGCAATTTTCTATTTATTCTTGAGTGGTTCTTTTTGCCATATATATTCCAACCATAATCATCCTGCGGGCGGGGGCAGGTGGGAGAGTTGAGAAGAAATCTCTTGATGGAGTCTCATGGTTAAACATATAGAATTTGCATACAAAATAATAACACATGTTGTGGTGTATCTTTTCATATGAAGGAATTCTTTCAGTGAAGCTGGAAAGATTCTTCAATATGTTGATTTGTTACTTTTTCACATTAGGCCACTTTTTTCCCTCCCTTTTTTGTACCTGGTGCGCAATACACCACCATAAGACGAGCTATATAAACACGTGGAAAGCGCGATGCTTCTGAGGAGAAGCAATTTGTCCGTGTCTCGAATACAATGACCTTTCTTGATTATGTTATTTGTTATTTGAATTTTACTATTAAAGTCGCACACAAGAATGCTGCTCCACCGCCACAAAATGGCAAAGATACGGATGGTGTAATTCGTCAATTTTATGCTTTATTATTGCCGTTTAATTTTCTGCCAAGAAAATTGAGCAACTGACCAGAATTATATATACTCTGTGCCCCGTCTGTGCCACAGCGAGATACTTTCTGCTATATGAGGGACTCTTCGATCTTGGCCGCGACAGAGATTTCCTCCATCGATAGTGTCTCATGTACATCATGTTATTTAGTCTTTTAGGAACATTTTTATTTTCGATGACCCCCCAAGATTAAGCGTCGTGATTGCCAATAGAGAGACTCCACCGCGTAGACCAATAAACTCTGTCACTCGGTGAGGAAGTGGACACACAAAAAAGCAAGACGGGCGTGATTGAGAATTTTGAGAGAAGTAAAATTTAACCAAATCCAAAGAGAGGTCCCAAAGAACAAAAGAAATCACTCACAAAGATCGAGATTCCGCCAATCAAAGTCATTTCGATAGATTTTCCAATTTAGAGTAGGTACCACGTATATATTTGAAACATCTGGTTGGGCGCGAGCATTTGAATGATATGCCAAAAAATCATGTCGATTAAAGCTAATTTGGTCGTAAATGGTCTTGGACTATTTAGGAAGATGAACCCAATTTAACGTTTTTGGTTTGAATTGATTGTGAAATTATAAACGTAATTTTTGCTTCAGACAGTCTAATTTTTTTATTGCTAAACAATTTAATAGCACTCCACTAGAATTATCTGAAAAAAGTCCACAAAGATTTGTCCAAAAATGTAAGAAAATGACGTCATTGTATTTGGTAAGAAATAAAGCTAAATTCAAACTTCAAACTTTCCTGAAGTTAAAACGAGTTTTAAGTGAACGAAGGTAAACGATCGATATATTTATCACATCGTTACAATTTTCATCTCAAAAATATAATAATAAAATACATGATAGTCACCATCTTTCAATTGGATCTCCCATGCATTGCTATGCTGCTATGCAACAAATTTCAATTGACTGCTGAGGAGGGGAATATATGGAGTTGCATGGGGAGTTGCAGATGGTCTCGCGGGATGTTAAGTGCCCCGTGCAAGTCATCAATTGTGGGTGTCGGGAGAGGTCTCTCACAGCTCTCTTGTGTGGCTAGAGGGTCCCCATTTTCGATGGTGCATGACTTCCTCTTTGTGCCGCGATAGAGTGTGTCCAATGGCGGAAAATGTGTGCACAGTGTCATGCTCGTTATTGCTCTCTCATCTCCCTAATCCGGCGTAGTCGATACACCTAAACTTAACGGTACAACCGCATTTCACATCGCGAACGGCTAAAATACACGCACTTGATACTATTCCACCCAAAGAGAGTGCAGGAGAAGGTAATTTACTTCACCATCTGTCTTCGTACCCGTACACCCCGTGTGGACTGCAACGGGCCCCGCGTCTCCGTGTAAATATTGGACCTAATCAAGCGGAATCTCCCCGCGTGTGTGCGCGAGGCAATGAAAAAAAAAATGAATTGAAACTCGCGCGAGATGTTTGATGGATGCGCCTCTTGATGAAGGTATAGGTCAAATGTTATGTAAGATGGATAAAGAGAAATAATCTCACACTACAAGTCCTCCAAATCAATCACGAGACACCTAATCAATGCGAGAAATCTCACAACATTTCCTCTATATAATATTTTCCCCATATCCACCGAGAATCTCAATAAGGTGTGAGATGTTATTTATGGTTAAAAAAAGTCGAATAATTGAAATTTCTCACACAAGATTCAATTATTGAAGAAGCGCTCAATTACTTCCTTGAAACTTATATGCCACTCAAATTTTTGTACGTATCGTGTGCGTGCTGAAGAACTTCATGATTGATGTATGTACCTACATTTCTATGGAATAATAAAATGCTGCTAGAAGCATCAAGAGAAGAATGGTCGCTAAATGATCATTCTTCCTTATTAAAATATTCAAATCTTGATGAGATTTCGACCCTTTCGATGATATAATAGAGTTTCAATAGCAAAAAGCCACGCATATATTATGTAGGTAATCAAAAGCTTTACAAACAAGAGAATTGGAGAAGGAATAAAATGCTCTGATTTATTCGAACAAACAACATAATGTCAATGATTTCAAAAAATTAAGGTGGTGCATAACATTTAATCTAAAAGTGTTAAGTGAGATAGTTTTGGCCAAAGGAGTTTATTTATTTTGAGTCTCTAAAAACATATTCTAAATGATCACGAACATTTGATAAAAGCTCAACAAACTTTCGATCGCTGAAAATCACACAGTTTCTCTGTTTTTAGCTGTGTTTCTTTCAGACACAGCTTTTGTGTACCGAGCAAAATCGAAAGTCGTCAGATCGGGCTCAAACTTGGGATGAGCACGAATTAGGGTCCCCACATTCTAAAAAACGTATGCGCCAAAAATAAGTTTTTTCCGGCCGGCCGTCCGGCCGTCCGGATTCCAAACTTAAATTGCAAGAGAACGGTGATAGATAGAGACTTGCGGTAAACGGCAAAGTTTAAATATCGACCTGAAGAAATCCGATTATGAGGTCAAATCCACCCCCCCACCCCCACGTCCGCCATTTTGAATAACCTCAAAATTTTGTTTTCGCTATATCTCAGCCCCTGTATTAGCTAAAAATCTGAAATTTTTATATGTTGTAGGGGCCATCAAGAACTTTCCAACGATACCTCATTTTTGAAAATCGGTCAAGCCGTTTAGTCAATATGGCCGCCACAATTTTTCATCGAAAATCGACCATAACTCGAAAACGGCTTGACCGATTTTGATCAACCCGGGGTCAAATGAAAGCTCTCAACAAACCCTACAACTCTCTGGAACATACGAAGTTTCAAAAGTGACCGCTAGGGGGCCAAAAATCAAAAACAAAATTTTCGATGAGTTTTCGATGAATATCTCGAAAACGACGACATAAATTTTTTTCATTTTTTGATATGTTGTAGCTGACCATATTATCTAGCTCCATGCCAAAAATGAAGAAAATCTATGGATCCGTTCTCGAGATATAGCCTTCCAAAGTTGGCATGTCATATCTCGGGTTCTACAAGTCCGATCTTGATCAACTCAAGCGCAAATGAAAGGTTTCGTGAAAACCTACAAATGTCTAGAACATTGCAACTTCGAGAAATGACCGCAAGAGGCGCTAAAGTCAAAAACAAAGTTTTCGAAAATTTCGAACTCGAATTTTTCGAAAATGGCGACATAATTTTTTTTCATTTTTCGATATGTTATAGCTGACTTCAAGACCTTTCAAACAAAAAAAAAATTATGAAAATCTATGGATCCGTTCTCGAGATATGGCCTTCCAAACATTTCTTAGGGTATGACTTTTCAACTTTTCCCGACTTTGCGCGTATTTAAATTTATTCGCGTTCTAGTTTGCTCTCACAAAATTGGTACACTGAAAGAAACACAGCTCCCGTAAGCTTGGTCAGCTTACCAGTACATTTTTTTTTAATTGTTCATTCAATGAATAATAAAAAGCAATTTGGATCTTAATTTTCCAGCACTTCTTAAAGTTTTCTTGAGTCTTCAGGGGATTTCACATGAGAACTTAAAAATGAATAAAGTCCTTTTGGTTAAATTTTTCGATTAATCATTGAAATTAAACAAAATTCTAACGATCCCAGCAACATTGAATTTACATTCTCTAGAAGATCTCGCCGTTGTGATAGTGCAAATGCAAAAGAAATATTAATTTCTTTGAGACTCGATCGAACTGTAAATAATTATCACGTTTCGATGGTCATCTCCGGTAATCACAGAGGGACGCACTTGCGTTCCTGGTGAAGTCACATGTGGGGTCATTGAGGTTGATCAGGCAACAACTCCACGTGCATAGACCCACAAGGCACGATGGTGCTTAAGAATTTATCCGGACAATGTGTGCGCAGAAAAAAATCTTCACGAGATCGCACAAATCACGACCATGGTGTGCCTGCTGGGAACCCAAAACGGGATTCACAAATGATATTCAGTCCATCTCGATGCCCAGAGAATTTTCGTGCTTCAGCCACGCCGCCCCCTATGTGTACCTCTGAACTCCCTGTGAGGTGAGGTGCATCACATGAGGCTGGATCCAGAAGTATGTGGATGGACCTTTTTGTTTCTCTCGTGACAAGATTGTTGATTATTGCGCGGGAGTGCATCGTTGGTGCCTCTTCCTCGTGGTTTTAGCATAAATTTCAATTTCATCACGTGAATTTTGAAGGGAAAATTCAAATTGTAAAACACCAGCTCAAACCTCTGGTGGATGACCCCAAGAGTATCAGCCAAGTCATATCTCTTGCTATATGGACAAGCTGCCGGTACGAGGAACCTGTTGATTGGAATTCTCCACCAAACACTCCTCAATCACATACAACACTCCGGTGAATTCTATTGATGGAATTCTAATCGTGCAAAAAAAAAGGTATCTCAACCTCGCTAAAAATGAAAACTAACTAATGATTCGCGAGAGTGTTGCCAATATTTTAGCATGATTATATTCTCTGCGCAGTACAAAAGAGCAATTTTTAATGGTTGGGTCGTTTGTGTGAAAGTGTATCTGGAACTAATTTTCAAACGCCTCGTTCTATTTACGAAGTCAATTGGTGAGGAAGGTATATATCGCGAGTGAAGAGGAAAAAAACTGCGAGACACCCAATTGCGACACTTCTCACCTCTGCAAGAAGTGTCTCTCATGATTTCACATGCAATCTCACTCAATAAATCACGATTTCTTAATTACTCTTCCCCGCGCACCATATTCCAACCCAAATCAACTCGTGGATGGTGCTACGCTATTTTGCCTTTTTGCCCCATGTTTTTGCAAAAAGAGAAAGATTTTTAGTGCGAAAATGGGACAGAGATTGGTAAAGTGATTAAGGAAGAAGCATTCTTAAATGCTTTTAATTTATATTTTGTACTAGAAGATTTTAAGATTAGGTTAGGCTTAATTTAAACTGGATGCATTATTTACGGTTTTACCAATTTGAATTCTATTAGACGATCAAAATATTTGCCTTATCGGGTTCGCTCATCAAAATTTGTAAAAATAATCTAAGAAAAAAGCATTTAACCCCGATTCATTCTGACTTAGCCTTTAAAGTCTAAAAACATGACCTTATAAAACTTACGTCTAATTTAATACAAATGAGGCCTTGCTGAAAAATCTTAGACCTGGCTAAAGAAACTTAGGCAGGGCTTTAAAATGGTAGGACCTATTAACTTAAATAACTTTGGCTTAACTTTAAAAAAACTTAGGCCTTTCTAAAAAAAAAGTTTATTCTCAAATCTTAAACATTGCTAAAAATTAGCTTTAGATTATAAACCCTAAGCCTTGCTTAATAAAACTTAGGCCTTCTCTTGTCTTTCTAGCATTTATAAAAAAAATCAAAAGCACATTTGGAGTATTCATTGTTAAAATTGTCTGAACCACTTAAGATTTATCGAGTGCAAGAGTTATTCCATTTGGTGTAAGAAAATTCACAGGTGTTCAATTTTGAGCGGTGAATACCAGTGAATACGATCAAATGGAAATATCTGGCAATTTTTTTTTGCTTTAATTCACTTACATTTTAATGGAAGAGCCAATACAAGTTGCCGAAGATTTCTTCAAATATGCTCTCTTTCCTTTGCAGGTTCATCAGTTGCGCGCACTCAACGTTGGATATTTAGCCATTAACCGATGATCATCTGCAAGAGAAGAAGGAATGGGTGAATGATGAGAAAAATGAGGCACATCTCGGGGGATAGAAATGGCTGCAAGTGGTATGGAGTTACAAATTAAATATAATAAATATATTATTTTACATAATCATTCAATTACCTAATTGCTCGTCATTTTTTTTAAACTCCATCCACAATCAAATGGCGGAGGGATATTAAATAATAACAATATACCCAACTATAATTGTTAGATGTTGAAAAAAAAAAGGATTGTTTCATATCTAAAGAACACCGTGTGGTGGATTCTCTGGGCAATCCATAACCACTGTATGTGCGGTGCTCGATGGTAGATAAATGCAATTGTAGTAAATTAATAAGAGAATCACACAGAGGAGACCCATTTGATTTTATATGAGTTGTAACATTGTGATTTTCACGCTCTTGCGGTATATTGATGCACTATCGTTAAGAATTGAGATCGTGCTTAATGGGAAACCGGATAAAATTATCATTAAGTTTTTTTTCTTCTGATATTTTTCTTTTTGCTTGTCCACATAAAACATACACGAAGATAGATTTTATCCCCATAAGATTAAGATGGGGAAACATTTTAAAGAATAGAATGCAGTGTTTCCTTCTAAAGCGAGATCACTTTCTATTTTAAATGATCAATTCTGGGTCATTCTGTGCCATGCGGTTGTTTTAAAGCCTTTTTAAACGTTAAATTTAATTTATTAAATTGTAATAAGAACCAAAGGCGTAGTTAGAAATCTATTCTAAGAGGTGTTCTAATTTTTATGGCACAAAAATAATTTAAACCTGAAGCTTTTGAATTTTTGAGGTGCTTAGATACCCCAAATTTCCACCCTGGCTACACCCCTGATAAAATCTGTTTTAAAATTCGATTAAATCCTTTCACCATGATCGAAATTGAATTTTATCTGATTTTTCAAAGGGGAAAGGGAAATGTGGTGCACGAAATACAAGACTCCGTCTTACAAATAATCTCAAATGACAAATTCTGTATCATTAATTTGTTTTTCAAGAACTGTTAGCAACTGATTGTAGAACTAAAGCTAATCAACTTTCTATATGGGGTGAGAGAACACAGCAATGAAACATAGTGCTGCACTATCTTGTAGCAACTATTTGCATTAGATTGCAGATTTGTGTGGTGTGAATGGCAATTTTGTGCTTCACCTTCGCGTGATGGAGGGAATTATTAATTATTAAAGTGTATTTTGGTATTATACTATATCTTGTGCAGCAGTTCAGAGACCTTCGTAGAATATTGCCTTAAGAATGAGAGAAAAATATATACCTACATAATACAAAATAACATACATAATTCGAAAGACTTGAAGAGAATATATTTTATCCAGGAAGACTGTAAAGTGTTTCAGCTTCATTATTACAGCATTTTTTAACCAATAACCGTTTTCTTTTCTTTCAAGTGATGATTTTGCATTAAGTCAGAGGTCTTTTTACGATGGTGGATGATTTTTTTTTTCTTGGGAGTTAGCACTTCTTTGGATTTAGCAATAATTTTCAGCCGATTTGAGGCGTGCAAGAAGAGTAAATAACTTACACCGTGAGACAATGTGTGAAATTGGAAAGACATAGTGGCGTATGTGCATTCGCACAGAAGATGACAAGTAAATCATATAATTATTTTCTAAATTTCATAAATTATAAAGCATAAAATTTAAACATCATCATCATGTGCGATGGCAAAGCATGACGCTATTTAAAAGTCATCATCATCCTCGTGACGCTTCTTGTGGCAATTTTTTTCCTACTCTTCCTACTTCTTCCTACATCCACCTTCAATTTATTAGTTGGTGTTCCACTTCGTGGCCAACACCAAGTATTGTAATCGTCGGAAAAACCGGCCACCTCAGATCGGGTTCAAACTTGGTATGAGCACGTTTTAGACATCCCACATTACGAAAATGGTGGTGGAAAATTTTTGATCCGGCCGGCCTGCCGGCCGGCCTGCCGGCCTGCCGGCCGGTCGCCTAAACTTTGCCTTATAACTTTCGAACGGTAAGAGATAGAGACTTCCGGTTTGAAGTTTTCTATAGAAATATGGGTGTAAAATTTCATTTTTTCGCATTTTCAAAATCCAAGATGGCCGCCGTCCGCCATTTTGAAATACTATCAATCACTTCCCTTATAGCTAGAGGTCTGAAATTTTAGTATGTTGTAGAGCTCAGAGAGACGTTTTCATCAACAATTCATACTTGACAATCGGTCAAGCGGTTTAGCAAATATGGCGGCCTTAAGCAAAAAGTGTTTTTTCGATACAACTCGAGAACGGCTTGACCGATTTTGATCATCTTGGTATCAAATGAAAGGTTTCAAGAAGCCCTACAACTGTATAGAACATTCCAAGTTCCAAAAACATCCGCAAGAGGCGCTAAAATCAAAAACAAAAATTGCCTAACTTTAAGAGGCAATATCTCCCAACATCTGTTATAGATTTCCTTTAAATTTTGATATGTTGTAGCCTGACTCAATATCTGTCACCAGTCCGAAAATGAAGAAAATCTATGTCGCCGTTTAGAAGATATGGCCATTTGAATAATTCTTGCATTTGAAAAGTTCTAAGAACCATATCTCTTGAACCGCTTGTCCGATTTGACTCAACTTTGTATCAAATTAAAGGTTTTGCAATTATCTACAACTTTCTAGAACATCAGAAACCTCTAGAACCATTCCTTCAGGACGAAAAATGCGAAAAACTGTTTTGGTGAAACAAAAATCCGCCATTTTGTGTTCTGGAGATGACCTTGAAAATTATTGAGATATATGTCAAATTATAGCTTATTTCAAGACCTTTCCAAAACTAGTCATGAAATTTCTGTAGGTGTTATAGAACAAGAGATATGACAATTTTTATGCATCAAATTGCTGAATTTCACTAAAAAATCAACTTTGCCTACTAATATTGTTCACAAATAGTATTACAACGCATAAACAAACTTCTACACGTTGTGGGACACCAACTCTTATAACTGGACGCGTTATGATTGACTTTCTTCTTAATCAGACACCGCATTGTGTCTCGCGAATGGAGTTTTCCTTCTTCGTCGCTATACCCAGCGCGAGAAAACAAATTGCAAAATCATTCCCGTGCTATGCGCAGAATGGCGACTTGCCAGCTTGTGGCCAATTACATAGAATTGGTAAACAAACTGTAGCAGCAAGCCCAAAGTGATTTTCTAACGTACGCGCAGCTCACTGAAGCCTAACACGCCAAGGAATTTTAAACAGCAACGACCTCCCCGAAAAAATTCTAATATGAATGACATGCGGGATATGTGCATTATTTGGCGCATTTATTTGAGAATGGTGACAGAATCACGAGGTCGACGCACTTTGTGTGCACCACACGCAAAAAAAAAGATTGTCACAGGATAAAAAGAGATTAAATAATTCTCATGCCAAGTGGTCAGTGACACCTCACACGGCGGAACTGTTGTTTTGTCATCAGATGCCAAAATCAGCAATGAAATAAATGTAGATCATCGCGTTTTATTGGATTCTCTGCACACCTCTCGGTCAATCGGTGTGATTTTGCGTGGAGGAGAACTGGTTGGGGATTTCAGTGCACAGAGCAACTTTCTTATGCAAATTCTCCGCCGTAAACTCGTGTGACACTGAATTGTACAACATAATACGAGAATGATTAGAAAATTAATGAGAAATTATGTGGTTTGCATGTATTTTACATAACTGAAGAATTTGAATTTAAATTGCAAAAACTTTTGACATTTGCTTATGTCAGATTTGTGACAGCTTTGCTGTCTTTGACAGTTTTGTGTTTTTGACAATTTGTACTTTTGACTGTTTTGTATTCTTGACTGTGTTTTTGACAGTTTAACGTTATAAACAGTTTTTGACAGATTTGAATTTTTTCAGTTTACTTTCATTGTGGTAAATTTATCACCAATATTTTATTTTTTCGAAACTTGAACTAAATTAGAAAAATTTTGTCCTTTTTATCAACATAAAAGTCAAAAGACAAGTGTCAAATGATCTAAACATCATAAATGTGAAACTAATTAAAGAAAAACTGTTAACCAAAAAAATCTAAAACTGAAAATAAATCAAGAAGAGGAAAGCCTCATAATCTGAAAAATCTAATTTATTTTGGATTACTTTTAATGACGTCACATTGCAGATTTGTATTTAAAAAAAGGTTCCAAATATTCTCCCACTCTCGTCGTTAATAAATACCTCACCAGCCTGAACAATCACCAAATTCGTATGCGGCGTGTGATCAATTTGCACCGCTAATAAATTAATTACAAGACGTTACAGGTAAGCCGCGAATTAGCCAAGCCGTGCGCACGATGACCTTCTTTTTGTGTCGCTCCTAGCCAACAAAACTCGCTCCTCCTGAGGTCACTCAACTGTACCCATTTAAATGGTTCTTATATTTAGTTCAATGGCAGAGAAAAGGAGGATAATGCTTTCATTTTCTCTGCACGAAATTTTCTTTTACAAAAGATTCGTTATATTCCTGAAGAAATCCCTGCATAAAAGTCTTTTAGAATATAATTAAAGCATTGAAGGTGCAGAAAAAGCGCGATCAACTCTGTAATGGCTTGAAATAATTCAAGTCTTGTTTGAGTTCATGATCGAAATGCGAAGATGAGAAATTGAGAGAAAAATAGTGAAGGGTTTTTTTTCCACACCACAATGTAAGACACTCAAAGGTTGGGTGAAAAAAAAAGAATGGAATGAAGGGGAAGATGGAGGAGAATAGCAAAATTGCTGATTCAAGAAAATCATTAAAGAAGTCTTGTAAATTTTTAATCTAATCGAATAGAACAAAGTGATAAAAAAGAGGAGTGTTGTGTACTGAGAGAGGTTCTCTATAGAATATATCTGAGACGTTGAAAAAAAAATATACAAGAAGATCCATTCCCTTACAGTAGCCGTAAAAATCTCTTGAAGCTATTCAAGAAGGTGGAAGAGGCTGTAATAGTCGAAACGAGCAGACAAAACGATCAAACAGCGAATAATGCTATTGAGAATCGGAATTGGATTTCTTTAAAGAACACATCTCTGCGTAGCCAATGATTGTTATTACCCATCCCTTTCACACAGTCTATTTCCTATACATATATAGTTCTGTTTGCTACTTCATCCCCGACAATGGTGCTAAGGTTGATTGCCTTAATCAAAGCTGCTAATCCGGAAATGATTATGACGAAAAATGCGCATGGGAGTGTTTGAAATTGCAAATTACAGACTGATGCTTTTTTTTTTCTTCTTACACACAGGAGATGTGATTGTTTTTCCCTCACTAATAGTCCCATCTTATGAATCAACAAATTGATCATGAGCTTTGATCATGAGCATCATGATCATGAATGGAAGGTAGCGGAAGACATTTCTTTGGAGGTTTCTTATTTTTTTTCATTAAAAATTATTATTTCATTCGAAATTAAGAAGATCACGATGTGATTGCAAAAATAATCATACAAGGAATTGTGAAATCCTCGAATTTTATTCCATTAGATGATCATCGTGAGATCACCAGATGATCCTCGCGTGGAATTATAATTTAACGAGGAAGCAAAATACAACAAATAGCCCCAGAGAGATGATCAACAAATTTATGAGGTTAGAAAACGATCCCGTAGAACTGCTTAATGCTCACTGATCATGGGGTGATAAATTCCGCTTGAGGATCGCTTGAAGATCACCTAGAGATCACCTGAAAATCGTGCACTATTATGTCCACTATTGATTAGATATTCTTCCTCTCTTTTTCCCTGGAAGATCTTCAAGGAGTGATCGCGAGGACTGAAGATCACTCGAACTTACAGGTAGATGCACCCCACATTTCATATGCTACCATACACGAGAAACAAATTTTCATAGATATGCAGTTATGCAATGCTAAAAAATTCCAGCAATATTTTCTCACCTTATTTCCTGATTTTTGCATCAACAAATAGCCAAGAGAGTCAAGATCACGGTCGACTATAGCAGACATATTGTGGTATTCTATCATGGTGCGATAGACGCGAAACAAATGGTGGGAAAATGGGATTTTATTTAATGTATACACAAGGGAAACACATATTCATATAATGCAAGCGATCTCCAACACGAAATTTATAGCTCGATAGTGCAATAGCATTTCACATTTTCACGATGCAATCATAAAAGGTGTATAAGTGTTACACGAATTAAATTTAAAGCGTCTCTGGAGCTTCATTTCTAATACCTACGTCTTTTTGGTTACAGATAAAAATACTTTTAAGGAGACATGAAAAAAACAAAAACTGAGATCTACGTAGAGTTAAAATATATCTCCATAGTTTATGTTTTATGGGGCTTTCTTTGGAAATTACGCACAAACATTAATCGATGCTGGGATTGATCTTTATGAGTGTGATCTTATCTCAAACAAAGGTGTTGGTTTAGCAATTTAAGGCAATATATAGCAAGTACAATATAGCTCTTTGTGTTTAAAAGATATTGAATTGTGTCCTTTCATGGTTATGATAAAAAAAAATAAGTTTGAGGAATAATAATAAATTAAAATGTTATGAAATCAAATTTACTAATTAATTTATTCCATAGAAGGCTATTGATTAAAATAAAAATTACCATATTGTTAATCTACAAAGAAATTAAAAAGATCATTTTCCAGACAATTTAATCTCCTGAGGAAGATAGTATATCTAATTCGAATTTCCAATGAAAAATATTTTTAAAAAAATACACCTTAAATCCAATCCTGCATTTTTAATCTCTCTTCAAAGTTCATTAAACTTTCCCCAAACCAGCTAAAGCACTAAAGATTATAAAAAAAATTATATATCCCCATCGCTGTTGAATTTATAATAAGAAATGTAATCAAATTGAAATCTCCAAATTGCACCTTTTTTCCACCATAAAAGCATCCCCATCAATCTTTTATTCAGCACCACTTCAATCACAAACTGCTAAAGATTTTGGGAAGTTGATAAATTCATCAAGGTGCAGCTCAATATCACGAATGCATGCGCAGCGCATCCACCGTGATGGAATATCTTTTTCGGGTATGTAATTGAGATGAAGTTGAAAGCCCACGAAAAAGGCTTGACGATGATCTTAGAGTTCGCGATGGCGCGGAGCAACGGTTTCAGGTTGGTTGTTCTTGTTTTCGTGGTGCAAGAATCAAGGAAACAGGTGACACGTTGGACTCAAAAAATTCAAACCTATCCAACCAGTTCGAGATGGAAACTTCTAAATATGGATATCGGCACTTTGTGATTTTTATGCACTCTGACTGTTGGAATTTATTGATTAGACCCAATTTCGAGGGCAACGTTGCGATGTAGAAATGTTCTTGCGCAGCGGTAAGTCATGTGGGCTGGTGTGGAAAAAAAAGGCGATGTACGTCATGATTTGAGGATTAATTAAGTATCTTTTCTGCGCGATTCGGCGAAGCACGGAAATATGTATACCTATGTATGTATATAAGTACCACAAGAGGAGCCAATAAGTGCTATTTCTCTTCACAATACCATCTTATTAATGCCTTTTTTTCTTGCTTCAACTCTCGCGCTTTTTTTTCGATGGTATCCCAGGGGAACTCCCATACAATGGAACCACAAAATAACGGTGCGATGACGCTATGCTGCGCGGAATCATCGCGCGAGATCATGAGAGGCTGAAGACACCGGGTGAGGTGCTAATACCCGCAGTTGAATCATATTAAATTGAGATTTAAAGAAAAAATAATGTGTTTATCAATTAAAATGTTTTGAGTGCCACTGCCGTGATCCGGATGGGGTGTCATAAATCCACTCTCAGGTGTGACAAAGTGGAACTTTTGATCGCATGATCACGATCATTTTGGGCGAGAAATGCACCTCCAGCCCAAATTCTGACATTCAACATCTCACAGGCGGAATTAATCAAAATTCCTCTCTGAGAGTCTTTTCATCTGGCGGTTCATGATAGCATTCGGTTCTGATGCTATGGCCCAGCATGAAAAAAAGCTCATAATCCCACATAATTTCCCCCCCGAAAAGCACTTTAATGGATTTTTTGGGCTTCATGCCCACTCTCCTTGATGACAGTCGCGATGGAAGGAGTCCACAGCAGCATGCAAAAAAGATATCTCCGCAATGTTTTCTTCCACGTACTTTTTATATGGCTTGTCTGCCGCACTTCTCCACACTCGGTGGTTTTTATGGCCGAAAACTTTCGTTGAAATGTCGGAATGGATGTTTTTATCTTAAGCAAAAATCCAAGCATTTTTAGCACCACGAGACAGTTATTTAATCTTGCGGTGGCAAAGAAAAAAGAACTCCAAATATACACCCAAGAATGCCGCCACAAGTGAGTACGTAACACATGAGTCGCAATTGATTGTCTTTTCGTTTGAAATTTTTTTCCTATAATGTAACAACAACCGATAAGGTATACGCGCTCAAAGAGACCTCCAAACCGCAATTCACATGGAAAATTCTTTAATACCAAAGATAGTATTGGTTAGTTTTTTTTTTAAATTAAAATTACACGCTAATGGTGCACATTAATTGCAGGTAAAAATGGAAGAAGAGTTTGTTAACATTTTGTATAGCAAATTCGTGATTACTAATAGAAAATAAATTACTTTTGCCCATATGAATTAGTTTGGAGTCTCTAAAAGAAAACCTGCGAGCATCGTTCATGTTAGACGATATGTTTTTTGCAAGTAAAAGCTATGTAATTGAAACAATGGATTGAAAGTTGCGTTTCTTCAGGTGATCAACAGGTTTTACTTTATACAATTAAACAATGTCTAATGGAAAATGAGGCGAATTAAATGTTAAATGGAGGGGAGGGATGATTGTCTCTATTTGTTAAAATTTTTAAGCTCTATTCTTGAAAACTTACATAGAAGAACTTGATTTTTAAGAAGTTTATTCGATTCTGAATTAAAACTCCTCATTTAAGGAAACAATCGGGAAAATCGAGATACAATAGAGAGCTAAAAACAATAATTTATTAAAGAAACTTTATTTTAAAATTTACTAGGCAAAAGGAGTTTACCCGGGAATATTCATCATTCGGGTAAATAATCAGAAAACCCTTAATTCTGTATTATCGAAAAAGAATAATTAATCATTAAAAAGACCTTCTATTTTCCTATGAAATCAGTTGGGAAAAGCCGGTGAAAATTTAATAAAAAATTTACGTGTTTACAGACCGAACTTAGGTTTTATTTAAATCAGTTTTTGATGTTTTCACACTAGGTTAAGCTGAATCAGGGTTGAATGCATTTGTGGGTGATTTATAATTAATTTGCTACCTGCAAACGATCAATTTTTATCCATTTGACTATTTTCGCGCAATGAAAAAAAATTCGTAAAAATCGTCAAAATTAATTTCAGTCCCGATTTACATCGACTTATAACATTAAAGCTTTTAATGCTTAATATTAAAAAAAAACTTTTTGGTTTAAAAAAAAAATGAAGCCTAATATAAGAGATTTAAGCCTCAGAGTAAATAAGTGAAGAATATTATTAAAATTTTATACAGAAAAATATAAATATACCAAAAAACCAATCAAAGCATATTGAAGCAATAACACACCCCTTGCCGATTCAAATTGGATTTAGCAGTCACGATAAAATTTTACTTTCGCAGATTGCGAGATTATTTCCAACATTTTACACCTCGCGATCCCCACACAAAGTTGGTGCCATACAAAAGTGAATCTTCAACTTTGAATATTTAAGCTCGAAATGAGAGATGGTGGAGAGATTCTTCGTTCAATTTCACGCTGCAGCAAAAATCAATCGTGTGAGGAACTTCTCCAATGGAGCTCTTGTGGAGATTTGCAATATTCACGGTGTGTTTTTTTTCTGCACATTTACTATCAGATTTATTTCATTTTGTCAATGGAGCACAAGCCCATATAGCTCGGGATACCTGTTGACATATAAATTGCTCTTACAATCATTTGGCATTTTCGAAATACGCCGCCGCCGTGCCATGGGATTCTGCTGCAAAAGGTTTCTTCTACAAACCATTACACAAACAATTGAGTTCTTCATTTGAAAAGCTGCAAGGTGCGCACAGCTTTCGAAATGTAATCGACATAAATAGAGGGAGAGTTGAGGTACGTATTCAATCTTTCACTTTTGGCAGAAGAGGTCGCGGTGTTGGAGAAAGAATAAAAGAATCACAGCGCAAAAGAGAATTAAAAAAAAAAGTTTATCTGAATAAATTTTTCAAAATTTGATCACTATTGTCGCTTTAATATTGATGCTGCGAAAAGCCTTCCTTAGCGAGCTTATTCATTCAATTATCCATTTGATTTTGAGCACACCGTTGTTAATTCAACTTAATATGATAATTCAGATCACACATGGGTCTTGCACTTTGCATGCTTGCGGCTGCCTTGTGTGACAGGAAATTTCGTATTTTCTTCCATTCATTTTGCAATTTAGCAAAGCTGCCAATCTTCGTGCTGAATCGTAACATTGCCGCCAACAAATGAGTCAATGTTGGTGAAGGCTGAGCCGAAAAAAAAATGTGAAATTGAGATTCGCATTTTATTCAAATCCAATCTGCATCTTGTTCAGGGGGCTTGGTTTTGGGCTCCACGCCGATCTCTTGCACATTTGCATACGCTACCCCGCGGGATTAGTTCGTAATTAAATAATATAATTTATGTTATTTAATAAAATTCTCTTAACGAGCCAATAAATCGCGATAATAAGGCAATTTCCGCGGGATTTTTGCGCCTTTTTTCACATTAGAAATCACTTAAGTGTTTGCACAATTCATGTTTATTGTCCCGCCGGTCAAAAGACACTTGACACTCATAATGTCGATGTAAATTTCAATTTTACATCATGGAGTTGTTAAAATTGTGTAATTGCGGGAATAAAATTGCTTCATAAAATGTTTTCTAGTTATGCCTTTGCATATAGGTATCTCTAAGTGGAAGCTTATGTGATTTACATGATATTGATCAAGTTATTATCTAGGAAAGCTCTTAGAAGATCTAGAAGTTTTTTTTAAATGCAGTGAATTTTTTTTATCTAAATTTTATTTTATGTTTATTTTTATGTTTATTCATTTGAAGAGAAGCTTTTTAATTGTCTCAATTTGTTTTAAAAAGGTTTTTCTTCAAAGAAAAAGGAAATTTTAGCGAGTTATTTTTGGTTCTGAAGAGAAGCTTTTTAATTTGTCTTTTGGTTTAGAAATTTCATTTTTTTTAATTGTCCGTTAAAGATTTTGAAGACACCGTACGGAGATTCTTTAAATTAGAGTTTTTTTGAAATAAAAAAGGTTTTTTTTAGGGAGAGGGAAATATTGTGCTTGGTGAAAATCCATTTTTTTTGCATTTCACTAGATTAAAATGGAATGAAAGAGGCATGGATAGGTTAAAGTGCTCCCCTAATCTACTATTACAGCACCTCAATGTGCGAACTGTGGCATGAAAAGACAGATGTTTCTCCCCTTTGGGAACTACATTAGGTGCAGAAATGACAATAAATTTTCTCTTTTGTTCAAGGTGTGTATCGCAATCTTTTTCCCCGGGTATATCAACGCGACATTCCCCCCTTTTTATTGACAAATACCTAAATAAATACTCTCCCACACGCAATGGTGCAAGAGTTGCTTGCAAACTTCTACTTCTTCACCGTACAGGAAGGTCTAAATATAGACATATAAAATGTTTCCTATATGGAAAGAATTCCTTCAGCTTTGACCTCTTACTGTGAGATCTTGAATGGACCAAAAAAATCACATATTTCCTTACTTTATTGTCTCAAAATGAAACTTTCATTGCAGCAGCAGCTGTTTGGCCCACTCCTGGGGCACCCAGAGAGAAAACTATTCCATTTTATAGAGCTTTGCGTGCATGATTAATGGACGTGGCAAATTTTTGACGTACATGCTTGGAAATTGGGGGTTCTTTGGCGAAAATATGTCGCCTTCGTATCGTGAAAAATATGGGTTGGTATACCGGTAAACGTTAAATGTGGAGGAAGCCGTCATAGTTTGAGAAATACGGGCGCAGCTGACTTTATCAAACCCAGAGCGCGCGTTCTTCTTCCAAACCAAACTAATACACTTGCGCGCCTTTGAAGACTACCGCAACGGAGATGTCTTTAATCAAAAAATTGGAAAGTTCTCCGTTCATTGTCTCTAATCGTTCCCGAAGAATACATATTGGTGAAATTTTATTGCATCATTTGAATGTCTAACTGCCGCTCCCTGAGACGTCAGAGAAAGGTTCCGTGCGCAGAGGCAAAAAGCGCCCATCATGTGCCAAAAGCAATTTGACGGTAAATTGCCACCAAAATCTCATGTCGCATTTTTTTTCCTGCATCTCCGAAGCACCTTGGAAAAAAAGCCATTAAATCTGTCTGCATAAAAGACATAGAAGAAAAATCTACTAGACACGAAAATGTTGGCGCAGCATTTGGCAATTTCCACCAAACATTTATCTATATATCTGTATATAAAAACGCAAGAGTGAGGTAAAAAGTGAAATTGTTAATTTCTTCACTCCTTTCTCAATTGTTCAATAAATTATAAAGAAGTATGAAAAAGTCTTCAAAGTGCACCATCATGTATCCAAAGAGCTTTTGACCTTTCTCATTGCACAACAAGATCGGTCGCACTCTCTCTATCTCTCCATACATACTTTTATTATGCTTTTTAAGCCAAACAAACACTTCTTTAGCTCGGCATTTCGTTATTAGGTGAAGAGTAAATCATGTTGATGAAAATGAGAGTACAGCACAACGCGATGCTTCTGCTGCTGCGCGTACAATCACTCACGGGGCAAATATGGAGTTTCACTCTCCACTAAAGTGAGATTTATCAAAATGAAAAAGAAGGGAAGCCACACGGAGCCTCTCTATGACAGACGCAGGAGATCGTAGGTATGAGATAACATGCGAAGAAATTAAAAGCTCAACCGCGTGCTTTTTCCTACCTACCTACTATGTATGTGTGTGTACAAAATATGGTGCAACAAACCACAAAAATTACATTCATTTTCACTCCACGCAAATGTTTTGACTTTACCGCTGAAAAGGTGATAAAGAGACACCTGACAAGGAAAATTTTCTCAAACAGCGTTACTCTTTTAGTGATGATTTATCGAGTTCAACTTTGTGATCTTGCAAAGTGATTTATTCATCCAATTTATAGCGAAATAATTTCAAGGAGATCTTTTTGAAGAAATTTTTCACACGTGAAGAGCAATGTAAGTCGGAAATTATTGAAAATACAAAACCAAAAAAGGTTGAATAACTAGTCCAGATAAATATGAGATATCCCAATATAGCAGAAAGTAAATAAAAATTAAATATCTCGTAGTGAGAGCTATAAAAATGTAATGAATGTGCAAAATTTCACTAAACCTCTGACATTTTTGCAACATAAGAAACTGGCAAGTCTCAATGCAGTGACATTTTGCCTGCAAAGACGTTGGAGTAATAACACTGCTGGCTGAAATTGAAATTGTCCATGAAAATAGTTATTAAAGTGTCATTTCTCCAGCTACTTGCGAGGCTTCACTTGGAAAGCTTTGAGGGCAAAAACTTGCCACAAAATGGGTAGGAAACTAATATAAAAGCTATATGGGTAAAATGATATCAATTGTGATTCATTTGCAAGGAAAAGAATGGTTGCAAATGGCGCGAAAGTTGAGATGAATTGCTCCATTACATTGTGCAATATATTTTCTCAATAATGTGACAGAGAAATCCCGCTTGGATTTGAATGCAATACTTTGTTGTTTTTTTTTTCATGGTTGTTTTCCTCATTGAAATTGTATTCGGTTATTTGGTGCTCTCCATTGGCAATTGCATAGTGTCTCCATGTCGCGAAGATAATCGCGCGCAAAAAACGTGGCAGGAGTTTGGTGAATGCTTCGCGCGCGAAGCTACCAGTGGGCCAATGTTAATAATAAATTCAACAATAAAGCAAGGGAGTAAAAAGTGAATTTCAATCATTGAAATTGCGCAATTCTCCACAAGAGACTCTTCATAATGTTTCATTGAATGAGCTTGCACGACAGCATTAACCCACAAGAATGAGAGACGATGCAGATGGTGAATGTCTCGAGAAAAATTGGATTTCTTTTTGAGTATAATTTCTTGGAATTGAAGAACGTTAAGGGGAACAGAGAGAGAGAATATTTTGATTTTAAATTTTCTCAAGTATATTTCTTCGAAATTTCCCTTCATTGCTCTTTCTTATTTCGATACCAAAATGATTTTTTCACAAGAAGGGTGATCTTCGTGATGGAAAATTGTGATGCTTATGAAATTCAGAAAGATCATTCTCCGCGTTTAAATTTTGTTCTTTCTTAAATAATTCCAATAAGATCACGAAAAGATTTTATTTACATCTAATATTACTTACCTACTTCATAATTCGAAATTTATTCAGGAAAAGTTATGGAAATTCTTTAAATTGATTTAGAAATTGTAAAAATACATATTTTCCTGTAATAATAGCCTTCTGTAAGCACTGAAAACTTTTTATTATCTCTAATCCATCGTTTTCTCAAGAGACAGCTGCATGTTTAAATATAATGCATTAACGCAATTAATAATTTCACATCCGTTCCGTTCTCAAGGGAAAAGTTCTTTTAGAAAAAAAACTCCGCTATATTTATGTTGCAATATCCTCTCTTCTATGGGCAATATATATATTCTTTTTATTAGTATAGTGCGATATAGGAAATGATAAGATCAAAGGCGTTGGTTTGAAGCATCGTGAGATTTCTCCAACACGTCGATTCGATAATGTAATGGAAAAAAAAGAACTCGATAACCATCTCAACGTGAGGAAGCCCATCAATTTGGATGTATTTTTCTTGTGGGTCACACCTTGTTATTCAAAAAAAAAAAAATTACATAGTTTGAAGGTGCGTGATGGTGAAAAAAAATGCGCAGTGAGAATTTGTCAAACTCATTGAGTGCGTGTTACAAGAAGCAAACCCGTGGATGGCAAGGAAGATCCCTGGCGGAATGACTGGTAGATGAATTATTTTGGAGAAGGCATTAAGCCCCCCATCATTCCCATACACCCCATTATCCACACTACATTATCACTCCCAAGGTAACATGGGGTTGCAAAAATTGTGAATAGGCACGCGATGAAAGTTTTTGCGCGAAAAATCCATTCGTGGCGCAGCAGAGAAAGTTCTTGTTGTTCGCAATTCTTATAGGTAGCACATATAATGATGGAATTCCCGGAGAAGGCTTCTAAATGTTTATGCTATTTGGAAAATATTTCACGTGTGTGGAAATTACCTCTGGACACACACGTGGGATGTTCTTAATTGCAATCTATATATGCGGGAAGGTTCTACAATTGCTTCCTGCACGCTGCTTCCTGGCAAAATGGGGGCTGGCAAAGAGGAAGAACTTTTCCAACCTACATATAATGCTTGGAAAATTGTTGGAAAATCTACTTTGCATGGGCACAGATTTAATTACACATCATCATCCAACTTACTGAAACCGCATACAACTTGTTAAAACTTTCCAACAAATACCACGCCACAGAGGATTTTCCGCGTGTCTACTACTCATAATGTCAGTTTCAGCGGGAAATTTCGGTCACTTTGGAAGCTCCTACTTTACCCCTGCTCTTCCTGTTTCCCTCCAAAATGATGATGGAAGTCCCACATAGTTTTTTTTTGGCAAATTTATGTGTGAAAACGGCATAATTCAATTTTCCACCATATGATTATTGTGTTCTACATTTTCAGGAGCAATTCTTTTGAAAGCAACATAAATTGCTTTTGGAGGCACACAAATTGCTTTTTGGGGGAACTCTTTAGCCCAAAGCCCCCCCATCAAATGGTGAAAAGCTGCCAAATTTCAGAGGTGCAATTAAGACAAATTTTCATTTTGTGATTGCTATTCCAAATGGGAAAAGTAACTTTTCTGCACTCCGGGAAAATTTACAACCGCAAAGTACATATTAGTAGAAAAGTTTTAAATGTAGACTGTCGTGCACATAATTTTCAACAAAATGCAGAACATGGAATTTCTCCAAACACCAGTTTTTTTTCAATCTTGAAATTGGTGAAGAGGAAGTGCAGTAAAATACTCTTTGGGGAAAATATTCATAAAATGTTCTATTATCTTGAAAAAAAAATTTTAATGATTTCCTTAGGATTTTATTTTTTCAAAATTGATTAATCTGTAGAGTTTCTTTACGAGGAAAATTTTAATTCCAATATTGGGCCTTATTCAGCGACCAAGAAACCCTTGAAATTCGCTTGAAATCTTGAAATTTCAGTACAAAATTCAAAGATTTCAAGGGTTTCTTGGTCGCTGAATTAGGCCCATTATCTGTTTTTTCGATTTTCGATTAAAAAGAAAATGTTGTAGAACTTTTAATTCACATAATTCTGCTAGAAATTCAATAATCAACAAATCTTCATCAGACTGCTAGAAATGGAAAATTTTTATAAAACTTTTTTAGTAGATGTTTTCCAACAAATTAAGATCAAATAATTTTTTTAATGATAAAAATTGTTTTTAAACATTTAATATAAAATCAAATAATATTCTCGTGATCAAAAAGTTTTCCAATTAAATCAAATGAATTTAATTAACGTAGAATTTGGACGTAAATCTTTTAACCTAGTTCTACCGGAAGTCAGTAAAAGCTCAAATCCTAACCATGAACTTTAACCATCAATTACCATAAAAAAAACATTGCTGAACTTTTTAATTTAAAAAAGTGAGCTTTTTAAATATAAATCTCCAACTTCTGTGATCATTGACCTGCAAACAATTGTGGACATGGCATTCCTCAATGACCCCAACCGAGACAGAAATCCACGTGCAAAAAAAAACAAAGAATACGTATCGGAAATTCCTTAGTCGGAACGCTTATAAACTTCTTGTGGTGCGTCACTATTCCCCCCTCGTAGTTGCATTATTTAAATATGATTCATAAAAACTCGATAATTTCCTTTTTATTTACGTCTCTTTTACTTTAAATGGAGGGTAGCCCCCATATTATTTTACTATTTCTTTTTCCCCTACGCGTGGAATTACTCTAATAACTATTCAAATAAATATAAATGACTTTATTGGAGAAGTTAAATTGCCCACAATCTCTTTATGAGTGGGGAATTGTTGTGCTATACATTACAAACAACAAATTGTATGAATATTCATGGCGTGAGATCGTACGGCGACGTCTTCTCAGGTAGATCACTCGTCCACCAGGTTGTCTTTCCTTTTTCAGCCCAAAATAGATAAATAATTAATTAGGCAATTGCTATACGGTGAGGGAACAAGAAAAAATATCAAGCATGTATAGCAAATTGAAACAGTGTGTACAAATTGCAAAAAGAAGAAAATACAGTCGAGGGAAGGAAATTGATATGCGTGAGAGAATTAATTGTCAAGTTGAATGGCTTCTCCTTCACACTCGATGGACTTTACGATGGTTTTCCACTATGCGGCTTCACTTTTTCATTCCCCATCGCGCTCCCATCGCTAAATTAGTGAAGTAATTTTCTCTCAAACTGTCTCTGTTTTTGCTGTATGTCTCTGAATTCTTATGGTGTATACGCTAAGTAGGAAAAAAAGAACGATTTTTGATGTGAATCTCGTTGTCTTCCCTCTTTGTTTGACAACAAATTGAGGAAAATCTATATACGAGTGTAACGGCATCTTGGCGATATTTCTCACCGACTTTTCGCCACGAGGAAATCTTTTCAATGATCTTGTGCGACATAGTCGTGTATTGGGAACAGAGATGGAGGTATTTCCACTATTTTGCAGATATTGAAATTGGCTGTGAAAATTATTTCAATTCATAATGCCTTTGGTAGGTATGGTAGGTAACATTAAATACCTATCAAAAGAATTTATGTTGCTAGATACTTCTGATTTTGAAATATAAATTTTTTAGAACAATATCTTATTAGCAACCTTTCTGTACATTCTTTTATGCTCATTACTTTGAATTGCACCAAAAATTGCATTGTTTGCTTCCCTTTCCACTGAAGCTCCAGCAGGCAGAAAAGGGGAGTTGTGCGGGAAAATTAACCAATAGGCTAGGCACCCCGTTAGAATGTGTCAACCAATCATAGAGAATTAGTTCTTCTTTCTATTTATTGGAATTTCAACGAAAGTTTCTAGCTGTAATTTGATTGGACAATAAAAAAGCAGCATCCAGATATAATAAACCTGGCGGAATACTACTGCAAAGTTATTTTAAATAGAGCGCAAATAATAATTTAATTATTTGCAAACGAATTAAAGGTAGGAGATATGCATATGAAATCAAAAATATCAATTATATGCAATTCAGAGCTTTTATCTAAGCCTTGTCCGATATTCTTAGCCCCAGTCTCCCCTATAGAATGCTTAAGAATCCCAAAAACGGGAAACTAACTATGGCCTAATGCATTCTTAAGAACTCCACACGAGAAAAAAATGGTCAAAAGAGGAGTATAGATCGTGTGAGACAAGAACTACTTGAGACCAATGGGCAAATATTGGCACAGAGCCACGCATGTTTAACGATGCCTCTCCAGGTAAATATACTCAACACCATGCACGGATTCTAAACTTGAAACATTGTCACCTCCTATTCTAAATTTAGACGGAGTAAAACACATTAAATTCACCATGTACTGCGGACATGCGATTTAATGGGTTGTTTGCTCACAATATATGGATCACGTAGAGTTACATTCGTGCGTGCCCTTTTTTCCATCATCATTCCTTTACGGAAGTTTCGCTTTGACGGTAAAGGTTCTTTTTTTTCATTTAATTAATTAAGTAAACTCTCTTGCGGACTTACCGCTGTGTCTCATGTAGGGAATTGATTTTTTTTGGCTTCTTCTGTGCAATTGAGCGCAATTACTTAGAAAACACACAGGTGATAGTAATTGATGCTGAGAAACTCCACAAAATGCGCGCCATCAATTAATCACATTGTGGGTTTTTTGGGTGAAAAAAAGTGGGTCAATTTAGCTAAAAACCATTGATATTTGGGCATGGAATTTGGCAGTGTGTAGAGAAATGAGGTGCAAAAGTCTATGCGATGCAAAAGTTTTCTTTTAAACACCTCTTTTTTACCGCCAAAATGTTCTTTTATCGTTCAAATAAATCAATCGCAGGTTGTATAACGGACAATTTGCCTACGCTTAATTTCTATACATATATGCTATGAGAGTGCTCATGGTGCTCACATATTAATCAAAATACATACAAAGTGGGAGCATAAAAAGTTTATGCTATGTACAGGTCGTTAAAATATCTTTTGGTTATCCAACCAAAAGATGCAAAAAAAGCTCCCGGAATTACACGCAGAGGCGACACAAGAAATATACACAAGTTAACAAAATGCACAATGTGTCCCCTAATGCGGAATTTATGCACTAAAAGAGTGATGAGCACGATGAGCAAGCCATTGAGTTTGTTCCCCACCTAATTATAGGGGAATATCTCCTCCAACAAACTCATTCTTCTGTGTCTGCGTAATTAGAGGTGTAATTATGTGTGTATATTGCAAACAAATGAGCGGTTAAAATTGTTCATTAAAAACGTCATTCTTGACCTCATTGTACAAATTTCATAAATCGCTATTTGGTGCTTTTTGTGTTCTTCGCGCGTACTTGCCATTTAAGACCATCTCCATACACACATTTCTATAACGTTGGGGCCTTCCAAAGTACCACCAAAAAGGCCCGGTCGACGTAGAAAAACGAATATTTAGAAAGTCAACCCGTGATTCCCAAAAACTAGACAAGACACTAATATAGTGAGTGAGCGACATTAATTTTTTTCTTCAGAGCATCAAGATATAGGTAAGTATAGGTATATAAAAGCTACCTACATATATTTCGTCCAATTCTCCGTGTACTTTTCTTCCAGCAGCACCATCCACAAAAATTAGCACAATGTTGAAGCAATTTTTTCAATTTAGCATAAAGCATGTGCTTGACATTTGATTTCTCACACAAAAATTGCAGTGAAAAATTATTAACAATCAGTCATTTCATGAACGAACCTCGGTGTTCACCCGAAATGAAGCAATTACCTAGAATGAAGAAGAGAAAAATGTTAGATTTAAATTTTGCTGTGGAATTGGTTGGATGGAATATAATTGGGAGATCATACAAGGATTTATTCTGAGAGAGATTTATTTATGTAACCCAAATGGAAAATGATTTATGAAAATTATAACGTAATCAAACGTCACAAGTGGCAGGTGAGTGACAGATATTTCTTTGATTGACAAATAACCTTTGTTTGTGCCTCCTTTAAAATACTCGAAAAGACTACATTTGGATATAATATCGCCAGCATCGCGATAGACCACTATACAATGTTCACCAAACCCTATTATTAGAGCAATTGAAAATGTTCATTTATGTGGAAATTTACATTGAAAAAAAAAATGTTCAATTATTTTAATATTTTACGGAAATGCATTTTCCGGAACATCTGCGTGACCACCTGTACCCCACTCTTCTCTATCATTTGAAAGAGAGAGGAAGAAGATTAAAGTTCATAAAAAAATGATTAAAAGGTAAGTCAATATTTAGGTCTAGGAGCTGCGCTGTCTCCCATCATGGCCCACGGAGGGTTAAAATTCAAATTATACCTAATATTTCTCTTTTGAGTAAACATCTCCTGCATGTTCTGCGTTGCTCTATTAAAATAACATTTTCCTAAATTCATTTCTAATGCTTAAATGCTGCAGAATTTAAAAAAAAATCCCAAAAGAAAGTAATTATCTTAGCTAACAAAAAAATCGAGAAAAGAAATGAAAAACGCTTTCATTGGCTTTCATTGAACTTTCTATCATCTGACTGCTTGTAACCTCCTTGGGCGTAGATAAATAAATTAACAGTCAATTGATGCTACTGATGGTACACCAGCAACCTGCTAATTTTCCACTAAAAGCCCTCATTGGTGTGCATTTCTTATTCAAATATGCATACCTACGGTATGTATGTATATGCATGTATATTAATAAGAAAACTGCATCTATAAAGAAACTTTCTTAGCGCCTCCTGATGAAGTGTACAACAGAGCATTTAGTATAGATGGAAGAGATTAAAATATATATTAAATTGAAATAACTGTGTGGTTTGTACTCAAAGAAAACTAAAAAGAAGAATAAAGTTAAAATAATATAAAAAGATCAGGGAATCCATGGCAAAATGTATACATATATAGGATTTATTTGGTAAATTAAATGGGTGATTGCTGAACTTGTACCAAGAGTGTGCGCACCACGTATGCTCCAGGTTGTGTTGCAACCTGAATTCAGTTGTTTTAAAATTTGATTTATGAGATAATTACTACAGATTTGTGTACCGTGCACAATTGCAAATCAAGCTACTGTGAGTTTTCTGACTTGAGAGAGTACAAATGCTGTAATTCCTTCAATGGGTCTCTGCGCACAGCATTTTGCCGTATCTTGCGCTCAAGCTAAGCCAATCTTTGACTGATGAATATACCAATAAAATGCAACTTAATTGTTCGCCTGATTGGAAATAACAAACGCTCTGACGCTATGGCAAAATTGCGCGAATGTGTAATTTTGAAATTTTTCATCACACAAACCCAAAAGTATTGATTATGATCGAATATAAGTCAAGGCTAGCACACTAAAAATATATAGTATATGTACATTTTTTTTCCTCTCAGATGTACATATATAATAATACATAATACATTTTTTCTGACTCTCAAGCACGACGTAATGGAGTGAGAGAGAGAGAGAAAAGAGATTGAGGAACTCATTTCTTTATTTATTGACAGAAAAAACAACGCGCGAGAGCCGTGAGGAGAGAAAATAGTTGGTTATAAGACAACGACTTCAAGACGCAGCAATTTTTCTTGAAACCAGAATAAGAAATTCCGTTATCTTCCGACGAATGAGAAATATGTGCTTTATTGCAATAAAACACTCCAAGATACACCATTCTTGTACACATACCCAATGCGTGCACCTTCCGTGAATATCAATAAGTGTCCATTGGCCTCGGTGCGTGAAGGAAATTTTTACGAGTGAATTCCCTTTTTCGACAGCCACCATCATACATCACATGAATCACAAATTCAATGCTCGCAACATGACATTGTTGTATGGAGATGATAGCAGTAGAGAGACGCAAAAGAAGTCGATGGATGGTAGAAGAAAGTCACGATCCAGTACACCATTGTCTATACGGTTACAAATTTGTAGTGAGAAAAGAAGCGACATAGGAAAAATTTTATATCTCCTACTTTATTTTCCTTGCTTTAGAATATATAATTATGTGTGTATGTAGTGATAGCATTTTCATATGCAGAGAAAATATTTTTTGTGCTGCAAAGAGGATGAAAAAAAAATCTGTATGCCCTGCTATATCAGAGCTCTGTTTAAAAATCTTTTAACTGTGCCCTGGAACATCAAATCCTTTAATTTTCTTTTATCGAATGACAATAGAGTAATTTGAAATCATAAATTGTCAAACTCTTATAAAAACTTTTAAGTTATAAGAAAAGAAAAGATTTTTGACAGAATCGACTACATAAATTTAAATTTTCTTTAAAAAAAATAAAGAGTTTTTTCGCATAATGACGCATTTAGTGACCCTCTGGGACACATGAAGAACTTTTCATCTTCCACGTGTAGTTGAGTAACATCGATCTCTCGTCGTCTATATTAACTTCCTACATCGTTTAGAATGTGATTATGTATAGAAGAGATTTAGTACAATTTTAAATATCGTCCTGTGAAGGTGTAAAAATTCCTTCATTCAAGTTGTTTTTTTTAGCAAAGTAAAAGAAAATAAATTGAAATCATGATTAAATCAATTATTCGTTGTAATAAAGTTAAATATTTTCGTGCAATTAAAAATGATGTTAGAAGACCATTTAGTCCGTTAAAATTGAATTTTTCCAGTAGTGTGGAACCCCAAAAATTGGTTCTAAGCATTGATGAGAAGAATTTTCAGTTGTTTAAAGATTATTCGCGAGATTGGTGGAATATTGAAGGAAAATTCAAAGGACTCCATTCAATGAATCGTTATAGAACACCCTTTATTCACAATGGTTTAGCTGCAAAATATAATAATCAGACAAATACTTCAGCTGCAGAAGCATTAAAGGACTTGCATATTCTGGATGTGGGTTGTGGTGGAGGAATACTAACAGAGGTTATTTTCGTTGCAACACCCATGAGTTACAAACAAATCCATAACCTTTGGGAATATTCTATTTTTATTCATTTTTTTCCTGCTTTTTTTTTATTCATTCTGTAGTCCTTGGCAAGTTTTAGCATCAATGTCACGGGTATTGATCCATCGGACGAATTGATTGCCATCGCCAAGGAACACGTGAGGCAGGACAGTGAGCTTGCACGAAGGGTAACTTATGAAATAGACACAATTGAGGATCATGCGAAGAGAAATCCAAAAAAGTACGATGCTGTTGTACTTTCTGAGGTGATTGAGCATGTAAATGAACAAGAAGCTTTTCTTAAGCTCTGCATTGATGTTGTAAAGCCCGGAGGATCAATTTTCCTTTCAACCTTCAATAAAACCATCATTTCATACATCTGGGGTATATTTTTAATGGAAGATATCTTTAAAGTCCTTCCAAAGGACACGCATCAATGGAAAAAATTTATTTCACACGAAGAAACGCAGAGGATTTTTGAAAAATGTACAAAAGCACTTAATTAATTTATTGAGAAAATGGGTTTTGTTAATTTCGCTAACTTAACGCTCAATTCTTTCAGATAACTGCCAAGTTGTGAAGGTCAATGGACTTTTGTACCAACATTGGAATAATGATTGGAAATGGACTAAATCGACCGGAGTGACGTATCTTCAACATGCTATTAAAAATGAATAAAAACTACTTTAATTATTAAAAGGATTCTAAAATTTATTTAATTGTACGCTTGTCGTGCATTTTTTTCTTTTTCAAATTAATTTTGCATAATTAATAAAAAAGTTAATTTTCTTGCCATAAATTTCCTAATACATTTCCTTCACCATTTATTTTCGTATATTTTTCAGGACATGATTCAAATAATTTTTTTTTAATCTAGAACTTTAATCTAGCCTCGAGCTCGAGTCTCTTAAATGACAACTCCCACTCTCTCTATGAAAAGATATATCATTGAATTCACAGCTACCTAGGCAGGTAATAATTTTTCTTTAATGTTGTTTATGATATTTCTTTTTAATTACATAAAAATTACTTGAGGCAACATCATAAAAAAATGGAAATCTATATTGGATCTCATCAATGTCATTTGCAATTCTAGAACAAATTAATCCACAAAATGATGAATAAAATTTTAATGAAAATGCATTTTATGTATTTCTTGTTTATTCAAGAATGCTTCAATATGAGATTTTTGACCTCTCTGTCAACTTCTGGTTGGTGCTGCACAATTTTAATCTTTGTCACAAAAGCCCCATTATGAATGTTTCTATAGTAAATGGGAACTAATATATCGTCGACAAGAAGACAGATATCACTGTTGCTGCTGCTGCTAAGAAGTGACTTCTTGTTCTAATTATTCATAAATCTGCATAGGCAATAAATTGTAGCATTGAATTTAGAATTCTTGCATTAATTTGCGATGATTGAGAATTGATTTAGTAGATTGTTTATCACACAACATGTACCAGCTTTAATACAAAATGAGTTCTCATTCATTACCAAGTCCACCTCCACGGGTTTTGGTGCAACCAGAGATGCATTTGGGTACATAGCTCGCATAGAATTTCAAGTTCAAATAACCAAAAATATTTGTTCGCCTAGTGTGGCTATGTTGCTGTATGTTTTGGTTGCACTATTTTATCCAACCAGCCTGTACGTACAAATATGTGTATTTTGACATCGTGGTGGAGTCAATGGCAGAGGGAATAATTTACCGCGTTTGAGTGTATCGCTGGGGGGGTCAGGGGCGGGCTGGCTGCATGGTAGAATGGTTGTCTAACGAATGGCATGGACAATAATTCATGAAGATGTATACAATGAGTGAGAGGAGAGTTATTGAATGATTTTTGTGCAAACAACAAAAGTCGCACATTTACTCGAAAATCGAACCAGCAAGATGGGGCGATTGTACCTGGCGGCCACGTTGGTGTACCGTTAATGTTGCTGGACACTTCACGATCTCACCGAGATAGATGGCTCGCTATGCTTACGGATATCTCTAGAATGGTGCGAAGCACCAATGCTACAAATCTACAATGGAGGATATGGAAGGGCAACCATGAATATTCACACGGGCGACTGAGGAGGTGGACTGACCACGACCCTCCTCCCTCTGGGTTGTCTACCACGCCGATGACCCCCATCTATGCCAAGTATCAAAGTCGCAAATCGATTGATCTCCGCGTGTACCTTCTCAGTGGGATCAGTGTGTGGGGAAGAAAGTCCACGGTCGTGATGGCAGCATAGGGAATTGCCTTATGGAACTTTACTCCAATTTCGCTATATATCTATACACATAGCTACGTATAATTTTCCCATTGTTAGTCAACGAGCCACCATTAAGGGGAGTCATGATGGAAATTACGTGAAGAAGAACATGTCTGATTGCTAAGGAGATGCGTTTGTGGCGCGGAGGCAAAAAAAAAAACACATTCGGGATGTGGAGAAAAAAGCGAAGAGAGGCATAAATTTAAATAAACCGTAAGTGCGAGTATCACGATTTACTGTGCAATGTTTGAACTAGCAAAGTACTTGAATTTGTGCCTCACAGCATATCACCGTATCACAAATCCAAAGAAATAGAAGAAATAAAAAAAAAACTTCTTGTGCACTCCACACCGAGACCTGGTGTAGGTGGTGGCGCGATGGCTTCCGAGTTTCATATAAATATGTAGCTTACATACATAATATACATAGAAAACAATGCCTATTGATAAACTCTTTCATATTCTACACGTCTCCACACTCTGGTACGAACATATTCTTCTGTGGGGGTCCCCAATACTCTCCACCAACCAACCATGATTGACAATGAGCTGCACTTATGCAAATATTGGAACACCATATTGGAGAATATTTCCGGTTTAACAAGCAAAGAAGCTCAAAAAACTAATGCTAGAAATATATATTTTGGAATTTTTCCGGGAAGCATCTCATTTTTATTGATAAAGGTGAAATTTTATTGGGCATCTTGTGAAAAAAAAATAGATAATCCAGTTGACTCAACATAATAATCATTAAGATTCCATAAGTTCTGAATTTTTATAGTTTTTCAACAATAACTGGATAGCAACATAAGAAAACTGCATTTTTTTCAAAATTTTCTCACACAAAAATCTATCTTCTATCCGATTTTTTAAATTCAAAAACGACTTGACAATGTCAAGTTGACATTATTTTTACAAACGTTTGACATTTTTTTTCTAAGTTTGACGTTTGCTTTCCAGCATTTAACTTTTGTTTTTAAGCCTGAACTTTCTTTACTGATATTTGACAATATTTTTAAACGGTTGACAATTCTCTTTAAACGTGTTCTGTTAATTTTTAAAGCCTAACAATTCTTTTTAGTATTTGACGTTTTGTTTCTAGCATTTGGCGTTTGTTATATTGTCTGAAACTTCTTTTGACAATTATTTTCTAACGTTAACATTTTTTCTAATTTTTTTTTTTAAAATGGTTTTGGAATGAAATTAATTTGTTATGGCCTCTAAAGGAAAGCTCTCTCTGGCAACGTAAGGCATTAATTAGAGACAATTAGTTGGTGTTCCACTTCGTGGCCAACACCAAGTATTGTAATCGTCGGAAAAACCGACCACCTCAGATCGGGGTCAAACTTGGTATGAGCACGTTTCAGACAACCCACATTCCAAAAATGGTGGTGGAAAATTTTTGATCCGGCCGGCCTGCCGGCCTGCCGGCCTGCCGTCCGGTGGTCAACATTTTGCATTATATCTCGAGAACGGTAACAGATAGAGACTTCGGGTTTGAAGTTTTCTATAGAAATGTGGGTGTAAAATTTAATTTTTTCGCATTTTCAAAATCCAAGATGGCCGCCGTCCGCCATTTTGAACTACCGTCAACCACTTCCCTTACAGCTAGAGGTCTGAAATTTTAGTATGTTGAAGAGCTCAGTGAGACGTTTTCATCAACAATTCATACTTGAAAATCGGTCAAGCGGTTTAGCAAATATGGCGGCCTAAAGCAAAAAGTGTTTTTTCGATATAACTTGAGAACGGCTTGACCGATTTTGACCATCTTGGTATCAAATGAAAGGTATTAAGAAGCCCTACAACCTTTTGGAACATTACAAGTTTCAAAAACATCCGCAAGAGGCGCTAAAATCGAAAACAAAAATTGCCTAACTTTAAGGGGCAATATCTCCGAACATCTGTTATAGATTTCCTTTAAATTTTGATATGTTGTAGCCTGACTCAATATCTATCACCAGTCCGAAAATGAAGAAAATCTATGTCGCCGTTTAGAAGATATGGCCATTTGAAAAATTCTTGCATTTGAAAAGTTCTAAGAGCCATATCTCTTGAACCGCTTGTCCGATTTTGCTCAATTTGGTATCAAATTAAAGGTTTTGCAATTATCTACAACTTTCTAGAACATCATAAACCTCTAGAACCATTCCTTCAAGACGAAAAATGCGAAAAAGTCTCTTTGTGAAACAAAAATCCGCCATTTTGTATTCTGGGTGTGACCTTGAAAATAATTGAGATATTTATCAAATTATAGCTTATTTCAAGACCTTTCCAAAACTAGTCACGAAATTTCTGTAGGTGTTATAGAACTAGAGATATGACCATTTTTATGCATCAAATTGCTGAATTTCACAAAAAAAATCAACTTTGCCTACTAATATTGCTCACAAATAGTATTACAACGCATAAACAAACTTCTACACGTTGTGGGACACCAACTCTTATAACTGGACGCGTTATGATTGACTTTTTAATTGTCTTAAACTTTCAGTTAACAGAGCCTTTTTTCATGTTTTACCGCCATTTCTTCCATTTTAAATTGAATTGAAAATTTTGCATTCCATCTAAATTTTGCATGGGGTCCACGTAATTTTCTCAATAATGTATGAACAGCTAAATCTTTTCCTGTTTTGCCATTATACCACAATACACCTATTTGCAGTAAATTAAATGGTAAAATTGCTAGAATTTGAGACACACTTCTCATGCTAATCCGCTTAAATTGCAAATCCCTGTCAAATGCTTTTTCGCTATGGAAAATAATCATATCCACGTGGTCCTTTTGCTGTCTCTTTTGGAAAAAAAAAACACGGACGCGCATTCCCAATTAAGCCATTTTACAAACCTTCAAGGGGGCTGTGTATGTAGGTACCTCTGGCAGATGGATTTATGATGAGCATTCGAGGAAGGTGTGCGACAATTAGTCCGTCAAATTGCAATTTTTTGATTTGCTCGCGGTAAAACTGTGACGAAGAAGCAAAATATACCCCAATATGTTGGGTGCAATCCACTGATTGATGTGATTTACAACGATGGACATTGTTGCACATGGCAGTGGCGATCAAATGAAGCATGCAATATTGCACTTAATCAGCTGTGACAGTCACTTAATTTATCGCGCGCGTGTCTTTTGTTGCAAAGAAACCTTTCTTTTTTGTCTGTTAGGGCATTTACCATCAACCTATACACCTCACTTCACCCAATAATATTATCCCGGAAATTCACTTCTGCACACCTTCATAGAGCCAAAGCCTGGAAGTTGTTTTCTAAGGATGGTTGACTATTGTAATTGATTAATTTTTGAATTGGTTTGGTTAAACGTTTGGAAAATTCATTTGATTTTCCTATGAAAATATTTTAAAGCAATTTTAGAAATTTTGTTTTTTCATTTAATTGGTGTTTAGTAATATTTTAGTTAAGATATTTGGCCATTATTTATTAAACTTTAGAAAAGAAATGTCAATGCTTAAAATTAATAACAACCGATTTTAGAGCAATGTCAATCATGTATAAAGAATTTAATTTAATACAAGTGAATTTAAAAATAAACAATTTCAAGAAAGTAAGCAATCCGCCAAGTCATTTTGGCTTGTATTCATCGTAAACAGAATCCAAGAGTGAGACGCGCGAAAAGCAAAGGTATGACATGGAGAAAATCTAAAATGCGACGAGGCAGGTAAAAAAAGTCCCGCGAGATTGATTGTCGTATGGCGACAGAGAGGTTCGCCATGGTAAATCACATGAATTTACTGCGACACTAATAATGGGTGAGAAGGAGTGTCACATTTTCTATTTATACGTCCTCTAACTATCTTATTACAGAATTTAATGAAGGAGAAATGGGTTTGGCGGGCGGCTTGTCTTTCAGTCTTCATCATCTCGCACTTCCCTCCTTGTCACATCACACCAAGAACTTTCCATTTATGTTGGGAAATCTTCTTCGTCTACATAGAATGATAATTTACCAAATGGTGCAGAAAGTCATTGTAACATAACACCTTTAGTGATGGAAAATTCAACTTCTTTCGCGAATACATTTTTTTTTTCGATTAAGCTTTTGAAGAGCTTTCGAGATCGCTAAGGGATTTTTAATAAATTAGTTTAATTAGTTTTTAGTGAACTTTAAATGCTCTTTAGCCTTTCAAGGTGAATTCCATCATTTTGATTCCACTGAAATGAGTCTCTTCTGGGTAATTAAATGCCCCCCTCCCTCACTCTGTGCAAAATTTGTAATGCGACATTAATTATTTCCGAAAATCATGAAAACTCCTCCAACTTGGCGTGCTCATAAAAACCCAATAGATGGGGTTCACCTTGAGGCAATTAAAAGCACTTTGACTGTGTTTCTTTTTTTGTCTAACCCAGCGCGAACTCACCACTCGTCTTCTGCCCCAAATACATAGATTTAGAGGAAGAGCAACAAGTAGCAAAAGAGCATATAAGACGGGCCACGACGCGCAGGAAGAATGTCTCGCGCTCGAAGAAAGAAGATTAAAGACAAATGATCAGTGGTGCAATGTCTCAAGTCGCGACACTTGGAAACCAGTTTCAACATCTTGGGTTTGACTCTTTTTCTTCGTTTTTTTTTATGCCGCATCCTCTCAGCTCCCTGGTAATCGGCTTTTGTTTTCCTGTCATCCCAAAGAGATCCAGTTTAGCCATGAGATCCACGCTAAATGTTTCTCGAGAGTCTCCGGGATTTTGTGCAATAGCCCGTTTTTGCATAAGATTTGCACATTGTCGCACCCAATTCCAGAAGATCTCAGGAGAAGATCTCCGGTCAAGAAGGTCACTAACCTACATCCCGAAAAGCCATGGAATTTCTTGGGAAAAACACTCAATGGAATGTAAGTAATTTTTGAGCCATCGCAATGAAACAATGGGAATTTTAGGATGCTTCTTTATCTTCAATTCACGATGCAATGCATCTTCCTACTTTTTTTTTGGTACAACTAAATTCCTAATGAGCTGCATAAATTGTCTTAGTTATTTGCCCCCTCTAAATTATCTTTCTTTCATTTTTTTTTATCTCTCAAGAGCTACAAGAATAGCGAGGGAAATGCCACCGAGATTGAGAATAAAAAGTCTTTTTGAATTTCTGGGATAAGGCACAAGCCTGATATTGTCTCTATTCATTATATTTCATCTCGCGCAGCGTATTATATATGAAATAGAAACATAGAGAACAATGCAGAATTGTGCTGGATGCTGTCTCTATTCGGTTAGTTGGTTAGTTGGCTTACGTCTCGATGAAATCGAGGTATTTCGGAGTGAATTCTCCTTGAATTATCCAGCGCTGTTAGTCTCTCTTATGGTTAATTTTTTGTCGTAGTGCATTACAAAGGAGATAAAAAAAAACCTTCAGAAATGAGGACTTTTCTCAGTTTTTCCGTAAATATAATAATGTATCTAAAAGCATATACCAACTACAAGGGGTTCCAGGAACAATGAATGAGCTGATTTGTGCGTGCCTGACACGAAGATATATTTCGCCATGCTTCATTTCTTACAAACTATGATCACTTTAATGCACTCTAATGTTTATTGTTGCTCATGTGCGGAGACCCTTGAGCGTGGGTGATTTATTTGGCAACCCAACTGCACAGAGAGACGTCATTCTACAGGCTTGCAATTCTGTTCTAAAATTAACAATGCGCGGTAATTTGCATGAGCTTTTTTTTTCTCCCTGGATTAAACATGCATTTATACACTTTTGGAGCACACGCGCTGCATTATGTATACATATGTGGAGCTTTTTATGCAAAATAGTCTTTTCATTTCATTAAAATCCCAAAACACAACACCTATATATATCTCTGTGTGCTATATAGAATATATAATTTTTGTATAGATTCCTTTATTCTATTGTCTTATAGATTCTTTCCCTATAATGATTATATGGAGGTGAAAAAGTTCCTTCGACACTTATTTAAAAGCTTTTTGGCGTGTATCTCTCTATACCAAACATACCCTAATTTTATTTTTAGTATGTGGGCCATTAGGTTTGCAATAAAGTTCATGTATATGTGGAAAAACAAACATATAGGGAAGAGAAAGAGAAATTCCCTGTGAATGAAATATTATAGACAACCATACAAGGACGCCAAATTCCAGTAAATTTGTCAACAATGAGACACAATAAATAAATCAAAATGTCTCCAAGAGCACCAAATCAAATTCAATTGTATTTTAAGTGTTTCTCTATACCTATTGGAACGATAACTTATATTTTCACCTTTTTTTGTTCATTGCTATATATATTTCAAACGTCAATCCGGAATTCTAATGGGCCTCTCCCATTTGACACACTGTGGTGTCTGTCTGGCTGAGTAAGAAGTTACTTCGTTGCGATAAAAATTCAATCCATAAGAGAAACTTTTATTGGTCCGTATTTCACATTTATTGCCACCAAATGTCTCCCAGAAGTGCATCAAAATCTTAAGAGCTTTTAGGAGAGATACTGCACTTTCTTCGAAATGAAAAGCCCTAAAGTTATATAAGTGAATTATTTTTATTGGATTTAATTTATTTTATTGGATTTATCGTGACTTCCAGTAAATTAATAGTTTTGGAAGAGAAGCTCTCAATTTTCTAAAAAGCAAAAAATACTATTTTGTGTAAATTATTATGTAGAAAAGTTTAGATAAATAATTTAATTTAAAATGTCGTTTATTCATCATATAAGTCTTTAACTCTTTAAAGGGTCATTTATGCTAAATATTCTTTTAGTGTTTAATCTAAGACTCAATTACATAAAGAAAAACATCCACAAATTGTTTTTTAATGCCACTTTTTAAATTAAATAAAACTTTCTTAAACTATTGAAAATTTTAAACGAAATGAAGGTAAAGATTTTTTTAAAATGCTTTGTTCTTTAAAAAACAACAGAAACTAGGCAAAAAAAATAAGACGAAGTCAATCAATCAAAGAAAAAAAAGCCCGTTTGTTGAAATAAGAAGGAGAAGTATGGAGATCCCTCAGCATACCTATCTACATACAATGCAACTGGCACAAGCGATCATAAATAATAATAGAGCTCATAGGAGTCGTTTCAAGTATTTGGACAATATATCGGGTCTGTGAGAAAAGTATACAGCTGCGATCGTGAATTATGCGAAATGTACATAAGTATGAATTAGTGATCAATTTCATTGATAGCCGCGATGCAATGTAACGGTTCGCGCTTGTCGACATGTCGACAAGCAAATGTTAACCAAAACTGAGCACATTCATTAAATGCCTCGCGATCAATTGGCACATGGAAATTTTATAATTGCTCCCACCCCCATGACCAAATACGTGATCGTACGCTTCGTGGTGAGGATCACACGTTGAGGAAAAATTTGTCGTGTGGAGGCGATCAATTGCTGATCCCGTGGTCTGGGATCATACGGCATTATTCTCTCTGTCTCTCCCTAAAGGAAGCGATCGCGTACAGTATTTCGCTAATCTCATGATTTATGGGACTTTTTGACAAAAAATTTCTGCACAACAAAATTGCAAAAAGGAAAGGTCCGATCGCTATGTGTGGATCATACGGTGAGATCGCATAGTTTGACCAAGTCTCCGCAGTATTGTATATTTTGGTGATCACAACTCTGAGATATTCACAGCGATCGTGGTGTAAAATATATATGCATGTAAATTGTGATCCAAGGTCCGTGGAAAAATTCTCAGAGGTTACGGAAAAAACTCCATATGGGTTTAATGAAATGCAGAATATCATATCTGAGAATCTTGAAGGGATCGTCGATGTGACTGCCCCATGCGATCTTTCTCTCACACTCAACGAGAGAATCTCTACACTGACCATTTTGACCTGTGCGGGTATGAGGGGAAATATTTTCTGAATTGATGCTGATTTTTTTTTATTTAAACGTATTCATCTCACACTGGTGATCGTGCAATGACGAAGAATACAGTTTAATCAATCTTTTCATCGCGATCGCGCGACAAGAAACTCTTTTTTTGCACTCTTTTGCCATATTTTTTACAATAGGAAAAAATTAATAGGAGGTGATCACCAAAATGGCACAAATGCTAATCCTGTGTGAGAAGTGCAAAAATTCAATGATCTCAACATGGCAATGGGGATATGAGTTGTTTATGATCGCTTGTGATCAGTTCGATGTGTTGATCTGTCGTGATGCAACGTCCATCACGCGCGCGCGGTATCTGAAGAAATTGCCGTGGTTGAGATGAAGAAGGAGAAAAAAAGTCTCTAATTCATCGGGTGGATGAAATAAAATTAATAAGAGTATTTTGACTGGGGATACATTGTGGCGATCGCGTCCGTTTCATCATCATAAATCGTCTAATGACTCTGACACACTTTTCGCAATATAAGTTCCCTCCAAATAACATAGGAAATGATCGCACGGCGGAGGGTATATAAAGCCCACAATTTGGATGAATTGGGATGAATTAACTTCAACCTATGTATAACTTCTTAAAGCCCATTGTGTTCCTCTATTAAATCCTCGCGCACTCTTGAAATTCCACTCAATTGAGGGGGAGTCGGTTTGTTTTCTCACTCAGGAAATTCCATTTTCCGTCACGAAAAAATTTCCATTCTTAATTCTTAATTGTCAATTGGGTCACCCCATTGCATAATGAATCACTTCTTTGCTCTTTTATTTTCTAAGACGCCATCGCCCAAAAAAAAAAGAAACACCTCATTCATAAAAGAAAATTCGTTTTTTTTCACCTGAAATTACTTTATTAGACACACGAGGCGTTTGGCGAAGAAATCACGCGGCTGTGCACTAATCGCACCTTTTTTTGATGGAATATTTAAATATTGCTTGCCATATAACACAGCCCAAATGTTGACAATTTGATTGAAACTCATGAAATTACTTCTTGCATCTGTCTTCACGTGCACACACACACCTTTTTTCCTCAATCATTAACACCCAAGCGCATGGATTTAGTAGGTATGGATATTTTGAAAAACCTTAAAAACCACATCTCAATTAACTCTGCAAAAAACACCCTCAGCTTTTGAAATTTATGTGAGATTGCAAGAAAATTGGATAATTCTAGGATATTTGATATTTCATTTTGGCTCTCCCACTTTTTTTTTGTCTACCTCAATCCATTTATTCTCTCAATCCAGCATCCCGATGAGATTGAATTCAGTACGATTTTGGAACACCATTAAATTTATCGGAACCACTGATCGCTTATTTTTCGTGATTCAGTTTTAAATATCGTTCTTTGTTCCTTTGCCCATGGATTCTTGAGATGTCTCTTCGGGGCCTTTTTCTGTATACCTCTGCTGCCTTCCTCAGAGAGCTCTCTAATTGTGTCTTTTTTTTCTCAATCGTGAGCATGGGGCGTTTCGATAGCAATTTTTGAGCTTTAAGTTTTTTTTGTCCATAAAAAAAAATTTTTTGACTGTTATGTAAAATTGAATTTTTTGTACCTTCACAATAACTACGAGTTAAAAAAATAAAAAAATAATAATAATAAAATAAAATCCAATTTTACATAACAATCGAAAATTAAAATATAAGGCTAAGTTAAAGACGAACTGTTTAAAGATAGGTCCTAGGTTTTTAATGCTAGATCTAAGTTTTCTATACTAGGACTAAGCTTTTTAAACTATTTCCAAGATTTTAAAATCTAAGCCCAAACTTTTCAAGTAAAGTCTAAGTTTTTTAGCCTAAGCTTAATTTGATTTAAGCTAGGCTTAGGGTTTTTAAGCTAAATTTAAATTTTATAGCTTGTTCTAATATTTTTGTAGAAAGCCTAATATTTCTTAGGCTAGACAAAGTTTTTGAAAGCCTGGTTTTCTTAGGTTTTGTGATTAGATCAGACTGAATTCATTTTCAGATAAGTTTTACAAATTTCGTTATTTTAATACTTTCTTAAATTGTTCTGTTTCGATATAAAAATTCTACTAAAATTACAAATAGTTTGTAAATTTAAATTACTTATCAACCTCTTTAAATTATACATAACACATATAAATTTTTATCCGTTTTTTTCATCCTATTGAAAAGATGCAATGAAAAAAATTACTGTGACACAAAAGTCCAAGTCATAAGGTAAAATGCCACACCACAAATCATGTGAAGCTTTGAGGTCAGTCCTGGCTGATGGCAAAAAACAAACCCCATGAACAATGGAAAAATTGATGTTAATCGTTACATACACTGTAAACATAATTACCGGATAGATTTCGAATTCTTATCGAGTTTCCTCCATCTTATTAAATGCATTTGTGAAATGTCATAGACGTAGAGCGAGATCTCCCATCGCGTCATAATCCACGCGATGCCGCCAATACGCAGCTGAAGCGGAAAAAAGTCTTACAGAGTTCCGAAGAAGTTACGGATTGTATGAAAAAAAAAGCTTCGTGACCTTTGGAGATGCGGAGAAGCACACAGAGACAAGCTAAAAGGGAATTCAATGCCAAATCCAAGCGCCAATTGCTCTGGACCGAAAATCATCACGAACTCCGCAAATTGCCATAAATTTTCCCCTGGCCGGGTATTTTGGCTCGCGGAATAGCCAAGGAGGAATTTCTAAATGTGCACTTCGAAACCCACCAATTATATAGCAAACAGCAGCACATAGTGGACTCAATTCGAGTTTGTGTCTCTCCGCGAGACCTTTCACGCGTTCTGCCAGTGCATCCACCACAGTGAATTAATCCACGTTAGGATTGGACAAATATCTCAGGAATTTTTAGTAGCAAACATGGACTTCTGTATGAGAAATATATAGGACGCCGAGTAATTGGGGGAGACAGAAATGGGAATTATTGAATTTTTTATGCATTTCATGGAGCTTTCATGAAACTTCGTGAAAATTTTAACAGCACAACATTTCCCTCCTTTGGAATAATTTTAAAATTTCATAATTTTTTCATTTTAATTGAAATTTTGCACCTTAACGAGGTTAATTGATCACCGTAAGTGTTGCGCTAAAATTACAGGGGCTAGGCAATTTATGAGTGAGCGCAAGAAGTGTTTTTTCTTCATGTGAGGACTCCAATTTTTCGGGGGAGTGCTATTCGATCGTCATCTTTGATTGCCTTTTTTTCTCATCAACGTGCGCTTCTTTCGCAAAAATTATCCACATCTGGTTTTTTTCTCTTACACCAAAGATCTCTTTTAATGCCTCCGATGATGAGTGGTTTAGCGTCGAGGACAAAAATGCACAAATCTTACGAAATAAATCATTCAGACGCTTTTTCTTCAGCTAAAATATACGTGAGACCGTGGAAATTGAACATGATTTACTATTAGATTTTTTTATGTTCAAATGGAACCAAAATCATCGTATCAATTATGTTTTCCACCAATGTTTGTCCACTGAAAGTTTAAATAAATTACGCTGTGGAAAGGCAATTTAATCGTCTTACGCAAATAACATGCCGATTAAGCTTCTTCATGTTTTTTTTTGTGCCGCTACATACCCGGGAAAGCGCTTCCGATTAAATGGAAGATTTAGCACTGATAGACCTTTTCATCGACTTTAATTAAATTTCAACTTCATTTTCATGTACGCAGTGGCACCTTTTCCTCACATACACGTCTTAGCGCGCAAGAAAGGGAATTAAATATTACTTTCAAATTTCACGTGTTATTTCACTTTTCTTGTGAAGCATAAATTTTATTTATTGGTTTTTGGCTTCTGCATGAGGTGTACAAAAAAGCACTATATACACGGTTAAATCGTCATGGTAGCAATAAGTGAAAAGGTAAATTGCAACAATTTTGCCTCGTTAGTGATGGACTTGTGTACCACGAGGGGACAACCATAGAGAAAGGTATATGTCTCATTCATTTTCATTTTCATTCCGGGGAAAAAATATTTATGAGTTCTTTTTACTGGTTTTACATGATTTTAATTTAAAAATTGTTCCTATTCTTCTTTACTCTTTAACCTTTATACTTTAGTCAAATGTCTTTTAAAAAGATACGTCAAACTTTAGAATTTCACAAACGAATAATCAAAAATTGTTTATTCGAATTCAACTGGTAATGATTCAGTACATATTCTTAATTAAGATTTTTAAATTGTTTTTTTTTTTAAACTGTTAGTATCCTTTCACAGAAAATGAAATGAAATGTTGAATCCCAAAAACATCTCCTGGAGATGTAATTTCTGGCTACGCCCCTGTAGTGAAATAGCGCCTAGAAATCTCCAGTATTTTGTAAGATTTCTCCCATGTCTACCATGCCTATTTCTATCTGCCAATTGCTCAGCGAAATTGCAAAATTTCTCATCCAATTTGCACAAAAAAAAATTTCTAAGAAGTGAATGTGCCAGACAATCATCGAAAACACTTACTTGAGCGATATCTATATCAAAGTGCTGTGAGGGAATCTAATAATAAATAAATTTCTAGTGTCATGGCTCCAAGATCTTGCGATATCAATTGATAAGGTGATATCGCGCGCGAAAAAGTCCCCAATTTTTTTTTGTCACGAACGTGTGCGTCAAAAGAAATTGGCAAGGCGCGTTGACGAAAGAGAAAATTGCGACATTTCTCGCGACTTCACGCACATTTTCTTGACAACCACTGTGAATTGGAATAAAAACGTGAAGGCCACTTTGCGAATTAATTATAATGTATAACATAGGTTATTGTATGGATTTGCTGTTTCAGGTGAAAAATCTGAATTTTGTGTGAAAATAATAAAAAAAAAATGAAAAGAAAAGAGCACAACGCAAATGCACATCATCAATCATGTTGGTATGCGTCTGAGAATGTTTTGCCGTGGTGTTGGGATGCTTCTCGCCATGGGAAGAAGTGAGATTTTAATAATTTATTATTTGCAGTGCAAAAAGGCGATGGCCTCAGTTGCGATGCTACAGAAACCATCATCATCATCCAACTCTTGTGCACGGGGAACATCCCAAAGTTTACTTTTGCAGACGCGTTCCAATGGGTTTTTCGCGTTAAATGAGAGCTCCTCCACACGTGAAACAATTAAAAAATCTCCCAAGTGCTTTGACCATCATTTTGCTACCCCTCTGTGTGTGGAGAATGCTCTTTGCAAAAAGGAAAATATAATAATCTATATATACCGACGAGACGATAAATCACTTTGTATGCCTTTTTGGCATTCTCATTCCGGAGAATAAATGAGAGCATCCTGGCAAAAATCATTTGCACATCTCTGACCTCTTCACCCCATCAAGCGTTTCCACGCAAATGGACCAAAGTGAGGAGCTTTTTTTTATAGGTATGTATGTATTCATGCTGCTAGCACGTCAGGGGGTTTACATCTCTGTGCTAAAATTGACAAGAGAATGCGGATGTTTAGCATTCGGGCTAATATTCAATTCATTAGATTAATTAGCAAAGGTTTTTGGATTTATTGACTAAAAGCTTGATGTCATAAATTGCAGTCAAGTTTAAGCTGGACTTCATTTGAGAATTAGGCAAAATCTGTGAAAAATGCTTAAAATTATAAATTTTAAATTATTTGTTTAGTGTTGGTCTAAATATATTACCGAAACAATAAGACTTTTTTAAACGATTTTTGAGATAATTTTAAAATAAGAAATTAAAATGTTTTGTTTTTAAATAATCAACTATTAATCAAAAATTGATATTATTCTCTTCAATTTTTAATTTTCAAAGCTCCAAATTATGTTTCATTTCTTTTTGTACAAATAAAAAAATCAATAATTTTTTTTAATCAATTTTTAAATTAAAAATAAGTGAAGGAAAACATCAGATTTTTCCAACAACTAATTTTTGATTTCTTTTGATATTTTTAGATATGTAATAAATATACCTACTTTTCAATATGAGCCGTCTGGCAGGTGGTCCTTGACTTATTAAAGCCCTATATTTATTTATTTTGATGGATAGTTTTGCAAGCTGTGTAGAAGTCTAAAAACCCCATTAGCTTCACCCAAAACTTGTGTCGAATTTAAATATTGCGTGGCGAAAGGAGAAAATGCTTTTGATAACGCACTTCCTACTCTTTTGCTCATTTCTTTACCACTTAATTTTGTACAACAGAATGGGAACAGCAGAAATTTATGGTAATTTGAGATATGAAAAGCAGTGGAAAAGAACTAGATTTTCAGGTCTGTTTGGCTAGACGTGTTTTGCATACATAAACATAGGTATAAAGGTACTTCACAAGCTATATTGATTAAACTTTTGTCCTGTATGTCCTGTAATTAAATTTAGAGAATTTTTTTCTGTGGATCTTTTTTTTTTGAGAAGTGGCTATGAAAGTGAAAGGCTCAGGCACACGACGATTCAATAATTTTCACCCTTCATTTATTCTCCTCACGTTTGTAGAGAGAAACACCTGCCTCAGGTAGGTTGGTTTGTTGAATAAAATAAAAAATGAGTAAATCGAGGGACAATAAAATGTAAAAACACCTTGAGCACATAGCGAGGGGTACCTACTTATAAACTTTGGTTGGTCTTTTTTTTTGGGCTGGGCCGTATCGACCATCCATACTACATACAGGAATATTAATAAAACGTACCTGGACAACCGATGCTGATGGCAAATGCAAGCAGACTCTTAAATCCTCAAGATCTTGCTTATGCTGCTGATGCTGCTGCTGCGGTGGTGGTACAAACAAACAGGAAGAACCCAGGCACACAATTAAGTTCACTTTGAATGGGAATTAACAGTGGATTTTAAATTGAATTATCACAAAAATTAGACTTTAAATTGACTCTCATGCACACCAAGTGTTTTCCAGTGAAAAAAATCGTTTTTATTCTCTTTTAATTGAACTTCAGGGTTGGCGGTTGCGGCAAAAAAGCACAAATGCGGTATTTCGCGACAGTGTCCAGTCTTATGCAAAATCAACAAGTTCTTATATGAAGTGCACAACTTATCTGGATTTTTTTTTATTTTTTCCACATTAAATGGGTTTATTTATCGGCACCACAACAACACGCCGTGAAATTGAATTATTTTTCCTCAGTTTGAAGTTCTATTTTTCACATATATAATGTATATTATATATATTCAGTGGGTTAACTTGGTATTTTATTAACCGCTATAGCACAAAAATTTCTTAAGAAAAATCGAACGCAAAACTACTGTGTGGACACACCAAAGTTCCCAACTCGACTGAATCTCGGTTGTATTTTGCCGAGGAAGGCGCCCGTGAGATTGAACGCCAGCGACCGTTGATACAGCAACTCTTTCAATGTATTCGGGGACCCGAATGGTTGCACACCTGAGCATGTTGTTGGTGGTTGAGGTGTGTTTGTGCACCAAAGCACGCTCCAGGTGTAGAAATATGCCGGTATATGCTAAAGAAAGGTGCCCCACAACAATACCCACTGCCATTAATGCCTAAACTATTTCTAAACTAATGTTGATTTAAAAAGAAAAATGAATATTTCCTCAAAATTGGGAAAATTTATGAAAATTGAAAATTAAGTAAATCGTTAAACTACAGATCCTAAAGAAGGCAATAAAAATTTTATCGAAACGTCACTATATGTCAGAGAAGTCAGGCCTTTTTCCTAAATTTCTAAATTTTGATTTTTCTAATAATTAATTTTTATTTTTTCATTGCCAATTCAATTCCTCACCTTAAAATTTTTAAAATTAATTCAAGAACAGATATTTAAGACAAAATTGTTAGAAACTTAGAAGACGTGATGAAGAGCAAAATAAAACCGTCGAAAAGTCGTTATGTAAAATTCGTTTTAAGGAACTCTTATGTAAGTCATACACCCTGCCCTTAAACACATCTAAAAATTCAACTCGAGCGACTTCTTAAGTATAAAAGTACAAAGACTTGATGTTTTTATTCTAATATAGAATACAGAATTTTTAAGAAATTACTCAAGACTTAAATCCCAGATCTGAAGAAGCTTTCTTTTAAAGTTTGCTTACAAATATTGCTACATTTATTTTTCTCTTAAACAAATACAGATTAATCAAATAGAGAGAAAATGTTTGTTTTAATCTAGATCGGTATAAAACGGGATGATTTCTTGAGAACTTTATAGAACTTAATTGTTGTTAAAATGAATCACTTGTGCTTTATTATTATTGCTCTATTCTTTTTGGTAAGCTATAACCTTAATTTTTGTTTATTCTTTCTTATAATTTCTATGTAATTTTATTTTAATTATTTTGGACACAGGTTCAACAATCTTTGGCTGAACATCCAGAAGAAAAATGTATTAGAGAATTGGCGAGAACTGATGAAAACTGCATTCTTCATTGTACGTATTCGTACTACGGATTCGTTGATAAAAATTTCAAGATAGCTAAAAAACATGTAAGACCTGTATACCTTTTTTGTATTTAATTTTAGAGTGCATAAAACTCTTACAAAATTAGCATTAAAATATTTTTCCTTTAATTTTAATAAGTTTTGAATTGTTTTTTTAGGTTCAAAAATTCAAAAAAATCCTAGTTACATTCGACGCTGTTCCTAAGAAAGAAAAAAAGAAACTTTTAGAGCACATTGAGGCTTGTGCAGATTCTGCGAATGCTGATCAACCTCAAACTAAAGATGAAAAATGTACAAAAATAAATAAGTACTATCGTTGTGTTGTGGATGGAAAAATATTACCCTGGAATAGTTATGCTGATGCAATCATTAAGTTTGATAAAACCCTTAACGTATGAAGCAAAGATATTCGAAAAAAAAAACATCAAGATTATGCTGGAAAGAAAAAGATAAAAAAAATTGTGCTAATCAAATTGAATTAACGCTTAATGCTAATTAAAAAAAAGAGAAAAAAAAATAAATTGAAAAATAGTATATAGTGGATGGGAAAAAATTTTCTTGGAATAACAATTGTTAGAAACTTTGAAGACCTGATGAAAAGCAAAATAAAGCCGTCGAAAAGTCGTAGTAGACCCTTGCAAAAAGTGCCATTTTCTCTTCAATCAACCCCTAAAAATCAACCCCTTATCCGATTTTGGTCACCCTGGCAGATTAGGAAAGGGGATTAATATAGTTTTCAAGAAAAAAATATTTTTCTACTTTTTCGGACAAAATATTTTTAGTGAAGGCCTTTGCATTATTTTTGTTGAGGGACTGTAAACAAATCTAAAAATTCAACTCGAGTGACTTCTTTAGTATAAAATTAAGAAAGAAAAAGACTTTATGTTTTTATTCTATAGAATACAGAATTTTTAAGAAGTTACTCAAGACTTAAATCCCAGATCAGAAGAAGCTTTCTCTAAAAGTTTACTTACAAATATTTCTACATTTATTTTTCTCTTAAACAAATACAGATTAATCAAATAGAGAGAAAATGTTTGTTTTAATCTAGATCGGTATAAAACGGGATGATTTCTTGAGAATTTAATAGAACTTAATTGTTGTTAAAATGAATCACTTGTGCTTTATTATTATTGCTCTATTCTTTTTGGTAAGCTATAATCTTAATGTTCGCGAAATTCCCCGAATTATACGCGATAAATTACACTTTATTACGGAGCAGGCACGTTTGCATCCGTATTCCTTGCCTTCCAAAACCGATCTGTCATTTTTGCCGCCAAATCATTCTTTTTTCCCTACATTCTCTATTTTCACCCCCTCTTTGAGCGGAAGCATACCGCTGAGCATCAAACATCTCTTCTTTTCGATTTCCACAAAAAATGGAAAGATTTGGCGGTCCTGCTTTACTACTTATGATCTCCTTTCGATAGCTCGACCTATTCATTGTGTAGCGTCCTTCTCAACTGTTTCCTTTGTCAAACGCTACTATCCCTAGCTGACAAAAAATTCCTCTGCAACTGCTATTACCTCATAGTTCCTGTTGACACTCTACAACTAAATTCTTCAGCTTCCAGCCACTATTGAGTTCCGCTTCCATTGATGTTACTGCTTCTCGACAACTTCCAGCTGTCGAATTTCTAATTCGTAATTTATCCACTATGTCTCGATGTATTCAGCTCAATGGACATTACTGACTCCACGAGCTCTAATATGTCTCTTTTGCCCTTAGAAATCTTCTAGAACCTCAATTTATAGATCTACCTCATGTAATTATTGTCAAATTCTCTAGCGATAGCCACAGTTACGCTATTGTCAATCTTATCCACTGCGTACTTTGATATCATCTACAAGGGCTGCCACTGTAACGCCAGTGCCAACCATACTTAGAATTCTTTGACATCCTCTTCTACACGTTTGACGCTATGCTAAACTTCAGGCTCCACTTCCCAACCTGCAAGATCTTCTTACTGCAACATTATTTGGAGCGATCCCGCCGAATCGCTACTCGGGAGGTCTACTCACCGACCCTTAACATCTTCCTAAAGGCTTCATATGAATCGCAGCATACTTTACCATCGGATTTATTTTCTATTTGCATCAGCCTACGAATGCAAATCTGCTTAATTGCCTTACACGCCTCCTGTCTGAACCCTACGGGAAATCTTGCAACTCGTGTCACAAATGCTACTTCCATCCGGATCTGTGACTTAACACCTTGTCATTTAATTACCTTCAACTACGGTTTTCTTCACTGAATGTTTCTTACGATCAACGAGATGCTAATTCTGCCTTTGTAACTTGTCTTTACCTTAGCCTCTTTTTAGATTTGCTTCGACACCAATATCGGCCATTCCGTTCAATCTGAACTCGCTGAATATGTATATAATTAACTCGAGCAATACTATAATCGACTGATTCCTTCTTCCGATCAGAACATAAATTCTGCTGACATTCGCACTTCTACAATCACCGGACTCCCTGACTGCGTCAGCCAAATTCGGTGAGGCAAACGCTACCACAACTTCTGACAAGAATTCTTGATCACGTGAGCAACTCGTATCACGTCCACTTTAAAGAAAGGTGACACTGCTTAAACTTGATCAAGCCTATCCAGGAATTCATTAAGTTCATAGCTTTCTCATTTCGATGGTAGAACATTCAAATGACTATAACAGCTTTCATTCTTCCACTGCGGCTTCATTCCTTTCTCCGAATACCTCTATTAATTGCTACAACTCCTCCAATAACAGTTCACACTGCGTCTCTACTGGCTAAAGCTTATTCATAACACGATCATCAGCTGTTCTCAGACAACCTGGAGAGCTTCATCTCCTCATTAGACAGACAATGGAGATTTTCGTATATCCACCCGGAACATCCCATTCCTATTCTATTCTAACCCGTGGGGCTTTTGAGATTAATCAAGAATCACCCTTGGCACGTACGACTCTTCCAAGCACTTTATCCCTTTCGTACTGCCATTATCCAGTTCCTTTAGTGAATCAACATCTACGTATGTATCCTTCATGACCGTCCCTTGTCCCCCCGTGGGCGCATCTGCATATCCCTTTGCGACTCTCCTTACTTCTCCCTCGTTGGGAACTTGTCCCCAATGAAACTTTCATCAGGACATTTTCAAAACAACACCATCGACCTTAAATTTAATAGTCACTCGTGACATTAGATCTCTAATCGTCGATTGCGAGGCTGATCAAGTCAGAGTATGAGCCAGAAAGTGCAGAACCTGAACCTTGTTTGCGAAATCTTATGCAGACGGGACACCTTAAACATCTGCACTTGTTCAACAATCAACATATATCGAGTGTATCCTTCTCTGGATCATATGTCTTTCAATAGAACACGACTAATATGCTCTTTTTATTTCGGACACCACGATGCAGTACTTTTACTATAATTTACCTTCTTGGTTTCCATGAAAAGTAACACTCTCTGTGTTGCCAATGCTTCGACTCTTTCATTCGATTCTGAATTCAATCTATCCTTTAATGTGTCAAATGTCCCCTCATGCAGTTAGTAGACTGCAAGAGCACTTGAAAACCCGAAGGATATCTATTAAACCTTTGACGAGTGAGCTTCGAGGCCCACATGAAACCTTCACAACGACCAACCTATGATCGCTGTTTTCAGCTACAACTTATGGTCAGTACTAAGACCAATCAACTTGATGTACCAAACTGCAATTGCACTGAAACGATCCTCTTGGCTAGCACAGAGACCCTCTATTGCTCTGAAACGAAGCCACTTTTCCATACGTTCTTTCAAACCGACGTTCAATCAGTTGTCCATTTCTTGATTTGAAAGGAAACACTAAACAAATAAGTTTCCAAGGAAACTTCATGACCTTTAAACTCTTTCCCAGTCCCACAGGACACATTGTGGCCAGTACATAGGCCCTCAAATATATTGCTGAAGGTATTATGAATAAAAAACGAAAGCCCTCAATAATCCATCATTGAGAAAGCAATTTCCCAAAGAAATACGATGACCAGCAATTAAGTCCTTTATATTTCCATAATGAATAAATGTGTTCTCAAAGGAAACATCCTGCTCAGCACGACGCCCTTTAAATGTCCGGAACTACGGACAGATTGTACGGTTAGCAATAAACCACCTTAAATGTTCAACACTATTAACATTTCGTTCCCGAAGGAACTATTTGTATGCTTCGTAGACCTTCGAATAATCTTTTTCAACATCAAAGACTAGTCGAAACCTTCAACCTTCGTAGGACATATTATGGCCAGCGCTTAGGCCTGTTGATGTCCAGCATCGATGACAGATGACAGTTTGTTCCCGGAGGAACTGGTTTGGCCTGCACCATAGCCTTTAAAAATGTCCAGAACTGAGGACAGTCTATTCAAACCCTTGTTTTTTTTTTTTTTTTTTTTAAACCCTTTTTGGCCTGCACGTTGGCCGCTTGAATTTGTCCAGCACTTAGGACAACCTTTAAACATTTTTTTTTTTTTTTTAAACCCTTTTTGGCCTGCACGTTGGCCGCTTGAGTTTGTCCAGTACTTAGGACAACCTATTATAACCTTTATTGGCCTGCACGTTGGCCCCATGAGTTTGTCCAGCACTTAGGACAAACTATTATAACCTTTATTGGCCTGCACGTTGGCCCCATGAGTTTGTCCAGCACTTAGGACAAACTATTATAACCTTTATTGGCCTGCACGTTGGCCCCATGAGTTTGTCCAGTACTTTAACCTTTATTGGCCTGCACGTTGGCCCCATGAGTTTGTCCAGTACTTAGGACAAACTATTATAACCTTTATTGGCCTGCACGTTGGCCCCATGAGTTTGTCCAGTACTTAGGACAAACTATTATAACCTTTATTGGCCTGCACGTTGGCCCCATGAGTTTGTCCAGTACTTAGGACAAACTATTATAACCTTTATTGGCCTGCACGTTGGCCCCATGAGTTTGTCCAGTACTTAGGACAAACTATTATAACCTTTATTGGCCTGCACGTTGGCCCCATGAGTTTGTCCAGTACTTAGGACAAACTATTATAACCTTTATTGGCCTGCACGTTGGCCCCATGAGTTTGTCCAGTACTTAGGACAAACTATTATAACCTTTATTGGCCTGCACGTTGGCCCCATGAGTTTGTCCAGTACTTAGGACAAACTATTATAACCTTTATTGGCCTGCACGTTGGCCCCATGAGTTTGTCCAGTACTTAGGACAAACTATTATAACCTTTATTGGCCTGCACGTTGGCCCCATGAGTTTGTCCAGTACTTAGGACAAACTATTATAACCTTTATTGGCCTGCACGTTGGCCCCATGAGTTTGTCCAGTACTTAGGACAAACTTTAAACCTTTTTTGGCTGCTTGAATTTGTCCAGCACTTAGGACAATTCTTGGAAGAGTAAATCTCATTTTATTTATAGTTAGTACCTTAGCAGGCACTCAATAACCTTCAAAACATGATTTTTCATTCATTTTAATAAAGCACAAAAATTAATAAATAATTTTACGATCGCCTTTTTATAAATTATGAGAAATTGAATTTTAATTTTCTCAAGTTACCTTTCCTTTCACCTTTCCTTTCTATATGCAATTAATAATAAATGCATCTAAATTATTTCAACATTTGTGCCTAAATTAAGGCATCCTTTCCAATAATTCAAACTCTGGCTGTAAAATCGGTTATTTTACACAATTTTTACTTTACTTTTTATGGGTGACGTCCCCTATTAATTTTTTACTTCACTGACAAAAAAGGTGAAGTCCCCTATTTTGTTCCTCCGTGTCAAATTTGCAACATAAATTGATGCCAAATTTGTCACTTTGGAGTCTTTTACTCCTAATTGTACTCACAGATTTACCATATCACTCTCCGGGAGTGACACACTTTCTTATTTGCGGCCCCACAGCCGCTCCGAGGACCCATTGTGGAATTTTTCTTGGAATCGAACTGCAATTCTACGAATCATGAAGACGCCATTTGATTTTTCTTAATCAAATTTTCTTCCTCAATTCTCCCCCCAATTGCAGCCGATTCCAAGCACCATCACTTCACTGCACTTCCATAGGTCCTGGTTCTTGCGAAGGACCATAAATGTTCGCGAAATTCCCCGAATTATACGCGATAAATTACACTTTATTACGGAGCAGGCACGTTTGCATCCGTATTCCTTGCCTTCCAAAACCGATCTGTCATTTTTGCCGCCAAATCATTCTTTTTTCCCTACATTCTCTATTTTCACCACACGAATTCACCACTTCGATTGCGCGCCAAATTCAAATATTATTTTATTTCATAAGTTTTCCGAACACTTAATGTTTGTTTATTCTTTATTATAATTTAGAATTAAATTTTTTTTCTCGCAAGTTCAACAATCTTTGGCTGGAGCACTTCAGAGAAATTGTATTAGAGATTTGGGGAAAACTGATGAAATGTGCATTGTTCATTGCTCGTATTCGTACTATGGATTCGTTGACGAAAATTTCAAGATCACTAAAAAAACATGTAAGATCTATCCCTTTTCTTTTATTCACTTTACAAGACACATAAAACTCTCTCAAAATTACCATTAAAAGATTTTTTTAATTATTTAATTTTTTTCTTTCTCAAAGATTCAAAAATTCGGAAATATCCTAGTTACATTCGGTGCTGTTCCTAAAAAAGATAAAAAGAAACTCTTAGAGCACATTCAGACTTGCGCAGATTCTGCAAATGCTGATCAACCACAAACTAGAACTGAAAAATGTAGAAAAATAATAATGTACTATCGCTGTGTTGTGGATAAAAAAAATATTATCTTCTAATAGTTATGCTGATGCAATGATTAAATTTGATAGAACCATTGACGTATGAAGCAAAGATAAATTTAAAAAAAAAAAACATCAAGATTATGTTGGAAAGAAAAAGATAAAAAAAATTGTGCTAATCAAATTGAATTAACGCTTAATGCTAATTAAAAAAAAAAGAAAAAAATAAATTGAAAAATAGTACCTACATAGTGGATGGGAAAAAATTTTCTTGGAATAACAATTCCAATGCATTAAAATCCAGTATCCACCATATAGTGATGGGATAGTCAATGTATAATGTAAGGAATAAAATAAAATAAATGGCAACATCTTATTTCTTCTTACTCTCTGCACAATTTTGCAAGAAAAAAAGAACTTAACAAGCTTACCATTGGCATTGAACGCAAGGAGGGATTATAGTTGATAATGTTTCACCTCAGTGCATCGTCCTCCATGTGGGGATGCGAGAGAATAAGGAGAGGAAATCAATGCATGATGCTAAACGGAAATTAATTAAATGTGCGCAATTTCCTGGGATGTCGCGCCTCAGGAGGAAAAACTCGTTCTATGGCAACATCAACTTCCTCCTGGTGCCTGCATCTTCTTCCACTCGCTCAGTACGAGGAGTCACAAAGAGAAAAATGCTAATTTTACTTAAGTAAATATTTATTCTCGATTTATCGTACACCTGAATAATTTTGCTGTGCTTGGAGTGTGCAAAAAAAAATGTGGCAAAAAGTGAAGATTCTGTGTGACACTGTTTTTTTCAGCTCTCACGCCAATGAAAGTCTCACAGGTGATTTTTTGGGAAATTTTTGTGTACACAATGAAGAAATTCCAGAGTCTAGGTCATGACGTAACGCCGTGGTGTGACTAAGAAAAATTGGGTTGTTTTGTGCGTGAAGAGTTGTCAGACATGTTTTGTTCACTGATTAAATTTATTCTTGCATGAGTTTAAATTAATTTTTCCTTTACATGTTTTACATATTAAATGTGGGTATCTTTTACTTTTTTGTTGCAATTTTCATTCTAGGAAATAACCAGAAATTCTAATCATAAAATTAAATTTAGTTTTAACTAATTTGTCTGAAAATCAAATTATTTCTTCAACAGTTTTTTTGTCATACATATTCTATCAAGTCAGGCACCCATCCTTTCCTCAATATGTGGTTAAATTACTCAACATTCGGAAAAAGAAACAAAAAAAAATTAAACGTTTTCTCATCTTTACCCGCTTTGTTGCTTTAAATCTGCTGAAGATCTGTGTGAGATATCACATTTAAAAGCAATTAATTCTTTTTGGCGAATAGCTCATTTTCTTAGCATTCGCAACCATCGTACCCCAGGTCTCGCTGGCTGTTTTGGGAACATTTCGAGCCGACAATCAATTTTGGAGGAACATTTTCGACCTCGACACCCTGAATGGTGGTCCAATTAATCACACCGTGAACATCTCCTTAATGTTTTCGTTCATTTGTCAACTGTTCTGCTTTGAGAATCTCCATCCAGCAGCGTCGGGAAGTAATACACCTTCTAGCCTTGAATTGAGTATATAGAGTTCAATTAAATCACCTGGATATGCGGAGTAATTCTTCGGATTCTGATACTCTTTCGTCACCGCAATTTTGAGTTGTGTGAATGAAAAAAATCGGCTAGATGTGAGGAAATAATTGGTGGTTTGGTGAGGTCATTTAGGCACCTGCCATTGCGGATGATGATGAATGATGGGTTGCCACCACAGCGCGAGGATGCGCTAGATTGTTTTTTTTCTACTATCATTTACAATCCTGCTCTTACAGCATCTAAATGGATGCTGTTATTAATAATCCTGGAGGGTCGCCCATTTTTTTGTCTCAACCCTTCTTGTATTAGATTCTCCTACAAAATGCTAAAAATAAACCAAAGGTGATCTTCTTGTCGTGGCGGCGGTTCCGACTGAGCGAATTCCTCCTTCACGGACTTAGCTTAGCTTACCTCTCTTTACCTGTGTGTCCGATGTGGATGGATTAGAAAAATATTTTGGGCGGTTTCTTGGACTTGATCTCAAACGCAAAATGGCATTTCCATAATTCCCTCGCTTTGGGTTTCCGTGGGGAGCTGTATGCAGGGAGGTGAATATCGCCATGATTGTGCGGAATGCTATATAGCGGGTGGGGGTGAAGGATTCCAGGCATGGGACATGGGCACAAATGGCAAAAGAGGCAGAGAGTGAGATACTCAGGATGAGAGCGCACATAAAACACAGTGTGGAAGAGACAAGAAGAACAGCCGCAAGGTCAGACTAACATGATCATTCCTGGGTGCTTCAAGGCCTCAAACTCTACGTCTCTGCGGTCCCGCCATCACCCCGCTATCGCTTAGTTTGAGCACCTGAATTACATATGGGCGAGGATGCCCATAAAATCTCGTGTAGATCTCAAAATGAAATCATTGGAAAACTGTTAAAGTTGGACCAAAAGAGCACACAACACCACCAAGATGAGACTCTTTTGTGTTCAACGTCTTTTTTTTCTCTTAGCTGGTTGTTGTTTCATTCTCTCCTCTGCACTCCCATTTTCAATATGTAGGTACTTTGCCTCGCACCGTGCGGCACTCAACATGATCTCTTGGCATCATTTACCACAATCATCCCATATAGTATTTCAATCAATGGTTTGTGCTAATATTCTAAAAATAAAATCATGATTGTTATGCCATTTTTGCAAAACACATTATTACACATCGCTTCTAATTGTCCTCCGGAGCTATGTACCAGCTTTTTTGTGCCCTACGCATGTCAGATAGCTTTTTGTCCATCAATCTCCGCACATGGAGCTTTTGCCGGCAATCTGTCTCATTAAATCGTTTCTATAATTTGTATTGATCACCGCAATGACTGACTTTTATGACGATTCAAATGAATTCATGTTCCTTCGAAATTATGTTTTTTTTTCTACGATTTTGATTGGATTTTGTAATGCTGAGAGTGGTTAGATAAAGTATTGTGTCTCAAGTATTGATTTAGAAGACATTGTTACAGACAGGGGCGTAGTCAGAAATATAAGTACATTCTTGGGGGTGCTTTAAGAAATTATTTAAAGGATGCTAAAAATATTTCTAAAAGAATGATTTTATTAGTCGAGGTTTATAAATATTGAGATAGTTACTTAAACCGTATTACCTCTTTTTAGAATTCAAATGAATGAAAAAACTTTTTTTAATGCATTTTTTGTCTAAAATTAATTTCTTTCGTCTTCTAAAGAAAAAAATAATATAGCTGTGTGAAATTTTACAGGGTGTTTAGACACCCAAACATACTCCTTATAACTACGCCCCTGGCTATACAGAACAAAAAAAATTGCTAATATGTAAACACTTATTAAGTACATGCTTGTTCATTTCAAAAGATTTCAAATGATATTAATGAGTGGCTTTAGCATTAGAATCATTAGAATGTTTTTCAAAAAGTTTTGTGCAAAAAGGAGTCTATTCACTTTAATTTTTTTTTGCAACAAAACAAAAAATTCTTTCTAAGCTCAGAAATGTAAAAAAAACTTATTTTTCACCGGAATAAGCTAGAATTTCAGTTAGATTAAAAAAATGTTTTTCACTCTGGTTTTCCCGGTTTATTATCATAGAATGACGTTATGCTAATAAAATTAAACAAAAGTAAGTAGATTCTTTAAGTTAAATTAAAGATCAGCAATAGATGGTCTTAAAATAATTCTTGAAATTTTTCCACGCAGTTTCCCTATCCTTTCGCAATTTAGTTTGGTAACATCAGCATAGAAGACATTCTAAATACATCTTCGCAAACTTTTAATGATGTTCTAACCATATTCTCTCTTTGAGAAACAAATTTGTCACACTTTACTCAAGATGTTCTAATCTAAATCTCAGATTTACAACCGCAAATTGCCGGAGAGACCATAAAATTTCTTCTCGACAACACGAAAAAAAGAGTGGTTTTTGATTACCTTAAAAGCAATCCTCGGCACTGGGAGACGGAGCTTTTGCACATTTGGTGCTTCGCATCGCAAATTGGATTGTGATGAAACGGGCGAAAATTTGTGGAATGGCGGTGATTCTTGATTTTTCGACAACAACTCTATTACACGTCATTAATCACCATCAGTTGTTTTTTGGCGTAACACACGCAGAGTGATCTTCACAGATCATACAAAAAAAAATCTATTCACAATTTCCTCAAAAGGCAACCCGGAAGGGACATATAGGGGAGTGAGGGGGGGCAAAAGGATCGTCATAGAAAAAATATATCGGGCCAATCAGAAGCTCATTAGAGGATGATGAAAAAGAAATATTAATAGAAATATTATATTTTCGAACAGTGCCTATTAAGTCATCTCTCTTTGCTGTATGGTGCGATGTATACCTACCATGTCTTGGGGAGTAAGTTATGGGATCAAAGCTCTTTCATTAGAGGCCTTTTATTGTATGGAATTGACTTCAATTAGTTGATCTGATGAAATGATTGCGCTGGAAGCATGATGGGGCTCAATGTGGCTTCCTTCGCCTAACACGAGCTACAAATCCATCTGTGTGTGAGAGACTTTGATGGCGGATAGATGGATGATGTGAAATGGAGAATGGCTTTTTTCCTCCATCGCACTGATGATGAGCAATATTTTAAGGTATAACTCTTAAGAATAAAATGCAATGATACGTTTTATCATAATTATTCTTTTCTACCTTTCTTCGCTCAATTCTACGGCGCATGGGAGAAGGTAATATTGTGTGTAATACCTTTTTTTCTGCAGTTGCCTTACGGGCAATAGATCAGCGATGATCATCTTCATGTTGAGCAAATGAAGATGGAATTTCAACATCAACAAATTGACGAATGATGCCAATTAATTTTTCAAACTCATCTCCAATTTTAGCGGGTGAAATATTGTGTGACAAAAATTTCATTTTGACGCCGCATAAAAACAATAGAATAAATTTCTTTTTAAAGATATTTTATTGATTAATTTTTAGTTGAATTCTCTTTTGGGAAATTACTTTTTGTTTTTGTTATTTCGTTTTTTTTTTAAATTAAAAATTGTTCATTATTGGCTAAATTTCACTGTATTGATATTTTCAGGGATATTAGCATTGTTCTTATTGAAAAATAATATTCTTTTTGAAATAAGATTTTTTTATAAGATCAAATTCAAAGTTTTTGTGTTCTAATTGAATATTTTTTTAAAGATCTTTTTTTTATTTTAAAGATGTATCTCCTGCTTGATTCCTTTATTTCATCCCTCCTTTTCCTAATTTCAATTTTTTAATATAATTTTTCTTATCTATTATTGTAGTAACTTATCTTTGTTTTTGAGTGGTTTATGGTGCTTCTTTAAGCTGATTTTCCTCGAAGAAATCGCCAAAAATTCTCTCAAAAATCCAAATTTTTCGGAGTAGTTATTTAAAGTTCTTTTTTTGGAGGTTTTATCACTTACCGCATCGCATAGGGAGAGTTCTTCTGGGTTTCATTTCAATATTTTTATATATTTTTGCTTCTTTGGCTACACAGAGATTCAATCAAAGTACTTTTCACGGCATAAAAAACTTTTTTTTACCAAAAATATCAATTAGAACGTTAAAACAAACCAATACCAATGACCTTGCTAATGAAGATTGAAGATGATCAAAAAAATCCTTCTTATTTTTTTTTTAAACAATTCCTGAATACCCGCCCACAATCGTCTTTTATTCATCTTTTATTTTTGAAATTTCCAAGAATGCTTTGAACACAAATTTCTTGCTTCGGTAAGTCCATCACACTTGCCCTTGCAGAAAATCACACCTGAAGCTAATGCGCGAATATTTGTTGTTTTGTTGTTTACATGTGATAAAAAGTGAATGCTGCTGGAAACTAAATAAATAGCCGTGACTTCATCTTGGTAGCATTTTATCAGTCACATTGTGCTTAGTTTATTGCGGTGGATGACGTCTTCTGCGAGGAATCGAGGAAATATCTTCAAATGGATGCTTTTTGGGAAGAGTGAAGCATCAATAGATTGGACGGGATGGGAGTCAGAGACACTCTATTGAATTTTAAAAGGTTTTTTTGTTTTTTTTTTTAAGTGGCAAAAATTGAAAGAATATTTAATTGTAGATTAATTCCATATAATGGTGTGTAGTCAGAGAGACCTTGCTCCAGGTCAGGGGGAATCAATGATGTGTGTTTAGTATTTATTTTTAGATGGATGAGGGGATGCTGTGAAGTAATCTAAGAGATGAAGAACAATGAACATGGTACAATATTGATTGTGCGGAGCTTAGATGCGGTAATGTGTGAAAGTTAAGCCGTGTCGATGTTTCCTGGTTAATCATCTCCAATGGGTAATTTCTTCAAACTTGGCGGCGTTCTTCACAAGGATCCCCATGACCATTTCACGGTGAAAAATCACTCTCTATATGGGCTCTCACTTCCCGGAATTGCTTTTGTTGGCGGGAATAATTCTCCGCAAAATCGTGACCGTTGTTTGGTTTTCTCCGCGGAATTTTGCGATAAATCAATAGGTGGTGTTTTTAGAAAAATTTATGGTGTCGTGATAATTCAGTGAGTTGTCCATTTTGGTTGTGTGCAGCATACCCAAAGACAACACATGGGATTTAATATGAAAACCACTGCTGGTTGAAACAGTGTGATACGATCAGTTGTGACATCACTTTGCGCGATCTTCGAGGTCTTTTGCACATTGAGAGTGAAAACTCTCATCATCGTCATGATTAATTTTACATTTGCATACCCAATGGTGGAGAGGAGGTATTTCTTGTCTTATGGAGTTTAAGAATAAAAATAAAACCATAATAGAGGGAGAAATAAAAAGCACAACCATTTAATGCAAAAGTTATACAGAAGTACGAGAACTTGGTGAAGATGCAGAGAGATGTTGCGAGAGGTACCTATACAAAAAAAAATAAAAGTTAAAAGAAGAATTTTTCCCCAGCATGGCACCAACATTCATGACGAAGTCAAGGCTTTTCGTGATGTAAAGCACTTTGTGCTGCGAAGACACTCTCGCGGCTCTCATACACAGTTTACACACCAAAGCCATCAGCATCAGGGTCAATGGCAGAGTTGCCATACAAACGCGCCAATGGATTCAAGACCGCGCGCGATCGTACCCACGACGATGCTCTCTGGGTGTACTATGGGTATCCCATATGTATGTATGTATTTGAGCCACGAACGACTGATTCACTCACAAGTTCTATGAGAGGATGATTAAATCGCGGAAAAACGCTCATCCAAGTCCCTTAGTATAAGAGGCCCAAAGAAAAGCCCCACGCGTCACCTAACACAGCGGTTTTCAACATGACGTCCAATCGCCGTGGACCATAAAGTTTGAATCATAAAAATTCTTTAATGGCTCCACACATTCGCCCTGGACACAACCCTCGAGTGCTGCAGAGTAAAAGAGCAAGAAATTACTTTTTTCGCATCTTTGCTTCACTCTGCAAATTGTCTTTGGGGCAGAAATTGTGGGAAATTTATGGGGCAGACATGACCGTGTAAGAAGACATCGTCAAGTAGTCGCTTCCCCACAACTTCCCTACATCTTTCTCTACATACTCAATTCAAACTAAAATAGTTCTTTACTTCAAAGAATTGCACATCAGAGCAATGTCTTATGTACAAAACTTCTCTACATAGAGCACTTTTTTGAAAAAATACATTTGAGAACAAAATCATACAGGTGATACCTACCTTTGCCATATAAGTGACATAATAGCATATTAAACATATTGTTATAATTCGAAATATCATCTTGTTCATGGCCCACACTTATGTAATTTCTGTGTAAAAGATAATTTTCTAACTTACCACAAAAAACTAAAAATAATCTCTTCCGATAACCCTTTATTTTGCATAAATTTATATCTGCAGAAGCAAGAAAATTTTCTAGATAGCTCTTTCCTGCCTTAAAACTCGTTCTCGAAACGCTGTGTTCTATCTTGCAAGGAAATATAAGGTTTTGAGTTTTTCCTGAACCTTTCTTTTTTCTTAAAATATTTAAGAAAATTTAATTCTTATTACAATTTTTCCCTCCCGCCCTTATATCCTAATGGAAAAATTTTTTTTTCACTAATGTAAATCCTTGCGTGACTAACTCCACCTTAGTCCATCCTTACTCATCAATCATCCTTTAAGAAAAATCAACATTTTAACATTTTAAAAAATAAATAACCACCCGGATTTGCGTGAGCTTTAAAAATTTCACACGTAATTTTAAAAATAATCACAGAAAACAATGTGAAAAATTATTGAAATTAAATGTTCAACACGACATTGTGTCTGACATCGAAATGTTTGGCCACGCAAATTCTCGCGAAGAAAGTAAAAGAAAATAAAAAAAAAACAAGACAAAACCCATGATGTGCTCAATAAAAATATAATTTGACATTGTTTCAAAAGTCTGCATATATGTTTTAATTTCTCTTCCACTACAAAAATCACAGCGCCAAAAAAACATTGAGAGTTCATGAGACAATGAGAATTTCTTTTATTTAATCTTATTTTATTTAAAAATTTTTTGGGCCATCGAACCGTCCTATATTTTATCTTCAATGTTTGAATAAAAAAAAAACAGAGAAGAAATGTTGTTTGAAAGATATTCGCGCAATTTGAACAACTTCGATGTTGTCGACTTGTGCGGCGTAGATTCCCGTGGTTGTGAGAGGCAAAAGTAACTTTGGTTGGCTTTTATTGTAAGTTTCCCATAAATGGATCATGGAAGGAAAACTGGTCAGCGTGGAATTATTTTCTTCTTGTTTCCTCTTTCGCGATCAGCACACCGGGCCCCCACCGGAGTTGTACCCTTTGTCCGACATTGTTGGACAAGCTGAAGCGCCTATGAAATTATTAGCTATGTCCTGGAGCCATTTTCATAATTGTAATTTAAATTTCTCTCAGAGGCAATGATGAATCAATTGAAACGAGACGCACGCTTGACAATGGGCGGAAAGGTGACCCAAAGTCGATGAGAAAATATTGGTTTGGTTCACTCATGGTATGTTAGAAAATCAGGGGCGTAGCCAGAAATTCATTCAAAGGGATACTTTTCTGTTGCATTTGAATTAGGAAAATTTTGATAATTTATGCATTTTCAAACGTTGACGTTTCTTACGCTTTACGTTTATTATTTTTTAAATCAAACATTATTTTTTGTGACATTTATTTTTAAGAATTTAACATTGAATCTAAAAAAACTGACTGGTTTGAACTTTTAGGAAGTTGCCTAGATACTACACTGTAATAAATGAGTTATAGTCCAAGATTGGATGCAATAGGACTTTGCGCACTGCTTACAAAATGATTTATTTTGACATTTTTTTTAAAATTATTTATTGTAAAATGCAGAAAATCTATACATAATCATCATAATATTGTTTTGACATCTCTAAATCAATATTGTCGCCATGATTCAATTCGATTGGATACGTGACTCTTGCTTTTGTCACGGACTGCCCAAGAAGTGCCACCAAATTGTCTTTTCAGAGAGAAAATGAGCAACAGAGATATTGCAAATAAAATGAGTTATTGTGTGCAGAAAAGTAACATGGCGAGAGAACTTTCTATTTCCTTCCCATCAAATACAATATATAATTCAAAGGATTATATATCTGCCCATTAACATGATTTTAATCAAAAATTGTCGTGTAGATCTTTTACGAGGCGGAGTTGGGTGATTGATTGAAGATTTTTATTCCAACGTATACGAAATGGCTTTTGGGCAAGCAGAAAAGATCACAAGATTTGATTTCATCGCAATTCAAAGCATTCACGAAATTGGATATTCATGAAATGCATTTCTCCTTCAACTGTCGTCACACGCACCAAACACTTCTTTACAGAATGGTACTTCCCAACAATGAGTGATTGGTGCACGATGCAGAGAGACAGATAAAGTGTTGTGGTATGTACGTGAAGTTCTTTTTTTTTGGAGGAGCCTTTACTTTTGCTTATAGTTTATTAATGCTGCCACGCCTAAATTCATTTCTTTCACAAACGAAGAATATCTCCTCCTTTGCCAAGAACAATGAAATGAAATATCCCAAATTTTGCTGTCATGAATTTTTGTAGCTCTCTTTTAGATTTACATATTTAATTTTTGAAAATATTTTTTTAGATTAACTGGAAAGGCTGAAAAAGCAAAATCAAAGACATTTGAAAACCACCAAGACATGATTTTTTGTATGAACTCAGCAAATAATCAATATGCACCCTATAACAGGAAAAAAACGAATGGCAAATCATGCCAATGTTCATGCATTCACCTCATCCTTATTGCAGCGCGAAAATCTCCAACAACGCAGAAAATAAATCCTGAAAAGAATGTTTCGTTCATGCGAAATTGAGGGTAAAAATATCTTTGAAAAGAAAAAAATCAAAGAAAAAACTTCAGATAGTGTCTTGAGGCTGAATTCCCCAATGTGAGGAGCTTTCGCGTATATACATTTTTGTGGTTCTCTTCGCAAATAACAAGTGAGATGAATTAATTGTATGTTGTCTTCTAAATTAATCTGCCCCTCAGCCATTTTTCGAGCCAATAAATTTAATTTTTGTTATTTTGTATTAAAAAAAAATACACCAAAATCAAGGCGGTCAAAGAGGTGCATGTGGTATGATACCATCGATTGAATTATGTTTTGGCGCGCGAAGATTTCAATGCCTACCATAGAGAAAATATATTTTTAATTAAGTTGCAAAGTGGTTTTATTTTTAAAGGTCTTGGTTGAGGCTTTTGGGGGATTTCTTTTCTTCACTAACATCGTCTCATCTGGAAGAGTTTTTTTTTTATTGAAGGTTTCCGCTGTCTCGACGAATATTTTTCCCATGTACTCAAGGTTTACTTTGCGTACCACTAATTAATTCTTATTATCCATATCTGTGATCATTAATCACCAATTACTTCAAATATTTAGCACCTTTTGATGCATAATTAATGCAATTTTTTATTGTTTTTTAAAGTACGCTCAATGATTACAATATTGTAACTTTTTAAAACGTAAATAGGTATGTGGCTGGATCAGCGTGACAAACGCAAAAAAATCTTTTGTTGCTCTTCTGCAATAAACACCTGGACGCTAGACTGAGCAATGTCTCTCACTTTCATGTAGAATATGGTCTAGAACAAAAGAAAAAAGAAGGAATAAATTTTTCTTTCTACGTGGCATCCCTGTCTTATCGTCAATCGTTATAAGTACTATTCTCTCGTCTCCTAGACACTCATCAGCATATGTACCCACTGATGCTCGTGAGGCCATCACTGATATGCAACAGAATTTTATGCATTTTATATGTTGTGCGGAGATAATTCAAGTGGTCACGTCATTTCATGTAGAAAGTGAATAAAAGATTTTGGGACGATGGAGGTGAAGCACTTGCGCTCGAGTTTCAGTCTTGGTTTCAGTTTTCATGCTGAATTCTCCCTATGACTTGCATGTCCCTAAACTGCCACGTTAATCGAGTAATTCTACACGTGATGCTTTTTTTTATTCATTCGTTCTGTGCATAAACAAAGGGAAGGTACAAAGATGGCATACACTGTGCTTGTGTATATAATTCTGTTAAACGGGTTAAACGAAAGCAAATGGAAGAAAATTATGGAAATTATGAATTTAAAATTTGACAGTAAAAAATTCAGATTTTGACAATAGAATTCAAATTGCAAATGCTAACGGAAGCTAACTGATTAATCAGCCATTCGATTACTGCTGCCAACGCCCACCTATCAGATTTAGCAATCATGGTCTTGTCAAAAAAAATGTTATTCTTCTCAAATAAATACTTTACATAAAATATTCATTAGACAGAAATCTAATTTCAGATGTACATATGTATGTACGTGTAATTCGAAACACTTTCCTAAAAGTCGCACCCTCATAAACAATGCCTCATTTGAATACTCTCAATTTTTACAGTTCTCAAGAAAAAAAAACCATGAAGAATCCATCTTTATTCTTTTCTTGATTATCAAAGCTTTCTCTAAATTTTCCACTTGACTCTTCACTTCCTTACACCTTCTATGACACAAACATTCTCGCCATGACTTATGTCTTTCAGATCTTGACATTTGAAACGAATTGAGTTACTTACAAACTCCACAATCAGTCGCCCCAAAGAGTGAACACGAAAGTCTGCGAGAGATGTGGATTTTTGATACAATTTGACGCTTCTTGCTGAATTAATGACGAAAAATTATGAAAATGATGAATTTATTTGCACTCTGGAGCAAATGAGCATAGCATGAAATTTCAATTTTCTCCCCTATGCTGGAATAATTCGGACAGCCACCGAGATAGAACATTGACTTTGTTGAGATTTTACAAAAGATGGCTTCTTTAACGTTTTTCATTTTAAAATCTTTTGAAAATTATGACTATGATTTTGTATTACCTGCACTCTCCCAAAATAAAATATATTTCCCGCAGATTTCCCGTTTCAGTGCTTCTTCAGGAGCCAGTGTTCTCACCAGCATATCCAACAATAAGACATTGAGACAAATATGATCCTCAGCCATTGATTCAATCAATGAGGTTATGTGCACAATGGAGAGCATCTTTTACGATCAAAATTCTATGCTTTTGCGGCACTAAAGATTTTCCTTTTATTATATTGAACGTTTTTTTTCCTCGAAGTTCAACAAAGCCACAAAACAGAGACAAATGGAACGTTTGTAGATGCTGACGGCCCATAGTTTCGAATTTCAATCAAATCCATAAATCATTCAATCAGTCCACGCGGGGTTCACACACACGCAATGATTTCTTCCCGCCCAGTTGCTTTATTGAATGTATCAATAAAATTAACAAAATATCAAAAATGATTCCATTTGGCTGTTTATCATTTTTCTGGAACTGACCCCCTCTCATGGAACCCCCTGTGGTGTTACATACAAAAGAAAGACAAACACACTACATGGATCCACATAATCAACCCTATGGCGCGGATACAATCCCAAGAAAACCAACAAAAAAAAACATTGATAAATTGCGCAATTTTGTACCATTAAGTTCTCTTTAACATTTTGTACGTTTTCTTTTCACTCCACATTTGACTATACACATCTTGAGTGAAAATTAGAAAGCTCTTGTCCAGCCCGGATGGTGTTCTGCAACCCAGAGATAGCCCACAAAATTGTATATTTGAGAGGTGTCTTGAAAAGAAGAGTGATGCTTCAAGTGAAAGTCTCATGTCTCTTGTCGTGTGTCTCTACACGACTTTTTATCTTGCTTTTTTTCTCGTCCTATTCTTTGTCATGTCTTGCAGATGGATAAAAAAAGTCGTGTATATTGATTAGAGTTTAATATGTTTTCATGGACATGATTCACAGTGCTGTCACTATTGAGAAAATCAGGGGCTTTTGTAAGTGAGATTAAGAAGAAAATTCATTTTGAGACTTTCATGATGTGAAACAGAAACAGCGTTAAAAAAATCTTTAATGGAATTAAAAATCATTAAAAGAGCTACTAAAAATAGGGGAGACCAGGGTTAAAAAAGTCACTCAAGGGTTTAGAAAAAGCTCAAAATATCGTATTTAGGAGATTTACTGCCCTATAACTCTTTCTCAGATCATTTTATTCTATCTAGCTAGGAAATATGATATTTTAAGCTTTTTCCAAACCCTTAAGTGACATTATTAGCCCCGCCCTCCCCTACTAAATTTTTCATTGTGGTAGTACCGGAAAACATTTCGAAAAATTAATGTTTAAGTGTCTAAACTGCCTTAAAATTCAAGAACTTTTGAAAAATAAGTTATTTTCACCCTAAAAATTGCATGAAATTTTTTTTAAATTCAAACGATACAAAATAAACTTGAATTATGAAAAATAAATTCAAATGCTAAAATGTTAAATGCTTTTCAAAAAAAGCACGATTTTTTATGTAATTTACACCAAAATGAATAATTTCCTTTTTAACAATTAAATAATAAAACCAGAAAAAATTGCACATACAATGTAGGTAATATATTGAAAATTATTCGCAATACTATTCGCTAAGCTCCAAAAAAGAAGCTTTAGACGTTCTTTGCGTTTAGAGAGAGATGTGAAAATAAACATAAAGCGAGGGTGGAAGATGGCATGCGAGAAAATAAAGTGATTCAATTTATTTGCTGAATTATTTAATAAATTTCATCATGTTTGTACTCTTAAATGTGCGTGCTGTGACACATTCTTAAATCTCCTCAACTGCACAACACCTCTCGTGGCTTCAAAGAAAAAAAATCTCGATAGCTCATGATGTCTCAAAAGAGACTCCACTCATATCTCCCTCACTCGCGACACGAGTGTAGGTAGTCAATGGGTTATTGTTGCTTTGGTGTGGCTCTATTTTGTCTGGCGATATTCCTAAATTTCTCTCTCGTGCTTCGTGATTGTGTGCTGCCTTCCTGGACCCGCTCTCTGGCACACCTTTCCTTTGCGGGGAACACACACGAGAGAAAAAAAAACCACCCAAGTCTTTAGCTGTCATGAATCACCTCTATACGAAAGTTTCAAAGGCTCTGTGTGGCACAGATTGGGTTTTTTTTGAGAGACATACGATGACTTTTTGGTTAAGAATCATGTCGTGGGATGGATTAAAAAGAAAGTTCTCAGTCATGCCCCCAAAAGTGTTCACCCAATTTTATGCTAATTCAGGGCACGGTCCCGTATTTTGGGCATAATTTTTAATTTAATAAAGAAATATAGATAATACACGAATATCTCAGGATGAATCATTATTATGTAGATTAATTTATGTCATATTTAAGAATCGATTTTTTTTAAAATTATTTTAGAATAAAGAAAAGATTAATTTGTCCTAAAAATATTTTTTTTTATCCCAAATAAAGGAAAATGCCTTTATGAAATTCATAAATCCAATACTTTTAGTGAATTTATTCATTCTTGTTTAGTAATTCATTGACAGCAGTCAATCAAATGCTATTAATCACACACTGAGAAAAATATACTTTGTATTTTAGCAATAAAATGCGCTACATTATTTTGTACTTATCGATTTATTCACATAATGCATCTCAATGTATCCCTGTAAATATTCCATGAAGAATATAGGTACAAAGTTAATGTCTTAAGCGTCTTAAGCAGCATTTTATGTTTACTCACGATATGCAACATTGTATGCTTTTAAAGCAAAAGACTTGGCAGAAAAAAAATGCAAAGCTCGAATTGAATGAAGATTCGCACAATCAGCCCCAATCTCTTTGGAAAAATTGATAGAAAAATTCCCCAACCCCCCTTTTTTCTATTTTTCTCCAACATGTCTCTCTCTCTCCCTTCATTTGTATTATTTCCTCCACCTCCCTGCCGCGTTGTATGTATCCATTTTATGCAACTTGACGATATATATTTTCTTTTTCTGCATGAGTGTGAATAAATTAAGGGCGGCAGACTCTTTTGTCGTCACAATGGACGAATATCCCAGACGTTCCTTGCGTCCATTTATGAATATTCATGTTTTGTTGCGTTTTACAGCTCTGCGTTTCATTGCAACCAAACGCAAGGGGAGGCAAAAGGAGGGGGGGGGCAAAGTTTTGTATGTACCATAGCTATGTTGAATGCTAAAGCAATGGAAATTGCTGATAATGTGGTGCAAAAAGAATATAAAAAGGAATTTGCGACTCTTGTGGACTATTCTTCATATTCATAGTACATGTAATGTATGTAGCTTAGCATAGGTAAAGTTACCTTTTGGTTGGAGGGAATATTTCAGCAAATTGACGATGCAACGCCTCGCACATATTTTGCCCAGTTTGTACACTCAGAATCATCAGGATGATTGACTCAACAATTTGCAAGCAATAGAAATTTTGTTGTTGTTCTTTTTCCTTGCAAATTGATGCATGTTTCATCAATTTTATTGATGCAACAATGTTATTTTTCATAATTCTCTCGTCGGGTGCTATGGAAAGGTTCACAAAACACCATAGCAAGTACCTTGATTAATTGTTTGGGGTGGGACGATGTTTAACCTCTAGGCCGCCAAGCGGGGTCGTTGAACGACCCCAGCCCTATATTTCGTGCTATAACTTAATAAATATAAAAGATACCATTCCCATCTTTTGGAAATAAGTTCTTTGGTTATCTGAGGAGGTTGTGTAAAAATTTCAGCTCAATCCGTCCACCACAAGAAAAGTTATTAAGGAAAATGTAGAAGAAGGGAATTCAAAAATTGGTGTAACGGCCATGCTGCGGAAAATTTCTTAGAATGAAGTTAGTCACATCATAAATCATATGGTTGAAGGCGGTTTAAGGGTTGTGTTTACTTTCTCACTTTACCATCTCAGTGTCAGAATTATCGCGAATAAGTAACATAAACAACATAAAACATAATTAGAAGCATATAAATGTGCAAAACAATAAAGAATATTCGAGAAATATTGCCATTTATCACGGTGCGGGAAGTGAGGGGAATGTGGGGAAGTAGTGAAAAAAAAATAGCAGTTGCGGTCAACTTCGTGGCAAATTTCTCACGAAGAAAGTGTGAAAAATGAGTGAAAAATGTTTTTCCCTAATATCTTCTTCTGCGTGTTTCCGGGTGGCGAATTTGTGATGCAAGGGGCAAGAGGACTATATAAGGAGTCTAAAGGTAGTGACCCGACAGTTCCCGGTTGTATGGTTTATGAGAAAATCGACTTCCTTCTTGGAGTCGTTCAACGACCCCACCTTGGCGCTCTAAGGAAGCTCCAAGGTCTTGGCGGCCAGCAGGTTAATTTAAAAAATGAAGTGCAAGAAACTTGATGAATATTTAATAAAATGTTCTTTTAAGATAATTTTAACATTTTTTTCTTGTCTTATTTTTTTTTTAGTTAAATAGAATCCTTGAAATTATATATAATTAAAGAAAAAGAAAACTAATTTTCTTTAATAGTTCCCCGTTGTTGTCTACCTACCCCCTTATCTATCTCCTTTAACACGGTATGCATATATATTTTTCTGAACTATGAAAAAATCTATTGAATTAAAAAAAATAATGGCGCTGAAGATGTGCAAAAATGCTGATGCATTGTATGCTAATTTCGGAACTTTAAGAACTCCACTCGAGGAGAGATTCTATGTTGTGTGTACAGTACACACAGAGGTCCGCAGAGAGAGAATTTGCGGAATTTTCGCATACAGACAGTGCTGGTTGTGAGCACCTGAAGGTGAAAGGGAGTGTGATTAATTTCCATTGAGAAGTTTGGCGCCAGAATGCGCGAAAAAGAGATGGGGGAGGTAAAATGTAAACACAGCATGCAGATAAGCAATTAACCGCCCTCCCAGAGGTGTTCTATATCGTTCAGGAGAATTTTCTAATTAACCCTCATACGTCGGGTAATTATTTCACGATTGCCTGACTACATTTTAATGGTATTATGAGAGACTCTCCCAGAAAAGATGAGGCACCTCTAGCTTGGGTCACGACACAGTTTTTTTGCGTTCTATCCCGCGGTGTTTATTTAGTTCTTTTTTTTTCATTGGGCTGTAAGAAGATAATGGGTTTATGGCTGAGAATTTCAGGGGGTTACGAGTGAAGGATAAATTGATTTATTTTTTTTATACTTAATAATGCGAAAGAATGAATGCCTTTTAAACAAAGATTAGTTCATCAATAGATGGCGCTAGAGCTGAAATGTTCTAAAATTAGAATATATATAGCTAGAATTGTAAAACATATCATCGCTATCTACCTACCTTTCTGCTACTTGATTTACAACATCCCATGACGAACCCCTTGGGGCGCAGCACTATTTTTCGCATTGACTGCAATAAAATGTATTGAAGGGTGTATTGTAGGTACCGCATGTACAATGTGGTTGAGTAAAATTAAATTTTAATTCCCCCGTGTGGGTTACTGGAAAATAATCATCGTAATGGTGCACAGTGTCAGGGACTCACCTCGAAAACGTTCTTGGTGCAAAAGTGCACGCGGCAAAAAAGCACTGCTTGCCAAAGCAAAAAGAAGCACGCAGCCACAAAAAAAGAAACCCCACCAACGGACAAAAAGAACTTTTAAATATCACCAATTAATTTTAATTAGTTTCCTCGCCACGAAGAGCCGACGTGAATGATAATTCAATAAAAGAGGCCACAGCAAAAAAATATGTAATTAATATTTCCCTCGTAGTGACGAAATTTCCATGTTAAGGAGTTACATATATTTGTGGCGGCCAAGGTGGGGGCAAAAAGAAGTTGCCAATCATCACCTATTTGTGCCTGAGCGCAACGGAGGTCAATGAAGAAAAACAAAACGTCCATTTTCTTAGAGGTGGATGATAAAGTGTGTATCAATCATCGATACGGCAAACAATTGTTTAATGTACGCGTGCGACAACGCGCCAAGAAAAAAAAAAGTAGTGGAGGTATGCTTGAGTGGCACCAGAATAAGACAATTAATTTACATTTTGATTTCAAGGATATCGCGCGAAGCACAGTGAAATCTATGTAATTTGCCTATAGCATGATGTTTAATGTAATGGGACGGATGGCGGGTGCAAAAAAAATCCTCAATCACGATCGTCGCTTTTCCGTGTTTGTCTCACTCTCTGGGAGAAGAAGAAATGAGCATTTTTGCGCGCAGATGCCACGTACAGGAAGATTCCACATTCCGTCAGATGACTCTCCACAATTGAAGCATTGCTGCGGAAGGAGTCAAGGTTGATGGATTTTTGAGCTTTAACTCTATTCGTCTTGCGTGATTTCATTTTGAATAGTATTGAAGAAGCTACAGTAAGATTTTACTTTGAGAGAAGTTGAAAAATAAAAAATGAAAAATTAATAGACAAAAAGCTCAGTTTGATGGAAGAATACGGCTCTATCGAACACAGAGTTAATGAGCTCATTGAAATTTTGTTTTTCTTTTGTAGTAGATAATTTTAAAATTTATACATAATTAATTTTTATATATTCATTTTAAGATTTATACATAATGCTTTCTCTGAAGTACTATTTTCACTGTAAATAAGCTTTATGAACCAAATTCTGATTTAATGGGTGAAATTTACTAACATAAGTCCAGCCTAAGTTTCTTCAGTTTAAATTCTTGAATTAAAATTGTTTTTCAGTTGGCGGACATTTCAAATTCCCCCAAGAGGAGTCAATATGTTATTCTATTTAATCCCTCTTACTCTCCATATAGCCTGCAAAATCATTCCCAACCAGACTTCTAGCTCAGTGTATCGCGCATTGAAAGCGAAACTGCTTTATGCTGTAAATCAAATCACATTTTATACACAACAACCGGCACATGAAGAAAGAAGACAGTTTTGTGAGGAGAACATTTCATTTTCAACCTGAGGCACCATTAAAATGTCTAATGAAAAAATATTTAGATATAGCAAAAAAGGAATACAAAAGATATTTTATGGATAGTTTGTCTCCGTCGTAATTCAAAGGTAAAAACCCATCAAATGAATAAATACCAAAATCCAATAAACGCGATTTCGCAGGATTTTGATAAAGTAACCAATCGTGTGTCTTCCATCCATATAAATTGCCATCCAGTGAAGTTCTTGAGGAGAATGATTCTTCCGCGCCAATGCGCTTTGGTTTGCAATGTTGGTGGTGTGGGGAAAGCTTGTTCTTCTCCGAACATGCGGCGTATGTGTGGAAGAATCGAAGGGGATTAGCATGGTGGATTTAATTGAATGAGACGTAAAGCGACTTTTATTGATATTTTTAGTTGTAAAAAGAGCTAAATCATCAACCAAGAGATACGTCTCAACAGAGATTTATGGCATTTCTGTCCATATTATGTCTCTCATGGGGTCAAAGTTAGACAAGAGCGAGAGAAAGATGCATCTTAAATGCATGCAATCCTCCGCAATGGCTTCCACGCCTCAAGCAGCCGATGATCTTATATGCCATGTACTTCCCATACATATATATGTATGTATACATACAATGTGAAACCCCATGCGAATGATTAACCCTCCTCGTATATTGCCAGCACTAATGAATGAATGCTTGTGAAGCACGTGATATCAATTATTAATTTAGAAAAGCAAAAAAAAAGTGCAGCAAAGAGGAGCTGTGAGCCAAAAGTGCATCCAAAAGCGCACAACAAGGCTGATAGTATAGGAAAGAGGTTGAGGAAAAGTCCATAACAAAGTAGCACATTCTTTCACGTGGTATTGCAGTGTTGAGTTCATAATAAAAGATTCCATGATTGTCGTTTGATTAACGTATTGCCTTTTCATTAATAGGGGTGGTGTGGTTAGAAAAAAAAAGAAAGACAATTGAAGAAGATTTCTGTGATTGAAGGATGCGATTGAAACCTTCTGTGAGCGCGATTTTTTAGATCATACAGCAACGAGTCCCGGCGCTTTCAGCACATTTGGAGCGCGCAGAGTCGATGACGAGGGTAACTAACCATCTTCAAGGCTGTCAGACCATCGTTCTTGCGGATGGGTTGGAGTGTAAATGAGTAAAATGAATGAATGATCATAAATCCATGCACATAACTCCTCAATCTCACCACACACACGCTGATGAAATTCGCAAATAGCACTTGGTGAATTTTTATCCGCATATAATATATTTCTATGCCAGACAATGCGAGTGAAGTTCATCTGCGTAATTTATACACAGAAAAGAAGTTTTTTTTTTAATTGAAAAGGAAATGAATTTTAGTTTCTAATCTCTCACAGGGAATTCCCCAAGATTTTTATTCTATTTAGATTCAAAATTATGTGATTTTGATCTATAATTTTTTAACAAAAAAAAATTCAAAGAATTTTTCAAATGGAGAAAAGCGGATATTTAATAAAGTCACAAAAATTGAACAAAGAATAAAGATTAATTTATTGGAAAATTCTAATTTTGTTTTTTTGATTATTTGATACAAAAAATACCTCACTGAGAAATTTTAAATAATAGGTAGGGGAACGTGGCCCAATTGCGACCCCCTAAATTCTGTTTCGGAAGGATTGAAAAAAGTCATATTAAAATGAATTAAATCTTTCCAAGTTTGGTACCATTGGAAAGGTCATTTTATAGGCTAACCTTGTTCTATAGATGCAAACATTCTAAATCTTACCTATTCTGAGTAATATTCGAATTAAAAATAAATTCTAAAATTGCATTTTTTTCACCACGGTGTTCCAATTGCGACCCCCCGAGTGTTCTAATTGCGACCCCTATTTTGCCGTAATTTGTGGTTTTTCACTAGTTGATCACATTTATCACCACTATAAATAGGAAAACTGCCATGAATTACCCGGAAAATCCGGAAAATCACGAATTTATTTTTAATTACTTAAAATACCTAAAATCTTTCAAAAAATTGTAAATCAAGTAATAAACTAGACCCTCTAAGCTACAGAAACGCGGCATAATATGAGACATATCAGTGGGAAAAAAAACTCATATCAACTTAGTTCCTAAAATCAGAAAACGTCGGCCAAGTGCTGAAAATAAACTTTGATTTTTTATTCGTCCTATTGTGCACCAAATTAATTTATTTTAGGCGCTAACATTACCTTACTATAATATCTTCATGATGTAGTGAAACTAATTTTATAAGAATAATAATAAAATGTTTATTTCATTAAATATTTACAAATTATTTTAAGAGTCCAAAGATCTGTCTTCAACTTACAATATATAGAAAAAAAGAAAAAATAATAAACAAAATATAATACATTTCCAAAATTGAAAAGAAAACTAATTTTATAATATTTCGTCATTTACGAGAAAAAAGGGAGGTCGCAATTGGACGCCAGTCGCAATTGGACGCCAGTCGCAATTGGGCCACGTTCCCCTATCAATATTTCTTAAGAAAATCTCAAGAAATGATCCCAAGTGTTCCCGAAAAAAAAATTAAAATCATGTATCATTGTTAGGACCAAATCAATTGGAGCATAGGCAGTAGTACGTTTGCAAGACTAACACAACATGACCAATTGATTTGTTCTCAGCACTTTGTCGCGGACAGTGGCCAATAACGGTGCTACCTCAAACTTCTCGCCACGCACCCAGGTACTCCCGGAAGGGACAAAAACCATCGAATGTTGTGCACATCGCACGATGTGAGCTTGTTAAATTGGTACGCTCCGATGGGTCTTGGGGTTCATCGCATTCGGGAAGGTGTGTGAGACTTTTTTTTTGGGTATGTCACGTTGGGATCCGTGCAAAATGTGCTGTGTGTGCTGGGAACTAATGAGGCGGTTTGTTAGTTGGGTGAAAGAATACATACTATGCTGCTATGTATGTTGAGTTCACACGCGGCGGTGGGATGTGCAGAAATCTCTTCTCTGACGAACCTGACCGGGTCACATGAATTGCGGGTTTGATTGTGTGCCAAGCCTGCATTTGACACGCGGATGATGGGAATTGGAGATTCCTTTTGCTGCATCATCAATCTATCCGCGGTCTCACCTTCTTTTCTCCTCAATTCCCGTCAATTTTCTGCACACGCGGCTCGCGGGCTCATTAAACTTGGCGATATGTGGGAGAAAGATTATGATATAGCCCTTCTTCCATATATATTCGCTGTTAAAGTTCATTTTCAATTTTTATTGTTGCGCATCGTTATTGCATACATAGCAGAATAATGTGGATGCGGTGATTGCAATGACGATTCCTTGAGCCATTGGAAGATATGGGCACACCATGTCTCGCCACTCAATCTGCCCTATGGCTCACTTCTGCATGTACCTACAATATTGTTCTGCCTGCCATCACTGGGTGGTAATTGAGTGCCGTTGATTTGGGGGGACTCTTCTGCGATGCCTCAATGGCAGAGAAGATTTTCATTGGCATGTGGAAATTACATTACAAGCAAATTAGGGATCAAGGTCAATAAGATTTTTTTTAATGGATTAATTTCCCATTGCGGACAACTTTTTCGTCTCGCAACTCTTGGGGGGACTCGCGAAATGCCCTCAAGATGCAAACTAAAGGAAACTATGAAAGAGAATCCAATCACAGGTCATCAATAATTTCAATGGCAATTAAGGAATAACTTGGAAGAAGACGAACAATAACTGATACGTTTAACAATTTTGTATATGTAGGGGAAACTGGGGTAATTCGGTGAATTTTTGGGAGATAATTTTTCCTGAGTTCCATGGAAATATTTGAGATTTCCCATGAGAACTATCTTATAGGAAATTTTCCGGGCTACAACTTTGTCTCAGACGATTTTTCTCTATCTCAACGGGAAAATGCTTTTTCAGACCATTTTCCAAACCTTTTCAAAGACTGTTCAAAAAATCCTGGGGTAAAATGGTTAATTGCGTTTTTCTTCGCTAATCTTAATTTAATGAAAATTCTTTAGCAAGGCACTATAATATCTATTGAGAATGAGAGATTTGTGTACCAATTAAAACTTTTTTTTAATAAAAAAAATACAAAAAAATTTAAAAAAACGTTAAATTTAAGAAATTGCCTTTTTTATTTTTTTAGTTTATAAAAATTGGTAATAGTAAGTGATTAATCATCCCAAATTGTATATAATAGTTATACTAATTAAGGGAAATTATTTTTTCAAAAATTTAAAAAGTTTTTTTTTTTTAAAACACCAAATTCACCATTTTGCCCCAAGCGGTACTTTTTACTATCAGTGTTCTACGAGAAAAATCGGAATATTTTTTTTTGCAAAAACCAATAGTTACTCTATTTAAAAATGCATTTTGGTCAAAAATATTGCAGAGAATTTCGCCAAAACTGAATTTGTAGTTGAGAGGTCAGAGTAACTTTGAGGTTCGAAAAATTTGTTTTTCAAATAAAAGTCAAAATATTGGATCAATTATTATGAAACTTTCTAGGTTTAGGCAGGGGTAGGAAGTGCAACTACTGACAAAATTAGACAGATTAGCTCTCACTGCTTCTTGAGATATTAATTTTAATTTTTTTTTCAAATTCACCATTTTACCCCAGTTACCCCTACTTCAAGAGCATAAAATCTTTTCATTTTTTTCAAGAGTTTAATGACTTCAATGATAGCTCTAAAGTCTAAATCATACAAAATAGCGTAAAGTCCTTCTATTCAATGATTAGTAGGAAAAGTAAAAAAAAGTGTTCATTTGAAAATTTTTATATTTTAATACAATAAAATTCAAAATGTACAGTGATTGAACTAAATAAAACTCCCTGTCAAAATTATTCATTAATTTTGATTAAGAACTCACCAAAATCATTCATTTCTTATGACACCAACCTCTTCAAACTTCTCAAACCTGATAAATTCAGGTAATATCAAATTACAATGTGAAAAATTCTTCGTAGTTCTACACGGAAGGTTTCTTATTTTTTATCGAAAATATTCAACACAGTCTTTAAATTTTCTTTATTCTTTTATTTTCAGTTTTTATAATTCATATTCCTCCATTTTTTTTTAAAAATGAGAATACGATCATGTAGAACTACGTACAAATCTCACAATTTGAATTGAAGTGTTCTTAAATCAATTATTATTACTTAAATTAATACCTATTATACTTTAAAAAAAAATCAGGAAGAAAAAAAATTGTACAACTTATGATACTTATTGTGAACAATTTTCATCAATATGTCTCCATTCTAAAATAAGCATTTTCCTGTGGTTTTTCTCAGCTATATATTTTGAAGTACGTGTGTGGTAGACTCAACTAATTATATCCTCAAAGTGATATTCACAAAAATTTTATGTATAATATTTTCCTTCATTAATTTTTATACATTTTGTATTTTCAATTTGTTTTTTTTTTTTTATTATTTTTAATTTGTTTTCTTTTTCTTAGATATACAAACACTTACCCTTTCTTTATTTCTTAATGTTTTTGTTCGATTCTGTAGAAAAAAATTGTCTTTTGTTGTTAAGGATCTTTCCAAGATTTATAATAAACAAAAAAATATATTAGCCAGAACACATACATACTTACTATAAAATTTGACAGTTTTGTCTTAAAATCAAGTTTCTAGTAAACGCCATTGCCCAAAATTTCCAAGGAAGAAATTCTAGACATTTTTTTTTATTTTATGAATTTTAAACAATAGGACATTATTCATTTGATATGGAGCAAGTCCCTGATTCGAGAAAACAATTTTGACCCACGCAGTCTTGTAGAGATTAAAAAAAAGATAAGAAATCATCAAAAATACTCACTATTTTCCAAACAAAAACTTTGCAATTTTATAGCACAAAATGTGTCTTGACTAATCGGTCTAAGGGTGTTATAATTTTTGAAAATCAATAAAATCATTCATTTTTTAACAGAATATTACAAAACTTTGCAACTTGTGCAATTATAAAAAAAATATGGGCCCTATTGTAAATATGCTCAATATGCTACAAAAACGCCTTTTGTTTCAAAAATTGTCCTATAAATCTTCTTTTTTTTTATGGAGTTTGGAGTATCATTCAACTGCTAAAGCAAATGAAGAAAAAGCTTAAGTAATTCACCACAAAAAAGATTTATGGATAATGAGGGCGCTGTCTGTAATTCTTTTTTATAGCAATTGGTTGATGTCCTGAATAATTTTTACTACAGAATCGAGTGATTAATTTCAAATAAAACGTCTTTCTCCGGGTAAATCTGTACCATCATAATTTATCATCTAATAAAGGGATTTTTCTTCTTTTTTTTTTTTAATTTGTCAATTTTCATACGCACGCACATCACACAAACCTCTCTATCCTTTTTTTTGCAATTTGTCTCGTGAGCTTTAAAAATCTCATTTGGAGTTGCCTTTTCAGTTGTCACTCTCGGAGATCCGTCGAACTTTTCGCATCTTTGTGATTCTTTTGTACACCCTCCGTTCGGCTTTGCGTCTCTTCCCGGCACGAGCATTTTTCCGGACGGTCTTCCCATCATCTGCACCGGATGATGCATCCTTCCGTGCCGTGTGCTTTCTGCGAAAGCTCCCGAAACGCGTCATTTTCTTGCGCGTCTTGGACGACACCGTGAACTCCTCATGGCTCGATTCGTCACACGATGAGGTATCCGATGAGGTGGTGCTGGACATGGTGTACTGTCGCTTCTTCGCACTGACACTCGTGGTGAGATTGCACGAAAGGCTGCTGCTGTCTGAGGAGGAATTTTCGCTGGCAATTTCGGACGATTGCGATGAGGAGGAAGATGATGGTGACAGCCGTTTGGGTTGACGCGTAAAACGTGGCCGACGCCGTGATGTTGACGGAAGGCTTGGCTTCTGACGTGTCCCCAAGCTTCCGCTACTACTATCCCCACCCACAGTCACATCTGTGGGTTTCACCTCCTCCTGCTCGGAGTCATCTGTGTGACAAATACGCGCCTGGGACGTGTGGAATGCCCGGATGCGCAACTTTGGAATCAGTGGCATTGTCGTGATGGCTGTCTGTGTGGATGACGATGAGGAAGCCGTTGGGATGATCCCCGAAGGACCTTCTCCCGTTACAATTACTTCCGCTGCTACCTGGGGCTGTTTAAAATACAACAAAAAAAACATTTCTTTAGAATTATTCTTTTTAATCGATTTTTGTGGAAAAAAATCATCGAAAAGTAATCGAAATAATCTTTAAATTATTCTTTGCAGGGACGTAGCTAGAAATCTATTCAAAGAAGTTTTTCTTTTAGCTTTTTTTCATTCTAAATACGTTAAAACTGAATTAAAAAAAAAGACTTTTCAATTATAAACGTTAGAAATTAATTTTCAAACATGTGATGTTAATTTTTATTGATTGGCATTTTTTTTTTAAAGATTTGACGTTTCTTTTAACAACATTTCTTCTTCTTCTTCTGCACTTTAAATTAGTACGGCTGTTGGATTCCTTCCGGATCCATATAGCCTTAACAACATTTGACGTTGATTTTTCAGCGTTTGACGTTTTCTTTTCGGACGTCAATTTTTTTTTCTAATATTTGACGAATAATTTTATATCTGACGTTTTTTTTCTAATATTTGAAATATTTTTTCATCGTTTGACGTGTCTAAATATGTTTCTTTTCAAACATTCGACGTTAATTTTCTAACATTTTAGCTTTTTTCTGATGTTTAACGTTTTATTTCTGATATCAGACATTTATTTTTTAAACATTTGTCGTTTCTTTTAACATTTGACGTTTCCATGCTCACTATCATGATTTTGTCAACATTTAATGTAGATTTTCTATAGTTTAATGATTTTTTTGTTGACATTTGACGTTTATTTTCTAACGTCACAATATTTTTAATTGACAGTTTTTTTTTCAATGATTTTTAATGTCTTAAATTTTAAACTTTGACGTGATTTTGCAACATTTGACTATTCTTCTCTGCCGTTTGACATTTCTTCTGATTTCAGACAAATTTTCTGACATTTGACGTTTGAAACCCTTGAAGTTCGCTTGAAATCTTGAAATTTCAGTACAAAATTCAAAGATTTCAAGGGTTTCTTGGTCGCTGAATCAAGCCCAACATCTGATGTTTCTTTTCTGATTTTGACGTTACTTTTCCAACATTTGACATTGAATTTTCCGATCTCTGTCAATTATTTTTTGACGTTTGACATTTTTTCTAACGTTTGATGTTTGTTTACTGTTTTTTTTTAACGATTATCAAAATCCTTTTTCTAATTTTTTTTTAAATATAATTTTTTATATTAAAATAATTTATTTGAACTTAAAAGCCTGAACTATAGAGGTTTTTTTTTAGAGACACCCTCCCTGGCTACGTCCCTGATTCTTTGAACATCTCTAAACCTATTTCAAATACCACTTAGGTGGTACACCAACTAATTTATCAAAGAACCGAGTATTGAATTAAGAGAGAAAGAGCTTTTGAACTTACTTGAGGCTTTGGAGACTTTCTCGTTTCCTCCACAAAGACAACATCGCTGTCTGACTCGGAATTGAGGCTCACCATTTCAGGCGTACGGAGATGCGGGGGCTTCAGTTCCAACACAAATTGACAATCATCGCTGTCTGACGAGGATGTGGAGCTAATCTCAATGTTTCGTCCCATTTGGAAAATAACCGAATTCCGTGGATCACGTCCCATTGACGAGGGCCCACTTGACTGTGCCGGTGGTGGGGCCACTTCACTCGGGGCAACGGCTATGGTGTCGTCAGTCTCAATGGGGGCACTGACGCTTACGGGAATGTCCATGGGGCGTCTGTAGTCACCGCCACTTACGGCCCCATTGCGGCCAACGTATCGAACGTTGTTGTCATAGCCAATCAGATCGTACGGTGCCTGCGCAAAGTTGAAGAGTTCGTGGATGAAGTGATCTGTGTTCTCGCCAAAGAAGGGACGCATGCGATTCTTGAAGGCCGTCGATGTAATGTCATGTAGTGTGAGGAGAATAAGGAGCTGCGATACGGCTGTTGAAGCCTGCTCCTCCGATCCGAGGAGGCTGCGTGCTTCCCGGGTTATGAATGGCATTAGACGGTGGATTTGTGCTGGATTGTCCCTGAAAAAAAAAAACAAATCTTTGATTTCTTTCTCTTGAGGAATTCTTTTGGATAAACATTCCCACCTGTAGAAGCGAGCAGAGCACTCCCGGTAGCGTCCAGTTATATCCGTCAGGGGTTCAGCATAGAGGTGATTGGTGTAGACAAGTTGCCGGAAGCGATAGGGATGGATAAATCTGTTTCCCGTGGGGGCAAAGAAGCGCTGAATTGCCTCATTTTCCGATGGCCCCACCTGCAGGGTAGCACTGTGCAAAAATAAAGACACAATTAGCACATAAATCTCCCTGTGGGCAAGGAAAATTTCCCAAACCTGAATCTGAATCTCGGTGGTTCCGATAGGAGGAAGTCCAATCGCTGCAGGATTGACTGCTGCGGATGCACGAGATGCTCATCAAATTGATCAATGCTGCGTACATTGTGAATGATGGATTTGAAGGCTTGCTTGCAAAGGGGGCACTCAGCTTTCACCTGTTCCAAGAAAAAAGGAGAATTTCATTTGCAAAAAACTTCCGTGACATCCGGGGGAGCCATTTTCTTCCGCACCTTACTCCACTCAAGGAGGCATTTGAAGCAAAATTGATGCAGGCATGAATCCGTGAAGCTCTTATTGCGACACTGCCCCAGACAAATGGCGCAATTGGGGGGCGGAGACGCTGGTGTTTCCACGGGTTCCTGATCGGAGCCCTGCGAGGGCGAATTCACGTCTTGTACGTCATTTCGATCGGGTGTCGGGGGGAAATCCAAGTGTTCCGGTGTCGAGGGGCACTCAATACCCAACGATGATGACATTTCCCACAATGTTCTTGCACTTTTCACCCACCAATGCACCCCGATTGCACGATTTTAGTTCCAAAAAACAATTTTTCTTTTTCTTTCAACAAAATTTTTCAACTTGACATTTGACACATTTGAAGTAAATGTGGGAAAAAGCATATGCTACTGTGCTTCGATTGAATGAAATTAAGCATTTGAGCAAATGCTTTGTGGAAAGCATTTTTCTTCACTTGTGTTTCAAGGGCACGGAATGTTTCCTTGTGGAATGAAAAACACTTGAAATACAGAGGACATTGTTTATATTTTATATGGATGAGTGTGCTGCATCTGAAAATAGACTAATTTTTGGCGGCATTTTACTCTATTTTGTATTTTGAAAATTGGCTATTTTTGAAAATTGTTTTTTATTTAACACTTGGAGGACCCAACATTTGGCACAACGCGGAGGATCAAATTGGTAATAAGTACCAGCTGATAAAATATGCTCAATAATTAATTATTATCAATTTATTGATCGAGAATCGAAAGTTTCACTAATTCTTGATCTCATTCAAGCATTCCTGCAAATAATTACTAAATATTTTATTGAGAAAATCGTCACTGGAAAAAAAATACGTAGAATCGGTGCAAAATTGCCAATTCAAACGACTTCTTTAGCTGCAGTTTTGCTTAATTTATTATTGCGCCTAAATCATCACAAACTTTGATTCTTCAAGTAACTTTTTAGTCACTTTCGGCAATAAAATTAGTCCACATTAATTATTTTCACAGAGGAAAAGTGAACAAGAGTACTTTATTTGGGAAATATGGGGAAACATAACCTCAAAACCATGGCTAAAATGTATGGGATTTTGACTGGTAGTTATTACCAATTTGATCCTCCACGTTGGATTCTGACTTTGACCTCAATTATCTTCCAAAGAAAAGACTTTTCTCGAGATTTTCTTTCTGCAATCTTAAAGTAATTAAAATTCCCTACACATAGATGCTAAATTCATCGAGATAGGTCCAATAGATTTTATTCTGTGACGATTTTTAGGTTCAAATTGGTAGCAAGTACCAGTAAAGTCCTCCGAGTGTTAACTGATACAGTTCAATACAGAATGTTTCTGTGAGCTTGTAAAATTGCATCCAGAGCGGAAAAACTCAAGAAAATGTGAGAAAATCCCTAAAAATCCAAACCTTCTCATGTTTCTTCGTTTCCAATGTTTCTCAATTTTTCATGTTTCTTTAAATTCTTCTTCTTCATCAACCCCCGGCTAAACTTTATTATAAAACAATAATTTGAAGAAGAAGAAGACGTGATTTTTGTGCGTGAAAAACGGAAAATTTGTGCAATTTAACGTGAAAAGTGTCCTTTAAATCTGAGTGCGTGTCATCCCGTGGGCAGCGTGACCCGTGATCGGCGAAATGTCAGAGAAGCCGCGCAAGAGAAAAGACAAAAAGAAGAAAGGTAACATCTTCTGGGATTTTGCATGCTTTACCCGCCAGGAGCTTGCGATAGGAATTTCGCTTAAAATATCCCGAAAAATCGGAGGAATCTCATGAAATCTCATCGGGAGAGCATCCCACGTTCTCAGACTATGTGCTTCACACCAGAATACAGGATATTCGGGAAGATTAGCAGAGATCTGTGCAAATTAATGGGACTCTGGATGAGCCTCGAAGAGATTTTGCCAGAGATTCTGGTCACAAAATTCCCTGTCATGTCCATTTTCTTAAGCAAAATGAGAGAGAGGAGTCTTAAAAATAGATCCGCCGAGCTTGGGAGCCGAAGTCTCTCTCTCCCACGGATTGTCATGTCACGCGGCGATAGAAATGAGGCACCTGCGTCTCACGCAAGATCACGATCACTCACGCTGAATTTTCTTTCATTTCTCTCTCTCTCTCGTGCAGACAGCGTGTCGGATGCCGCCGAACTTGCCAGGAAACTAAGCACAAAAGGTTAGCCACCAATTGACCCGGCTTTTCCCCTTTCTTGACCCTTTCCGCACGCATACACACACTTAAAAGATCTCAAGACGATCTCCTTTTCCTTTTTTAAGACGTTTCTCAGAAGATCGGAGTTTCCGTAGCTCGATCATCTTAAAAACTCCTAAGACATCGTCAATCTCGGTCATGAGACTTCCGCAGAGAACAATTAAATTCTAATTTTGAGATTTATTTACAATTCCGCGTTTTTCTTTTCATTTTAATTTCTAATTTTAGCGGTTCTTGTGCGATCATAAAGATCATTCAATGGCATGATGTTCGCATAAATAAACAATGAAGCATTTTTTTCTCAAGCAGCTTTTGATGCTATTTTAGGAAGATAAGAGAAAGTAATTTGTGAAATTATATTGTTCTTATAGTGGCAAAATATTGTGGAATGATGTCTTTAAAATAAACATATTTTTGAGAAAAATATATGATAAACCTTTTGGGGTATCACAATAAATTGATTATTAAAATAATAAAAAAAAACTTGTTTTTTTATTCCTTTTAAAAATTTATGGAAAGGCTTGCTTTTTCATTGACCTAACCTATATCTGTGTTTCCTTCAAACTTATGCATAAAAATGGGATTTTTAAAAGAAATGACAGCGCTTCTTTCCACTTTATCCTTAATTGTATACTTCACTCTCAAACCATACATTCATAGCTTTTATTATGAGATTTGCGCTTCGCAATGTCAGCTTCTTTATCTTTCTTGTTGCGTATGAAAATGCAAAATAACCAATCAGAGGACTCAGATGCAGGCGAAAGTACAACACCTCATCCTAGTGGTGTCCAAACCATGGGTCCGGATGATGTACAGCTGCACGTGCACAAAGATCACGGAACTGGAGGGCATTGGTGCGCCAAAATTGTCTTTTTTTCCCTTCTGGCCATCTTAGCGGGTCTCGTAGGATTAATCATTCTTGAGAATCGTGGGCTGTCTGATGGTGAGTTTGAATGACAAGCAGCGCAGTCGAGAAAGATTTTTCATAAGATGTGTTCTTGTTGTTGCTTAGTTGATACTCCACTGTCTGAATCGAGATTTTCGGATATATTGGAAGGGTGGGTGGAGGAGAATCGAGAATCTCATGATGATCATGAGCATGATATTTTGGCGTCGATGGAGGAGTTAGAAGAGCACGATGAACATGGTGAACCATTTGAGGAGGAGGACGATCATGATGAAGAACATGATGGGGAAGATGATGATGAAGATCATGATCATGAGGATGATGATGAGGATCATGATCAAGAGGATGATGAAGAGAACGATGGGGAGGAAGATGATGAAGATGAGCAGCAAGTTGATGCTGATGAAGATGATAATGAAGCACAAGATCAGGAAGATGATGATGATGATCAAGAAAATAATGATGATGATCAAGAAAATGATAATGAAGATGAAGAAAATGATGATGAACAGGATCAAGATGATGATGAAGATCAGAATATTGATGATGGTGCTTCAGAAGAAATTCAGAATGATGCAGCTTATGAAGAAGATGAAGATGATGATGAAGCTGCAGATGATGATGATAATAATAATGATGACGATGAAGATGATGCAAAGAATAACGACGATGATGATAATGATGATGATGCAAAGAATGAAGATGATGATGACAATGATAACAACGGGGATGACAATGACGATAATGATAATGAAGATGACAATGACGACAATGACAATCAACCAGACATCGATGATGATGACAATTCTCCATTCGAGGAGGTAACACTGAGTTTGTGAATTTTTTTGGAAGATTTGCGTGTGCATTTGTGGTTCCTTTTTGCTTTTTTTTTAGCCTTTTACCCTTAACAAAAGCAATCCAGTGCCTCTAACTAAAACCAATGATACCCCGAAGACTGATAAAGTAACAATTGCTGACCTGGAAGTACAAATTGAAGAAATGAAAATTATTTTTGATGAAGTTTCCCAAAAATTGGGAAAACCATCTTTCAGTGAACTGAGAGATGCATCTCAGGAATGTCCTGCTGATAGTATTCCAATAAATGATTGCAAGGTAACAATTTTGTTGTTTCTGTTTCATTAATTGTAAAAGCATAAGGAGAAAATCATTTGATGATTGCTTGGAGTGAGTTTGGAGACGATTTTAAAGCAACTCTTTTGTCTGGAAATAGCTTCAAAAACTTTCAATTCCGTTGCAGTTGGATGATGATGGTTCATTCGAAGAGGTGATTGATAATGATGCCGGTGAAGATCTTCATCTGCAGAAACTGGCACAAAAGGACAGTCCTGAGCCAGATGATGATGATGACCTACCTGCTAGTCCATCATCTTCACGTAAGTTTTTCCTTACGAAGCAAATGTTGAATCACTTTTGGGGAAAAAACAACTCACTTTCAAACCAAAATTTCAAAAACATTCTTTAAGCTTCAAAAAAACACTTCACTCTCTCTTCCTTGTTTTCCCTTCGTGATTTTTTTTGATCCTGAAAGTGCAATTTAAACAGTGGGGAAACTTTGTAATTGCAGTTGCTGAAAAGATCCTCATCGGTTTGGCCTTAATTGTGGTTGCACACTCCGTTTTACTGAGAAAGACATTCAACAGTGAGTGGATGTTGTCCAATCAAATTGTTGTTGTATTTCGTTGTACAGAACTGTTGTGATCGGTTGCTGTTGATGTTTTAGCGTTTTTTTCTCTATCTTATTTCTGTTGTGAAAATCTGCTAGAAGTCGTTTAAATGCTTTCGAATGATCTATCAAATTTGAGCTTCAACAAAATTGAGAAGAACGTTGATTTGTTGATTGAATTCGAACCATTCAAACTTTGTTAGAAGCTCTTTAGAGATCTATCGAAAGCCACAACATTGTTGGAAAACTATAATAAGTTACATTTGTAGGAAATAGTAAGGATGTTGCATGTGCTGCTCTTTTACTATGTCTTTCTCTTAAAACTTTTTAAATTGCACTTTCCAATTTAGAAATTTTGTGATTTTTTTTAAAACTTCTTTCGTGAATAATTTTGTTTGATGATGCCTGTAAATAAAAACCATTCTGCTCTGCTTTTCTGTTGATGAGCTTTCCGTGCGATGAATTTGTACTATAAATAATGAAAGTTTTTATTTTTAAAAATTTCCGTGGGTAAGAAAAGAAGGAAAAGCCACTGAAGAAGCGCAAGAAGTTGTTGAAGAGATTGTTGAACAATCTGCTGAAGATTTGATGACTGAAGATGGTTTCATTGATATGAGACGTCGACTGACTATTGGTACGGATGAAGAACCCCTTCTTGACCCAGAAGATGATATTGAATATGATGAAGACGAGGAGGATGTTGAAGATTTGGGCGAAGAAGAGGATGAAGATGAGGAAGCACCAGAAGATATTGAAGAGTATGAAGATGAAGATGAGGTGGAAATGCCTGCAACATTTGAAGAATTGAATGCAATGTATCGACCGAAGGTGGTTGAAACCAAAGCTCCAGAACCAAAAACGGTTGAACAAAAAGTTGGAGTTTCTTTTAAAATTCCCGAATCTAGAATTTCTGAACCAAAAATTCCTGAAAGGAGAATTTCTGAACCAAAAGTTTCGGAAACAAGACTTTTGGAACCGAAAGTTCCTGAAAGAAGAATTTCGGAACCAAGAATTTCTGAAACAAGAATTTACGATCCGAAAGTTCAGGAATCAAGGATTTCTGAACCGAAAGTTTCTGAACTGAAAATTGCTGAACCGAAAGTTTCTGGACCTTCTGTACAAATTCCCAAAGAGCCACCAAAACGTTCTGAACCAGAAAAGCTCCCTGAGCCTTCTGAAGAGTACGAAATTGATGAGGAAGACATAGATCAGGACGATGTGGAATATGAAGAGGAAGAATACGAAGGCTCCGACTATGAAGCGGAAGAAGGGTCAGATATTGATGATTCCGATTTAATGAAAAGACTGGAGGAGAAGTACGGGAAACTCCCTCACTACAGCGACAAAGAAGACGACGATGAAGACAAGACATGGACAAGTAAATGAGAATTCTTTTTTTTCATTTAAATGTTACTAAATTTCATCATCCATCTGTTTTAACACAAAAAAATGATTTTTTTTTAGTTTCTAAAAGTGATTCAACATATCGAAAATAAAATAAAATGTTTTTAAATTTTGAATTCTTCAAAATTTAATGGATTTTGTGTGATTTTCCAGAAATTCCACCGAGATCTGGAGCACAGAGTCTCAGGGATGACTTACAGAGTGCACATGATGCTCTTGAAGACGTAAGTATAGCGATCTAAAGATTTTTTTCTCTCTGTTGCTTTTTCCTTTATCCAATGAATCTTTATTGATTCGAGGATGATAAATTGTTTATAGAAGCTTTAAAAAAAATTAAGAAGTCTTCAGAAATTGTAGGTGAATTGTCTCAAGTTCTTTTGATTGAAACTTCATAAATTAGAGACTCCTGGGGCTGTATTCTCTAAGAGTGAAAAACTCTCGGGATAAACTCCCGGAGACTCTGCAGGGAAAAAGTGAGGAAAACTTCACGTGAGCATGATCCTTTAATAAAAATAATGCATCCGTGATGAACTCCAGTAAGATTTTCCCGGTTCTCACGTTTCTTTTAAAGCGCTAAAGCCTTCAGGAGTTTATCACGGGAGTTTTTCACTCTTAGAGAATTCATGCCCCGGAATTCTATTCATTTCATTGGTTGAGGAAAATTATCGATTTTGAAATTGGATGAATTATTCTTTAAGCCATTTTCAAAATTATATTATTTCTACAATCAGTTACAAAATGTCTATATAAGTGCCAAATATTTATTTATGTCTAAAATTCTAACAGATAAGCACCCCTTGTTATTTTTTTCGCTTGATTAAATGTCATTTTAATTGTTCAATATTTCTCTTTAGGATAACAACTTTGATTAGTCTTCTTTGAAAAAAAAATCACAAAAACTACACAAAACACATCCTTTTATAATTTTTTTTACTTTTCCGTCTTGAGTGCTTTTTCAACATTTTTTTTCACTTCCTTTTCGCGTGCATTTTCGTAACTTTAACTCATTTGCACAACACTCATTTTCATTAAATTTTTAAATTTATTAAAAAATGCAATTTAAGCGTTTTGTTACCCTCACGTTTTTTTTCTTTTCAAAAAATAGCTCTTTAAAGAGTTAAGAATAATATTTTTTGCATACATCTAATGAAGAGGAATTCTTTGACATTGTTCTGTGATTTTAAATTATAAAACTTTTGTGTGTGGCTTTTTTATGTTTCTTTTTTTATATGTTTTTCGTGGTGTTGCATAATGCTTTAGTATTTAAATACAGAACAATACAAAATGTTGCTCTTGCTCACCCACATTTAATGCAAGAGAAACATCTTGATGCGGAAATGTATTTAAAGAGAGTTTATGGATAGTTGATTGATTGTAGAAGTAGAAGAGATTTAGAGGGAATTTCATGATGTTTTAGGCTTTTCAGTGAAGGGAAAATTTAACATTTCGGTTTTTCGTGTGATGTTCAAAGAAATGATTAACATGTTGATTAATTCTGTTTGAAATAACACACAAAACAACATAACCACAGAACCCAAGAAGTGCTTTGAATACATTTGAGAGGATACTCAAAATTGCACCACAAACACCTGAAGCTCTCTATGGGCGTGCTAAAGCTCTGGATCGACTGTCTGAGCTGCAGCAGAGCAATGCCATACTCAGGGATGCCATTGAAGCCTATGAGGCAGTCCTAAAGCTAAAAACCAATATTGGTGATGATTTATTCACGAAGGTAGCACTGAGGTGCATCAATCGGATTAGATTTCTAGGTGAGAGAAATGAACCTGCTTTGCACCTCTATGCGTCCCCAACATCCATATAATTCTTCTGTTTAAACCGCAGGGCTGCATACACGAGCAATTCCAATTCACGAAGCACTCATTAGGCGATTTGATGATGAACCTGAGTATCGGAATGAATTAGCAATAACACATTTGTTTCTCAATCAGTGAGTTTTCCTTCACAACATACTAAAAATCTCTCTCTTTGATCTTAGGATCAATAAATAACGAAGAAAAAAAATTCTTTAGGCTGTCTGAGGCTAAATATGTTCTCCATCATACACTTCTTCGATGGAGGGATAATCCAGTAGCATTGGTACACTATGGGTTTGTTCTGAAAAATTTAGATCAGGACTATGAGGGTGCCTCAATCTACCTCTCTGAAGGCATAGCATCGAATGCTGATGGCACCCAAGATGGACGCTTCTATTTCGCCCTCGGAGACTCCCTGCTCCGCCTTGGGCGACACGAGGAGGCTCGAAAAGTCTTTCGGAATGGTGTTGAACGAAAATTGTTCCTGTCTGAATACCAAAGATCCCTCTACAATGTAGATACGCTCAAATCAAAACCCTTCTGGACTATTGATGAGACGAAGAATAGAAAACTCTTTGAGACATTGGAGCGCAATTGGGAGCTCATAAGGGATGAAGGGATGAAGCTTCTCAATCAGAAGGGATTCTTCATGGACGAAGCGGAGAATCTAAAGGACAAAGGTGACTGGAAACAGTTCGATTTGTTCGTTAAAGGTGAGTTTTGATTTATTTTTTAATGATTCTTGTATTTGAGGTGAAGAGAATGTTCGCGTAATCTCATATATTTAATCTATTTAATCGAAAAAAAATGATCAAAAAATTGTCCAACTGATATTATCAGGCAAAGATTTATTATAAAAAAAGCTGTGTCTGAAAGAAACACGGCTAATAAAATAAAAACATTTAATTTCACCAGCTCTCAAGCCAAAAAAAAAATCAAATTATGAACATTTTTATCAACTTTGGTGTAAAAAAAATGTTGTAAACTACATAAAAATTTGCAAATAGATGACAATAATTAAAGCTGCATTTGCTCGATTAAAAGCAACGGGGTGGGATTGTTAACCATTTCCAGGCCAAAGAATCACCAAACACTGCCAGAAAGCTCCAATTACGTGCAACATTATGGAATCATTTCCGGCGGCGCGCTTCTGTACCCGTGGGCAGATTAAATTCAGCGTTATGCATCCGGGAACGCACATATGGCCCCACTGTGGTCCAACCAATTGTCGCATTCGTGCCCATTTGGGTTTGCATGTGCCCCCAGGGACTTTTATTCGTGTTGCAGAGGAAACAAAATCCTGGCGGGAGGGGAAGATGCTTATTTTTGACGACAGCTTTGAGCATGAGGTGTGGCACAATGGGACGGATGTACGCCTTGTGCTGATTGTCGATATCTGGCATCCGGACCTCACGGAGGCACAACGGAAGAGTCTTCAACCAATTTGAGATGGCAATTCCGGGGGTGGCGTTTGTGGGGGAGGGATTAAATACTTAAAAAAAATATACCAAAAAAAGGGGCTCGAATCTCTCCTAAAAGGATGTTTAAACTTCTTGTGAATCGGAAGATGTGCCTTTTGCTTAATAATTTTAGTGCCTATTTCCCGCCTGGGAGGAATGGAGAAGTCTTTCCCGCCGCCCAATTTTGGAGATTTATCCAATCATCGTGAAAATCTTCAACAAATTGCGCGGGAGTGATATGTACATCTCAGCTCCTTTGTGATTGTTAATTAGATTTCTTTATCAATTTTTAAAAATGTTTCTTGTGACAATAATTTGAGAGATGAAAAAAAAGACCCATGACAACGATCTATTTTACCATAAATATACATTTAAATTCTCATGTACGAACAAATAAAGAGATTTACAGAATTTTAAGCAATGCTTCTTATTCCCTTTCGCGTTTGCTTTCTCGCATTCAGAACTTGTTCTTTTGGTTTTACGGGAGCGCCACACATAAAACTTGTCAGTATGTGTGGGGCTTTGAGAATTTCGTGAATTTTTAAGCAGCACAATGTTGTGGAGAATGAAATTGAGGAAATGTTTGAAGAAATAACATTGGTGTGGCAAAAGAAGAATTCGGAGTGGTTTGAGGAAATTGATTTATTTGTCTTTGCTAGTTTTGAATCTTTCTCTTACACAACAAAGGAAATTTTCTCTTATCGACTTGATTGTGGATTTTTTTTTTAGGTCAAAAGAAATATTAGGCTTTGGAAAATGAAAATCTGGTAAAATGGTGAAAAAACTTGCATTCTTACAAAAATCTATGATTTGGTTAAAAGAAGAGTTTGAATTTTATGCAAAATTTGAAGAATTTCGAGTAAGAGTAAGTAAGGCCTTGCAAAAACTTTCTGGGCATATGAATGTTAATTTTTTTTCGAAACTACAACATTTTTCTTAAACGGATATGAAGGCGGAAATAGATAATCGATCCTATACAGCGATTTCAATAATTTATTGGTCGTAGAATAGGACATGGTATTTTATTTTTGTAATTCAGTTTGAATTTTTAAGGAAAAGTTTATTTTTCCTGAAATATTTAAAATTCTAAAGCTTACAGTTATTTTTTTTAATGAGCAAAAATAGTATATCCGAGGATTTATTGGAACTTCCTCCAATTAATCCTGGCCGTGCTATACGCTTCGTATTTATAAAATTTCTTTCTCTGTAAATTCTGGAATATTTCATTGAAATCTCATTCAAAACTTATGCTTAAAATGCTCAAAAATGTCGTAAAGAACCTGCCCAGTGTCTCAAGAATTCTCAGTTGTCTTTCGGTTCTTGACCTGGTAAGACGCACCATGAAGTGGCAAGTGTGTGTTGTGATTTTCATTTCTTTGGTGGTTTTTGGGGTTTTTGCGGAAGGTGAACCTAAAGTTTGCTTTAATGCTGGATGTGTCCGTGGTACAACGTCCTTAGGGTACGAACGTCCCTATGAGGCTTTCCTGGGAATCCCCTATGCCCGTCCACCGATTGAGGGTCAGAGATTCCGAAATCCCGAACCCAATGAGGGTTGGACCAATGTACGAGATTGCACAAAGCCAGCAAATATTTGTCCTCAGCGGGATCTTCTTGGAGGAACTGGGGGATTCATTGGGAATGAGGATTGTCTCTATCTCAACGTTTACCGGCCACTTCTTACAAATCCGCAAACTCAGAGACTCCCAGTAATTGCCTTTATTCACGGTGGGGCATTCTTGTTTGGTTCAGCACATCCTGATTTCTATGGACCTGACTACTTCATGGACAATGGAACAGTGATCTTGGTTACAATTCAGTACCGCCTAGGAGCACTGGGCTTCCTCTGTTCGGGTGATTCGGCAAGTCAGGGGAATTTCGGGTTAAAAGATCAAGTTTTGGCACTCAAATGGATTCAGGATAATATCATGAAATTCGGTGGGAATCCCAGGCTCGTCACTGTTATGGGTCAGAGCGCTGGTGCTGTTTCGGCGCAGGTTCTAATGACAAATTCCCAAACAAGATGTGAGACCTGAATTAATTCTATAAATTAATTCTGATCTAAAATTTCTCATTATTTTTTGTTTTAAAGATTTCTTCCGAAGAGCCATCTTTCTAAGTGGCTCCATGATCTCAGATTGGAGCGTAACAGATAATCCAGTTAAATTATTCCGTGATATTGCTTCAGCTGTTGAACTTTCAAATCCCACAACTAGGAGTACGCAGGATCTTACGGAAGAAATGAGAACTCTCGATGTTAAAGAGATCTTAGCTGCTTCGAGTAAAATCCAAACAAAGGATCGGAGAGTTATGTACAAAATGTGCCTAGAAGGTCGTTGGCCGGGGGCTCTCATACAAGAAGATCCTCGAGAAATGTGGAAGAAAGGACTCTACCGCCACAGATCATGGTTGATGGGTGTTGTGGGGAATGAAGGGACAATTGGAATTAATATTGTTAACAATGAAACTATCTTGGAGAAATTTAATGAAGATCTAGACAAGAATATTGCGGACTTTCTTGAAATTTCTGAGGATCAGGTACCATCTGTTAGGAGCTTTTACTTGGGAGGAAGCGACACTATCAATGAAAGTAACAAAATGAATTTTTTGAAGGCAAGTTTTGTTAAGTTTTCCTTCGGAGCATTTTTTTCTGATTTTGTTTGCTATTTTAGATGATCAACGACAGATTGTTCTACTACCCATTCTACGAATCCGTGCGACAGTACATTCAGTACGGTAGCAACAAGGGCACTCCGGTCTTCCTCACAAAGTTCAACTATAGAGGCTCCCAATCGTATACAAGCAAAATTTACCAACTTCCCAGTAATCATGAATTCGGTGTGGGACACAGTGATGACCTAGACTTCCTCTTTCCATCTGCAGCGCTCTTCCCTGAGCGCATTCCTAAGGATTCCTTGGATGCCAAAGTGGCCAAGAAGTACGTTAATACATTAATTGAGTTCGCTGTAACAGGAAGACCTCTCAATGGGGCCAATGTGAGGAAGTGCAATCGTGCAAACTTTGACCCCTTCTGTGACTACCAGGAATTCCGGAAAAAGAGCCTAGAAGTGAAACTTCCAACGGAAATAATTGAGCAACATGCGGACTTGGAAGTTATTGTCACGAATTCATTTGACATTGAAATGGTATCATTCTGGAAAGCTCTACTATCTGACTAAAAAAATATGTTTAATATTCTACTAGGGCTTTCAGAGCGTTTAAAGCGCATAGAAAAAAGCTAATAAAAGGTTCAGGTTTTATAAAACATTTTTTTTAAATAAAATTTAAAAAAAATAATAATTCGTTGCTCGTTTGTAGTTAATTTGAAGAATATTTAATAAAACTACAATAGAGAAGATTGGGATCAAATTCAATCTTTTAATTTTGCGGGAATAGATTTATTTTTTTTATGAAAAAATTCCACAGAAATTTTCAATGTAATAAATACTTACACCTCGGTTTACTTCATATTTAAGAAAGAAGGAAACTAAATGAACAGAAAGTACAAAAGAAAATTGACAAGATTGTAATATGTATACGTAAAAAAGCTTTTTTTTGCTAAATAGAGCTATTTTCGTGCGACAAATTGGAAGTAACACTGATACGTTGCCGATAAATTTATGCAACAATTTGCCTGTGAGAATCAGACTATATGGCAATAAATTGATTATAGGGCGATACGATCGGGAAGCTTCAATGCTGAAAGCTCACGCAGGGAGGCACCAAAAGAGAGTGGAGAGGAGGGGCGGCGTCGAAAAAATTCACGAACATGGAAGAAATGATAAGGCACCCACTGTGAGAGCATTTATATCAGCGGAGAATGGGGGTGGTACATTGTGGGTGTTGTGTGTGGGTGGGAAATGTGCACGAGAGGTGAATAAGGAAACATAAAATTTAATCTTTTACATCTTCAGCACTTTTTGGGTGATGATTGCGGCAAGAAAATTCCCATATTACCGAGCGCGCGAACACCATGATATTGAATTGAAATGAAATGGAAGAAATGTAATTTTTCCGATGCGGTTTTTGGAATTGGAAATTCATTCAGCAAAATGGTGATTTACACAGAGATCCCAAACCACAATATACCACAAAAATTTGTTTTCCCTATTCTGTGTGAAAGTATTAAAAATTGAGATTTTTCATGCGAAAGCTCAAAGCGCGAATTCCACGAGTGAAGAGGGCATGAAAGGCGCGAAATCAAAAAAATGCGAAGAAAAGGAGTTTTTCGACTTCTCTGTGTGTGTGTGGAAAGTCCCAATTGGAAAATTGGGAAAAATATTCATCTCATTGAGTCAGGATGGTGCATTAATATTTCAAAGTAATTTCCCATTTTAACACAATTACAGAAAACGGGTGTTGTGCAAAAAAAAAAAAAGCATAACACACAACCTCAAGATTTCCACGCAATTTTCCCCGCTAGGGATGTCCCCCGTTCACCCCCCTCCCCCACGAACCCAAAAAAAAAAAAAACCCAAAAAGTGCGAATTTCAGCTGAATAAACAAGCAAGATTCCATCGTCTGCGGAGCTGGCAATTTTTTTCTTCTTACTCAGGCTCTGCAGCAAAACAAGCCCCAAATTCGAGTGTTAATAATTGAGATTCTCCCACCAAAGTTTGGACGCGACTGCGGAGCTTCGGTATGTGGAAGGAATACAATTTGGAAGCTTGCAAAAGTGGATGCGAAAAAAAAGCACACAGCAAAACAACCCATCAAGAGATAACACCACAAATGACGATGGAGAGTCTTTTTTTTGTGTACAGCACAGGTGCTTTTGCCGTGTGTAAAAATCTCTTATGATTTGTTTGTTGCATTGCGTCAATTGGGCAGCAAAGCCAATTCTTTGTTTTCTCTACCTTTCCATTTTATTTCGCAGCTTCAGCACAGCCCCGGAGTAAGCATTTTAATTCAATTTCAGACAATCGATAGCAATTTGGATATTATATGGAAAGGTGTAATGGAAATACTGTATGTGTATAAGCTTATGCTTACTTACAAAAGCTTTATGCAGCTATATGTAGCATTATTTGGACAATTTTCCATTTTCCTCTTTGCTATCCTTTTATTTATGCATAAGTAATAATAAATAATCGGAAATTTGTTGAAATGAACAAATGCGGATAAATTTTTCAGAAATCTGAGTTTTTTTTATAATTTATTTGCCTATGAAATGTAAAAATATTTTGACATAAAACATCAATAAAACAACAGCGCGAATGTTTCATGTATTTTAAACATTTATTTTTTTTTTAGTTAAAACCGTTTATTTTAACGTTTTAACGTTCTTAAAAGTTTATAAAAAAGTGTTTTACATTTAGACGCATTCTTTGAGGAAATGATCTCATTCTTAAGATCTTTTTAAATTTTCTTAAACTGATTTAATAAGTAAAAATAAACTTTTAAATTTTAATAAAGCTCTCTCCATATATTCTACATAAAGTCCTTTTATCATTTTTTTTGACTTTCGAATATTGTTCTGACGTGCTTTTGCGATAATATGTTATTATACCTTTTATTGGTGATTCATAATTAGCGCGCTTTTATCATAAAACAGCCTGATTAGATGATTATTACAAGGTCATAAATTTCAATTGATATGCAAACGTTGGAATTGATTAAATCATCAAAGATAAGAACGTCGGAGTGAACTTTATTCCGAGAATCCTTAAAAGGTTTTTTTTTTTATAAAAGATCTATTCTTTTCAATGAAATTTTCAATGCTTAAAAAAACATTTTTGTGAAATAAATAAATAAATTTCCTAAATTTTTCATTCCTCGTAGCTTTTATAATACTTTCAAATTGAAAAGAAAAATCTTCAACTGAGACTTTTTGTCAAAAGTAAAAATGAAGAGAGCTTTTTTTCTCAAGCGCACAGTTTGCGAAGCTGTGTAGATTATTGCGAGATGCTATATTTTGGGATGCTTAACATCGTGTATATGGCATTTGAGAAGGAGAAATTCGATGCGCATGCGAAAGCTCCATATCATGATGGTTATATACTCTCGTGGGAATCTTCCATTGAAAAAGCATGAGGCGCCTTGCCGCATTCCCGTCTCTCTCGCATTTTCTTCTCATTGCGCACCCACACACACAGGAATGAGATGAATCGGGTGTCGCGGGATGCGAAAAAGCTTGCAAAGTTGTATTTGGGAGCACAGAGAGAGAGAGTGAGAGAGAGTGGCACATTCCAGTGGATTTTCCTGCAGGGAAATATCTCCAGAGTGGAGATGCGGACAAGTAGCGACCCCCAAATCAGTTCAGTGGCGACATTTCCTCAGTGATGGTTCCAACTTTTTTCGCTGTCCGGGTTTAGGTTCTCCTAAAGCTCTCTGAGGGAGATCAAACCACATCCTCTTCTTTTTTTATTCCATCACGGAAAAAGCCCAGAGGACTCTCTGCGGGAGTGCTCGGTGCGATTTGAAGGACGTGAGTGTGCGAAAAGTGGGGACTTTTTGAGGGACAAAGTGCGTGTGCTGCCCTCGGGAGCTTTTGCAAGTTGTCGGGAGGATATGTATAAGATGAAGTAAAGAAAAAAAAAACCTCAGCAATGTCCTGACAATCCCGGTGTGAAAGTGTGTGTGTGTGTGCGTGTTTTTGAGGGTAAAAGTGGACAATTATTGTGTGGAAAAAAAAAAAGAAGGAAGCTGGAGGTGATTTTGTGGGAAAAGGATGCTTGAAGGACACACGCACGCTCGATGCAGGCCCTTTCCAGATATTTCCTTCGCACGCGTTTTGTGCCTTCAAATGCCATACCCCAAAGACATGAGCTCTCCCCCATATAACAAGAAAACCCTTAAAATCTCGCTCCTTTCATTGTTACAGGGGGGAGTTTCTTTTAGGCAAAAATATATGTGTGGAGATTTATGTTATGGAAAGGGGGGGGGGTGTAGTAAAGCCACTCTTTGTAGCTCCACAAAATTTCTCCACACTGGAGTGTATCCCTTTTGTCGCCGAAAAATTCCTTAGAAATCAAACACGGGAGATGGATTTTTGTGGTTCTTTTTTTTGCACCAAAAAACCTCGCACTGCTTCGGCGCTTTTTTGCCCCCATTTTCCCAGACATTTGTGAAAAATCTTTCCTCAATGACGCCTACAGAGGGGCTCCGACATAATCCCACCTCACTTTCCCCCCCTCATCTCCCACGAGGGTTGACACGTAAAATAAAAATCTCATCCCACGGAGTTACTTTTTCTTTTTTTTTTAAATTCACAAAGGTTGGAGTTTTGATATCGATGAAAATGAATAAAAAAATGCTCAGAACAACCTTTTTGGTCTATAGGCGAAGCCCCTTGTGTCTGTGCATCCGCCAGTTAATTTTCTGCCACTTTCTGTCGCCACCCAGTCGATCTTATCTCATCCGTATTGATTAGCTACGACGGCCCGGCAAACTTCTTGTGATTCCCAGTGCCAGCTCTCGGTGAGATTTACGATAAGAGCGGCCACCCACGCAGCGAAAAACATGTTTAATATTCTCGAGCTCCAGAATATTGCCAATCTTCCCAAGCATGGCGTGCGTTGAGCCCTTGAGCCATCCGGTAGATAAACCTTAATATGAAATGAACAAAAAAATCGCGATAAACACTATCACTCTCATATTTCCAAGCATATTTCCCTGCCAAATTAAAGTGAATACCCATGGGGAGACTATCATCCAATAGTTTCTGCTTCCCTCACTTGGGGTGGGCTGGAGGGATCTATGTAGATTGTGAATTTGCCCCAAGTTACATAGTTACCATCGCGACTCTAATGTGCTTTAACCTACATGTATAATAAATTATCTTTATTATAAAATGTACAGAAAATCTACCTTTTGGGTATTTTGATTTGAATGTGTGTTGAATTTATTTAGTTTTAATTTATTTTAATTAAAAAAAACTTATTTTCTTTTAATTTAATTAATTTAATTTAATATATAGAAAATAAATAAATAAATATTTTTTTTAGTTTCCAGAATAAAATGTTTATGGAAAAAAACATTCTCATAACTTTATTCATTACAAAGCTATTTTTTAGCAGAGATCTTCATCAGAGAACACATTATGGTAATGTTGAAAAAGAGATCGAACATACCGATTACACTTGAAAATCATAAATCAAGAATTAAATTTTAAATAAATGATTTTTTTTAGTTTTATGAATAAAAATAAATCCATCTAAGTTCCCCATAATAAAATTTAAGTTCAACTTTGATGGGGGCTTTTAAGCGAGCTTTTAAGTGCACTTTCATGAAACTTTAAGCACTATATTTCCAACTTTTCCTGTCACTATAAAATGCTGATTTTTTTTCTCGTGATATCCATTTTTGGTGACGCGCACAAAAGTTCGCTGAACCCTAAATTGACGTATAAATTGAAATTAGTCCTTCACATTCAATTTTATCTCCTCATTTAACGTTACGTGGAATATGGCACTGTAAAAAGTCAGACAATTTAGAAATTTGCAATTTGGTGAGTATAACAATTGACTACAAATTTTAATCATACAATAACAGTGAGATTTTATTGAAAACTTTATGGCTCAAAACTCAAATAGACTAACAAATTTATGGCGTTCACATAAATTCATTCTGGCAATATCACAGATAATTTCTCCATAACTCAGGGGGTATAGAGATGTATGTGGTGTTGTGTATGAGGAGGGGGGGGAGCTTTGGGGGAATTTATAAAATTTATGTTAGATACTGCACACGAAAATTATATCTAAAACTTCACGGTATTCCCGTGAGTGTTGCATTTGGCACGCCATCTTGATTAAATTTGAGAGCTTTTTTACAAAGCACACAAAAGCTCATCTGGTGTGTGAAGTATTATTTTTAGAACCACAAAATTCGTCCCACGGTGCACTTTCATTTATTTATTCTTTTTTTACTTGGAAACTTTCCTTTGCAATTTGCGCAGTGAAATGCTAAATGAAGATTACAGAAAAAGTAAAAAAAATACAATTCGCATTTTCACACCAAAGTTACTTGGTATGTACATATGTATGTATATATTTTCCTTTTGGTGTTGGGAGAGGAATTACTCGCGTCACGGGCATTTAATATTGCATGCCAAAAGGAGGACGGTGGCGACAAAAATCCTCCGCAAAGTGTTCAAAGTCAGTGGGAGACTCGGGTTTAGAGTTCCGTTTATAACTTTCTCAGCTCTTTCTCTTGGTTATTTGCTGAACGGGTGGTGGGTGGTGGAATCCTTGAGCTTTACTGAACGTCTCGTATGTCTGCACCCCTTCATCGTGCGCGACACCCTCCACCCCCTCCCCAGTTCGGGTATAACCACCCACCAATCCACAAAATTCATTCACTGTCACATTGGGCAAATGCATTAAATTGAAACCACACAAGGATTTGAAACTCGATGATTCATTGTCCATCCCCCGTCACACCCCCTTAAAAACAATCACCCCAATTGATCATTCTTCTTTCTGTATACTTCATCCAATACTTTCAGCCTTGCGTACACTTCTCCATCAGATTCCCAACGAGTTGGCATAGGAGTGAACTGAATTAGTTTTTTTTTGTATTGCAAAAAGGACGTAAAAAAGGATTTGATTTGGAGGAAAAAGTGAGAAAATTGCATTTCTCAAAGATTTATTGCGACAGAAAAAAAAATGTGAAAATTATGAACAGTAGTGGTTGAATTGTGTGATAAATGAAAATCATGGAGTATATCAGAGATGTTTAATGACACTTTTGCACGCCTAAGGAGCTTCTCAACTGTTTCAGCGAAATCTGTAGTGGAAACGAGGTGAGTATTACCCGTGTTTCCCTAAAATAAAATACAGTTAATTCAGAGAATTTATAATTTATATTGAAATTATGTAAATAAATTAAATATTGTCTATTTAATATTAATAACTACAATTCAAAGAAAATTATCATTTATTAAAATATTATGTTTAACTAACCTTCTCACGACCACATGTACCATAAAAAAGCGATTAAAAAAATTATATATGAATATACGTAATCTTTTTCATCCCTCAAGTATTTAATTTAACTTTAAAGCACATTAAAAAATTATAAAATAAAATAAACTCGATAATATAAAATCTGTCCCAAAAGGGTTAATTTCGTGTATATGTACTTTTATTTCATTAAAAAAAACGAGCTCCTTTTGTGAAAATTGCATTAAAATTTATCTCTAAATTCCAAATTAAAAAAAAAAGTTATATAAAATTGTCAGTTCGCTAAAACTTTATTTCTGCTCTATTAAAGCTCACTGGGTTGGAAATGAAAAGGGCTTAGTGATTGTTGACACTGCAAATTGCTGCAAAGAATGAAATAAAAAAAACTTTTTATAGAGCAAAAAGAGACTGTGCTTATTCGTTATCGTCTCCTTCCGGGCATTTGGAGCGTAATTTTGGACGAGAGAATTTGGGGCAGAGCAGCAGAGACTCCCTTATCGCAATGAACAAAAAAGGGGTATCTATTTTGCGTGGTATAAGTAACATAGAGAGTGTGAATGGAATGGTGCGGATTTCCTGGTAAATTGAAGAAATATACTTTTCATTATTTTAATTAAAATTAAATTAGATTTCTCAATGGACGAAGCATCATTTGTAATTAATTGGAAAATGTGGAGCAAGGGTAATGCCGCGCAGATGAAGACAAAGAAGGGCAATCACTAGCGCGTTGAATGCGGTCTTTGGGAGTGCTTTTTGTGTACACTCCACACGCTCTACCACGCTTCCTTGTTCCTTATTTTTTTGGGGGAGAGAGTAAAAATTACCCGACGACGATGTCTTTTGTGCGCGATGGAGTGAAATCATGGATGTGGCAGTGGGTTAGAAGGGTTTTTCATCCTCCCGCGGGAGGAGATGCCACGTTCCGTGAGAATTGCAATTCAACACGATACGCAGATTACATGCGGAGGGCTATATCCTCGGTTCTCTAGTTGGAGTGTCGGGCTATGGGAATTGGGTCAGGTATGCAATGAATCGTGATGCCCAAGAAATATATCTCCCCACTGTGAATAGCACCACAATAGACCTATATGGACATGTTGTGAGAGGATAACGAATGTGTTATGTCACATTTCAAATTTCCTGCTTCTTGCTGCTATCCCATGTGTGGGATATCCACCCCCCCCGCCCCACCCTACCACCATAAAAGTCGCACCATCGTGCAATAAATTTGATTTCTTGGGTGCCATCCCAGCAGACACATTCTCTGTGGTGCAATTTGAGCCAAAGAGTCACCCATCATTGGATGTCGTTCATCCCAGAGACCTTTTTCCTCGCACAAACTACCCCATAATATACACACATATAGCATAGAACATACACCTACTATATGATATACACAACTTTTGATCTCTCTCACAGCTCCAACGAAGATAATCCTCTGCCATCCACTCCAATGACACCCATCGCCCCCCTCCCAAAGCCACCCCCAAAATGACGTGCAATTTTCCCGCCACGGGACAACAATTTAATTTAATAAATCAGTTTAATTGTAATTACAACCCATTTAATACTATCTCGGATCGTGTGTCTGCCTTGTACTTTAATACCCTATTCACGGACCGAGGATAAACTCAATTGAGAATCTCCGACAAAACCCAACCAAAGCACGGTGCCACCCATTGATACTTTTACACCAAGCCACAGCTATTTGCCCATACCCTCTCTCCGCCGCACCAAACAAACCCCATTGGAAAATCACCCCCATGGATTGTCGTGGAATTTTACGGTGGGATTGTTTTTCTACCTGAGAGCTTCGTATATAGCAGAAAGCTTCGCATTTTTTTTTCGGGGGATGCTTCTCCACTAAAGCTCATTGCTAAACACCCCACGCAATGGCACAAAAAAAATGCTCAAAGCTATCTTTTATGGGAGCTTTTTTCCACCGAAATACAAAACTTAGCGAAGCATTTGCGCATATAAAATAACAAATGGATGGCAAATGCGTCTATTATACTTAAAATCAATGGTGTCTGTCTATTGTTTTTAGGGAACAAAAAATCTGAATAGCCAGGGTGGGCATATCTCCTGTTCTATCATAACTTTGAAGCAGCATAAATGTTTTAGTTGAACTTTTGACAATTATGTTGGTATTTTCCATTCTTTAGGTTCGCTGCATGAAACCAAAAGTAGTTTTTAAATTAATTGTAAGAAATCATCAAGGATTAGAAGAAAGTTTGATTATTTCCTAGGAAAACCGCTGGGAAATGTACGGGTTTTTCATTTTTTTCCAACCTTTTATTTTTTTTGTACATGAAAAATCAAAGCTCTATCAATGCTCCTAAGCTGGATTCTGATATTAAATACAACTTCTCTATATAATTTTATTCAAATTTTTTCCAGAATTTTGGACTTTTTTTTTTCATGAGTTTTCCTAATTTTTGGACCTTTTCGGCACATCCAAACATTCACAAAACTTGTTGAAATAACGTAGAAAAATTATACAAAAAATAACTTTTCCTAGCCCTTCGAAAACTCTTAATCTTAATTCACTGTGGAAATTGAAAAATACGGAATGAGGATCAGTATACTGTTTTAAGATAATTTCCCACCCTTTTCTCAAGAAAAATAAATTAGTTAATGGAAAATTATATACCTACAGCAAAAAAAAAAACATCCCCTAATGTTCTATATAGAATTTTGCTCTTTATCCCGGAAAGAAAAGATGCAAGTTTTTTTTTCAAATACAACTACCCCGCACAATTTTTCCTATTTTTGAATTTCAATCCCATTTTACATAAATCATATTTATTGTGCATTAAATTGTTGTATTTTTCCACTAAAAAGTAATTCCGGTAAATAAATTAAAAACGATTCAAGCGAAATTGAATTGAATGAAATTGCCATTGGAAAATTGCATGTTTTATGTTGGGAAAATTAAAATAAATATATTTGTAAAAAAAATGTGATTTTTCAATGCTGTATTAACAATGAAAAATTGCAGATAATGATTCCCATGTGTTTTTGTAACAATAAATTTTATTTTACACTCTATGTAGGGTAGAATGGGGTAGTTTTGATATAATTAAAGAATGTGAAAATGCCTTCTAGGTAGAATTGAAAAAAAAAATGATTTGCTAATTATAATTTTTCTGTTATGATTAATTTTATGAGTGCATAATTTTGCAGTTCAGAGAGTGGAGTTGAAATATATACATAATATTATGCTGCTATACGCATTGATTTGTTGATCTTTCTCATGAAGTTTAATATGGCAACCAATTGTTTTATTTGCCATTCAATTAAGCAGTTTATTAAACAAATAGAAGCGACTCTATTTAGTTTCTATTTAATTTATTAAATTCTAGCTAGAAAAATATGTACAATTTCATTGAAACATTGAAAGCTTTTATTTTCCATAGATGCGAAGTGTAGATATATAAAAGGCAAAGCTTTTTTCAGTTTTTTTATCAACCCTTTTTGCTTTCAATCGCGCTTCACATTTCAAATTTTCTGTGATTTTTCATGACACTTTTTTTCATATTATGTATTGTTCGGGGGGAAATTTGAGAAAAGGTCAGCATAATGAGCCCCAAATGGGTGAAATATATGTGGAATAAAATACGATTGAGCGATGGATTTGTATGGGGGATGATTTTTGAAATAATGAAATTGCCCTCCCAATGACCCTTTTTTTTGTCCACCGTGCCAAAAGTGCTCGCCGTATGTCTCAATATAGGGAAGAAGAAGAAAAAAAAGAGCCAATGTGAGCAATATTCTGGCCAGTAGACTCTCTCAGGGGACGTGTGGAGGTGGTGGAGACCCCCAAGCAGATGGTGCGGGGAAACGAATGGCCAAAAGACGGAGAGAAGAAAATTGTATCAATTCAGTGTCATAAACTATTTTCCCATATCACCTCAAATTGTATGAGATATTTCCAATGACGCCACACAGAGGCGGAAAAATTAATTTTTTGATGTCTTCCCCATACTACGGTATAATACTTTTGGTCAAAATTGGATCCTATTCTCATCTTTATACGAATTGCGACTACACTACACGTGTTGTATATATAGAAAATTGTATTTGGGTGAAGAGGTGGTTATGTGGAAGGTGACTAAATGATAAATATCCCCCATTTGGGGGTGCTTTGGCAACACCGTTGCTGTCTAAATAAAGGTGTGCAAGGACCCCCCATACCCCATCCTCTGTCGATATTACATGAAACTCTAGCCATTCACCCCCTTCATTTGCAAAATTGTCTCTCACATCCGAGATACCACCAGCGATGTTTATATTGCTGAGCCATAGCAAACACCAGACCGTGGGCTGTGTGGGCGGACGCGGCGGTTGGAGGCGTCGCAGTGTTCAAATTTGGAACTTGTCGTCCGTGATGTGGAAAGAAATGATTGGATACGAACGTGGCAAGGAGACCCCCCGTCTCCCGGAATTTATGGCCTATACACAGAATCGTGAAAAGGGGGCAGTTTTCGATGTTTTGCAGTCACCATGGATGAGACATTTAAAAATAGACATATACACACAGTATGGTCGCTCCCTCCCTTAGAGAATTGTTCGCACCACACCCCACCCCCTCATACCACCTACTTTTCCATTTTCCACTCCCCTCTGTCCGAGTGGATGAGATGTATTCCAACCAACATGGGTGGATTCGTGTGCATAAAAGCGAGTGAGAGAATGAAAACGACAATTCCGACAATTCCCCATGGTACAGTGACGAGCAGCCCTAACAGAGGTGAGAGTCAAAAAGGGGTCAAAAAGTCTCTCTTCTACGGTTCTCTATTTAAATGCAGTTACATGGTTATAAGGGAAATGTAATTTTCAGTTTTATGAGAATATAGTCTAGATTCCCTTTTCTAGACGGTCTTAGTGATTTTGTAGCTTTCATGTTGTTTCTTGCCTAGCTCTTTTACCTAGATGCCTAAACTCGCCTAGCCATATCAACTAGCCTAGCCTAGTTACTTACTAGTTTAACCTAACCTTGCTTAGTGCAGCCTAACCTAGTCTACTTGTCTGGCCTAGTCTAGCCTAATAGCCTTGTTATGTAGTCTAGCTGACTAGTTTAACTTAGATCAAGCTTTGCCTAATCTAGCCTAGTTGCCTGACCTTTGTCTAACCTAGATACCAAGTCTTGCTTAATCTAGCCTAACTCAGCCTAGATAAATCTAGTCAAACAAATATGAATAAATTATAAAAGAAATTGATGAAGTTAATTAAAACAAATTATAATTAACATTCTTTTCGCCTCTGATTGCTAGATAGGCGCACACTTTAAGTAAAAAGTTAATCAGAATTTTGAATGAGGGTGAAAATTTCTACAGTGCTCCTCTGCGGTATTTCAAATTAAATGTTTCCATCCACTCATCAATCCACCTCGTTACTCATCGATATTGCGGTCAAATAAAATTGGAGGCCTCTGAAGTGGTTCAATGGTGAGAATAGCGCTTCCCCTACTTCCTGACAAATATCCAATTTACGAATATTCCCTTTTATGCGTCTATATGCGTGCATTATATACCTATGTTTTCCCTGGCAATTTCCCTTAAAATATTGTAATTAAATGCTTTTTTGTATCAAAAAAAAAGTTTAAAAGGAAAAATTTTCATGAAATTCTTGTTTAACAAAAAATTTCACGAAAATGCGTGATTAATTAAAAATATGTAAGCAGAAAAAACAAGTTTTGTCAGCGAGAAATTATTCATTAAAAATTTTCAGATTACTTTCCCTAAAGGAAAATAAAGGGTAAAAAAATAAAGAGGAAAAAATGAATCACTTTAGGGTTTTCTCTTATCAAATTAATATTTAATGATTTTAACCTTTTCTTCATGGCAATTATCGTAAATCTACGCTATACTTCAGGTATATACTCCACAAAGCTTTTTAATGCATTTGTAGCCACAAAAACTTTCTATATAGCATATAGCTCAACACGGAAGCTCTTAGTTAAGTTGGTGAACAAAAGAAAATAAATCGGAGCATTTAATGAGGTATTTACTCATCCATAATTTTTTTGTATAAACTTGTGGCGTAGGTAGCATGAAAAGTTATTTATTATACGCTGAGGGGAATTTCAAAAGAAAAATCAATATATGTATGTATACAGGAATGCAGTAAACGACAAAATTTATAATAAAATGTTGAATTTATGGTTTAACATACACGTCTTCAAAATCCACTCAAGAATACGATTTTATTGCCAATGAATTGGCAATTCTGGGAGTAAGTTAAAAAGTATATCTCAATCGTACTACAAAGAGCGTTTTTCTGATTTCTTCCGAACTTTGTTGTGATTCAAGAATAAAAATCAACGTCAAATGATTGTTAGAGTATTTTTACTGGCATCATGTTATGTGTAAGAAAACTGATATTTTTAGTAATAAGAAAATTAATCAAACTTAAAAAAAATTAAAATTAATAAAATGAAAATGAAGAAAATTTCAAAAGCGCCAGAAAAATCTCTGGGAGTAAAAAAAAATGAATTTAAACAATTCTTTGTGATTTTTTCATGATCTACCGGAATTTCACTTTTTACAGCAAATATAAAATAAAGATTTAATTACTTATTAGTTCCATGTTCAATTTTTTCGTGAAGAACTTACAAAAAAAATTGCAGCAACTTTCAACGCAAAAATATTTCATAAGAAAGTTTCAATCTCTTCATTCTTATTGCATTTCTTTGAAAATTGTGAATTTTTCCCATTGGGGGCATATAAAAATGTGGTGAATAAAATCATATGTATATATTGAAAATCTGACGTTTATTTTCAATTCTATAAAGAAAAAAACCTTCACTTCTGCAAAATTTGCAAAGTTTGACTTTTAGTTTTCTTTCTCACATTCAGAGTGACGTGATGTGGTAGTTCTTTACTTTACCAGCATCACATGCATCGTTTTGAGCTATGTATGTTGAATTTGCGCGGAAAATTCCAACATGTATCATAATGTAGCAGCTTAAAATTCGAACTTTTACCCTTCCGCCGTCAATCATTACATTGATCAGCATTTTGCACATCAACACACACACCATGTAGTGTCTGGAGAATTTCCCCACTCAATTCGTTGTTAAGCAGAAGCAGGAAATTAATAAAACTGCAAAATTAATATATAAATGCAGGAGGAAAGTTTCTTCGCTATGTATTAACACACACCGGGCGACAAATTGAGTCTCTGGCGGAAAATTAACATAGTGGAAGTATTTTACACCACCGGATGTAAAATGTGTTAAATTATTTCCACGTGAAGAATGCTAAAAGGTTGTTTGTCTTTTATGGACTTCTTAATATTGGGATTTATTTTTATTTCATTAAATTAATGAATTAAATTTAATTTTTTTTATTCTTTATTAGCATAAGAAAATAATATTTTCTTCTTCAATTATAAATGAAATTTCCAACAAAAAATAGATAAAAAGACTTTAAAAAAGAGTTAGAGGTTTTTTTTTCTAAATTCAGAGCTTTGGGCTTTATAATTCTCTTACTCTATTATTGAATATTCAAAAACCAAAAAGTTTAAATGCAAGCAGATTAAAAAAATGAAATTGAGAAAAAGATTAAAATAAGTGACGCAGTGGTACGTTCTATGTCTTCCAAGTTTAATTTGTTACCCAAAGTGAAAATTAATTGCACTGTTGGGACGTTGTTTCCCCAAACCGAGTCCTCACAGAAATAATTACAGCACAAATTGAAAGTTATTTTTACGTGCTAGACACAAAAAGTACCTAACTTTTTGCAATTCAATGGTTTGCTTGGTAAAAAAAAAACGAAAAGCAATCCAACGATGTCACTTAATAATTGTCTGCAGCTGCAGAAGCGCCATTCCTCCCACGATCATCGAAAGACAGCTCCTCAGGGGAATCATCAGTAATGATGGCAACCCCTTTATTAACCAAATAAATAAATAAATAAAGACAGCTCCACTTTTCCATGAGCTTTTTCCCATTCATTTCCTCCACATGAGAAAGTTTATGGATTTTTTTGCACCACGGGGCTGGAAGAAATAATTTTATGGACTCCACTTGGGTGTTATAAGGAGGATTCGGTTTATTGTTAAAGTTACCAAAAGAGGGGCCTAATTTATTTTTCTTTTCTTATTGCACGAACCACCCCCGTAACATACATACATTACGCCCTAAAAACAGCAGATAAAGGAGCCTGTTGATGTCGATGTCTGAATTACATTTTGCTTCTCTTGCTTGTAAAAACTTAAGAACTTTCTGCTAGCCGTGATAGGAATGTGAAGGTAAATGGCATGGAATTTCTCTCTCAAAATAGCATGAAACAATGTTGAATAGAGCTCACATAGCACCATCCCCCCCCCAACATTAATGCTACATACAGAAAACACCATCACCATAGGTATTTAGACTTTGTTGTATATACATTTTTGCACCCATGCCCCCGTCGTCCTGCTCATCCTTAATTCACCTACTTGACTATTAAATTCCTCAAGTGCCATGGAAAAGGGGTGGTGGAGCCTTACGTGGAGCACCAAACACTCCCTGAAGAATAGAAGAGAATGCGAATGAGGTGCTAAAGGGTTGGAAAATGGAGGTGGGGAAGGGAGGGAGATGATGTATATATTCGGAAAAGCATCATTCCAAGGTGATACAAGATTAAAATGTTGCATGGAGAAACATTTTCAGCTCAAACTGATGATTTTGACGCAATTTCCGATGAAATGTGCGAACTCTTGGGAAAATTGGTTGCAATATTTGCTGGGGATATGTATGTGCTGCCAAGGGGTTTACTACATTTTCCCACAAGCTGAGAACATAAACGTGTCATTTCTATATATGATTTTTGTACAAATCTTTTCTATATTTTCAAGAATGTGCATGAAAGCTTTGTCAAGTTTTGTTAGATTTCTTTTTATACATTTATGGAGTATTAATAGTAAAAAGAAAATAGTGAAGTTTATGGTTTTATTTGCTCAATAATTTCAATTCAAACCCATAGAATAAACATTTTGAATGAAAATAAAATTGCTTAAAGATTTATCAATAATTGAGCTATTATTGTTTCAATCAGATTGATCAGTATTATGCGGACCTACATTGACTAAATATTGAGCAAATTTTGTGTACTGGGAAAGCTTAAATCCAACAAAGGTACTACCTAGCTCACCTAACTTCTAAACTCATATTGAAAGTCATTCAATTCAAATTAATTCAACAGAATTTAGTAAAATATTAAACAAACACGTTACACGACGTCACTTTCTAACACTTTGTAAGTTCAGTATTATTTTGCATTTTTTATTCCAATGCGCTTGATCCCTCGGTGGGAATCGCCCTTTTGCCATCGCATTTGAATGTTCCCAATGGAAGAAATTCAATTTATAATGTCCCTTTGGAGAATTTTATATATTTTATTGTCAGCATGAAGTACCGCAGTACTGAAGGTTTTTCCTTTATGCGCTCTCTTGGCGTCTGCGGCCTCGAAAGTCGAGACATATACGAAGCTCAAGAGGCGGGCTGACAATCATGAATAAATGTAGCTCCTAATGGAAACTTGTAGCACTTTTCTTCACCACCCACACTCCATTTCTGTGAAGCCACCCAAAAATTATTCCACAAACCCCAAACACAATGTATGGCGGAATATTTCTTCGCTACACACAGAATCCGGATACATTTTATGCGCAAAAGGGTTGATCTGATTTGCATATCTGGCGCTGATGAAAGTGGCGAGTTTCTCGATAGAGATGGGAGCCAACATGAATAAATTTTCTCATACAATGAATTTTGGGAGTCAAAGTATTAAGGATATTCGCAAGATGAACTGCGGAAGGATGGCCACCCATTTAGATTAACACTCTAATCAGTCTTCTGCCCGTTTTCTTCAAATGTCTCAAGAAAAAAAGAAGCAAGAGATAATGCCCGCTACGGTTTTCTCAGTCTCCATTCTCCCTCTGAAATTTAGGAGCTTCTGTAGGTTTTGTGTGATTCATGGGCTCTTGAATACCATTGGAGTACCCATAAGAAATTTCCCTCGTTCTTCATTCCCCATTAGATGCTTCCTTTGTCCACGCAACAAAAAGTTATTTTGCGCCAAGAGGCAAAATTTGATGCACTACCCACGAAATATTTGCTCTCTAAAACCCAAATTAATCTCCCTGCTTGTAACAAACTTTCGGCAGTGAATCCTCAGCCATCTTCTTTTTTTTTTCTTAGGGACAATCTACCCTGCAGATGGATTCTGTCGGCCGTGAAAATTAATGAAGAAGACACGCGGAAGAAATTGCTATAAAAATGATCCCTAATCTGACAAAAGAAACCAAACGGTGCTTGATCTGTTTCCCATCAAAACTCATCTCAAATGGTAGTTTTAGTTTAATAGTCCATAAAATTGAACTTCCTTCCTTTCTCATTCTTTTTTCCTCCCTTCTTTTCCCTCCTTCGTCCCTTTTTGCGAGAAAATATGTGCAATTTTTCTTTTTGGAACATTTTCTTCTCTCAAGAATATTTTCTTCGGAACATTTTCTTCCTGCAAAATTTCTCACTGCGCAAAATTAAGCTTTTTCGTATTCGACAGAAAAAGTTTGAGGTCTTTTGATCATGATTCACATGGGAAAAGGGGAAGAGAAAAAAAATAAACGGAAATTTGCCAGGAAGCACCAAACTTGCTTCTATAAGAATGCATAAAATAGGTATACTCGGGCGGGAATATATTTTTTTTTACTTGAATAGGAGCCAAGGGGATATTCATGAAGTGGAGAGAATTTATTCAGTTTTATTTTAACTTTTTTCTTGTCAGTGTCACATAAAGAAAGAGAGTTTCATATTTTTTATTGAAAAGATTTAAAAAAAAAACTCGTGTTCCAGAATGATCCTTAAATAAATAATTAAGACGTTTTGAATTAAAAAAAATCATTAACATTTAACATTTTTCTTAAAATATTGACGTTAATTTCAACATTTAATTTTTAATTGAACAATTTGAAAAAATAAAACGTACGATGTTTATTTAAAAATTTGAAAGCTTTTAAAGCTCGATGATTTTTAAAAGTTTGACACTTTATTCCTAACGTGTGACATTTCTCTTAAATGTTTGACGTTTATCTTGCGCTTGACGTTTATTCAAACAACGACGGTAAAAGCTGAAATACCTATTTTTATGGTTCCTAGATACTAAAACATTATTTCTAACTACGTTACTGATGTACAAAAAATTCACTGATGCTTATCCTTTTTATTTATAGATTAAAAAACTTTCACACCATAAAAATACCTCTTTATATAGCCGAATGAATTTCACAAGTGAGTTTATTTTCAAGTAGCTATGTAGGGAAATTCACCGTAATGTGTAATCCGAAATTGCACTTAAATATTTAATTTAAGCTGAAGAGATTTTCAATTAAATATTTTATGGTTTAGAGACGAAATGCTGAGTCAGATTGAAAAGAGCAATCATTCCGGGGTATAAAGTCCATGGAATTTACTTGAATTTCGTACAGCTCTTATGCTTGATTTTAACTCCAAAATGCACCTCTCAGTGAAATTGAGTAACCTCAAAATTATCTCAACAAAAGCTCTTCCACTAAAGAAAGAGCGCGCACGTCTTTACTTCCACAAAGTGGGTTCGGCTCCCATACGAGATTCCCCATAATTTTCTTCGATGTGAAGAGATGGTATCGCAGCTGGATTTTTTAAAGCAATTTCCCTACTTCAGGGTAGTGTTGAGCGGGGGCAGGGGGTGGATGTCAATTTTCTCTTTTCCCAAGGAGAATTTTACAAATAAGAAAAAAAATAATTTTTACGGCAATCTCCTTCCTATCTCTGAGAGGGTGGTATTATGGTGGTGTTCTAAGGATAAGTTTGGGGGATTTAAACAGGGGGGATTTATATTGATACTTTTTCCCCATCACCTCAACCAACATACATACATATATATTGGGGTAGATCCTGCCCCATAGCTATGGGGTCCTCTTTGTGAAATAAGCGAAATGGCATTTAATGGGATCTAATGCCATTATTATTTACAGAAATCGAGCAAAAATGCCCCCAAAATGGAAGTGGGAGAATTTTAATTCTTACCTAAATAATGGGGATTACGGATGTTATTCTCCTGCCTTTTCCTTTGTTACACTGTTTCGCACATTAAAGCCCTCTCAGGCGTTGTGAATTAAATAGAGCTTTTAAATGAGAATTTATTTAACATCATTTTCAAATTATACCGAAAATATATACAACCGAGTGGTGCTACATATTTTTCGTCTATTTTGGGGAAAAATAAAATGTTCTAAATTTAAATTATTGATTTTTTTTTCATGTTAAATATTTACAAAATTATTCCCTAAACTGGGATCTCTTTGAGCTTTCATCTAGGGGAGAAAAGAAAGTTTTTTTTTCTTAATTTTCGGAGTTTTCTCCACTGTTTTCCTGGCTTTGAAATACATATAAAAATCAATATGAAAGCCTTTTCCGGGTAGGGAAAAAGGACAGAATAGGGTATGAAGAATAATTGCCATAACCCTACACAATCGAATGCAAGTTAGGGTATTGAAAAGCTTAAGTTTTTTTTTCGTCATCCCATGGTTTTCAAACTTTCAATATCCGGAATATTCTTATATCAAAACTGGATTTGGATTGAAATTGGCTCAAAATTTGAATTACAAATCCACTATACTTTCACACTAGGGGGGGTATCCTTATGTATTTAAATCCTAAGGGTTTGTCGAAAGTACTCCCGCGCGCCATTCTTTTCCCCGCACAAATTCCTGGTTGTTTTCCATCTTCGTTCAATTCACTCCCGAAGAGATATGAAAATAATCATAACGCTATATAATTCAAGCAAAGTATAAGGGGTTGAAAGGAAATGAGAAAAATATACCGGAGAAAAGGGAGAAATTGACAGAGGAGGTGTCTGTGTGTGTACATTTTATCCATCATCAAAGGCCACACGAATGAAAAGCAGGGCAGGGAATCTATGGAAAATTTCGTGGTTGAGGGTGGGAGAGAATTTTTGAAATGGATGTGAGAGTGGAAATGGAATATAATGGAATGTATTTGGGAAGTATCATGGTTCTGGTGTAAATAAAGTCAAAAAAAAATAAATTTGTGTACAGCCTTTTTTTCTGTACCATTTTGGCCCTAGAGGAATTTTATTATATGGGGGGTCCTCTTTTACTCATCATTGATGCCTGAGCTTTTAACACTCGCCCAGATTAGAGACAACAGCACCAATGTCGCCAAATGGCACACAGGACTAAATGGCAGAGTTCACAGAGCGACTGTGCACAAGAAGTGACAATGGTTTGGGCTGTAAATGTTTTTGTGGTCCTTTTTCCTCCTTTTCCACCACTTTTTTTCAACCCCCAAAAATTCCACATTAAAGATATAACGGCACTCTGCCCAATGGCGCTTTATTTTTTGAAGCAAACACCGGAAATATTTTCCACTTATCGCCAAATAAATAATTTCTCCAATGAAATTTAGCCATACACCCGAATCCTACGTGAAATATCCCTCTGCAATCACCTGACATAAATCACGTGCATTTGAGAGCTCTGATAGCGAAATCGGAACATTCTGGGTAAATGGAATTGCGTCCGTGGCAGACCTCATTGCCAGCCAAAATAATTAAAAATTATGTCCACAGATAAAATGTCTGTGTAAATCCCCCAATACTCTGCGTGAATAATTACACATTAAAACCAATAAATATTTCCATAGACGGCTTTTATTTATGAGAAGTCAAATGCAAAAACCTTTAACTAGTATGTGGATTAATGTTTGCACATAGACCTTTGGTATATACCTACCTACTAAAAAATTATTTAAGTTTTTTTTTTAAATTACAAACTCTTTGAATATTGAAAATTAATTGAAGCTGTGATTTTGACATAAAATTGTAGGAAAATGTAATTGCACAAAGCTACCCATATCGTCATATTTTGGTTAAAATTTAATTACTTATCCTCTGGTAAAATTTTTAGATTGAAGTTTTTATTGTTAGTCAATGAAAACGTTCTGTTCGAATTTTATAGAGAGCTTTTATTTTATTAAAAAAAAATATTTGAATAAACGTTGAGCTTAGAGTACGCGAGGAACGTTAGAAAATAATAAATGTTAAATGTTAGCATAATCTGCCAATTTAAATATAATATGTATTGCATTTAAACTGGCTCGTTTTTTTATTTACCTTGATGCTTAACTAATTTTTTTAATCTGCTCTTAGTCATTTAAATTTAAATTTTAACATCATCTTGAATAGATTTCTGCCTAAATGGTTTGTTTAAATTAAGTAACTAATTAAATAATGTTCAAAAAAGAAGCATTTGTGAGATTTTAATGGTTATGTTGTTAGAATTATCGCAATAAAAAAAGAAATTTTAACCCCTTTGTATTGCTTTATGAATAGAATGAAAATCTAATATTCCATTTATTTATGTTACCTGTGAAAATAAAATCCTATTTCATAGGTGAAATGTGAATGGCTTTCAATGCGTATTCGTTGATTTAATGTTCTCGCAATGATGTAGGAAAAGGGCTATAAAGTACTGACCAGCAGTGGTCAAATTGCTTTATTTCCGGCCATTCATCTACCATTAGTACTCTCAACATCTCTACATCTTTCAGCCTTATCTTCTCTTTTACTTTTTATGGTTTATCCCATGTGGAGGAGGAAAAAGGAAGACAAAAACCATTACATTTTCCATTCCCATGGCTATACTCTTATCCTTGGCTGAGATTAAAAATATATAGTCAAGCTTAAAACATCATCTTTTCGGCGGGGGTTGTTTTTAATGGGAAAATATGTGACAATACTGTGTGAGTAATGTCACCAAACATTTCGCTTTCAGCGCACAATCTCCTTTTACGGTTGTCATATTCTGAATATTTGTACTACACGGTGCAACGAGCATATAATGTACTAATTCAGATAAATAGAGTTTTTAATGTATTTTTTTCTTCATGCACACAACACACTCCTGTTTGTTCGGAATCATGGGGATACTTGACTAGGATGTGGTATGAATAATAAAAGGAAAATCCTCCGTAGTTTCTAGCACTATCATCTCCATCATTCTTCCTCTCTTTTTTTCAGAGCCCCACTTTAGCCCCTCAGCTAACATCTCAATGTATGGTACTCAGGATACCTTCTCTTTCCGTAGGGGGAATAGGTACATGTGTGTGTGTGCATATGGAGCTCAAATATAGCTCAAACATAAAGCACAAAATATTCCCAAAGTATCCTCAGGGATAGTTTTTTTTTCTCGAGAACACCTTAGGGCATTTGCAAAATGACCCCAATGGTACAGATGATGATGAGGCTCAGGTTTTAACTTTTTATGTCTACTGCTACGTGAAAATTGGGACATTTGATGTTGATGATCTTTGAATATTGATCCAATCTCACTACTGATGATTGCTATATGGTTGTCAACTTAGAGATTTAGACTATTCCATAAGTAAAATACATTTTAAGATTGTACGATAGTTTGCCTCCTTTTTATAAAATACGAATAAAAGGTCAAATTTACTGAAATGTGAAGGAGTTTATTCATTTTGAAGCTCCTACTTTGAAAATAAATTTCGGGCATGGAAAATGTTGTAGATGAAAAAAATAAATAAAAAAAAAGTTATAACAATTTTCCATTTTTATTAAAAATTAACAAGAAAAATTATAAATTAATATTGTTAAATAAACACATAAACCACGCCCATATTTTATTTATTTATTTATTTATTTAAGTACTTTTTTGCATATATCAATTTCGTTTTTGACTTTTTAACTTTAAGTCAAAATCGTACTAAAAAGCTTATATTTAATTTTCTGAGACATAAAAAACTTAAACTAAACATAAACTTTTTTATTACTTAAATAATTTTTTTAACGAAAAATTTTAGGAAGAATTTGAAAATTTCAGTCCTTTGATTTTTTGTTTATTTTATTAACCATCTGAATGATAAAAAATAAACAGATCAGCATGTGTTAGTCCGACCAAAGTTTACAATTAAAACCCATTCGTAAGTTTTATATAATTAAAGGAATGTCAATAAAAAAAAGGAAAATGTCATTTAAAATAAAAAAGATCCTTCTGTGAAGATAAATGCAATGTCCTTTTCATTTGAAAGACAAAATAGGATAAAAGCTTTTGCACAAACTTGGCAAAGTTACAGAGGCAACGAATGTAAATAGCATGAGAAAAGTTTCCGGCCGTCCTTTAAAGTAATCTATGCTATATGTATGGTTACATACATAGCTGGAACTTTCTGGGAATTTAGCCAGAAAACAATTTGACGAATTCTGCAGACAAACTAATTAATAGTGTCTGGGTTGGTGTGGGGCTGTCGTACCGCATAAAACTCTCAAAATGCCAGTCATTCCCGCCCCCATCCCAAAATGCTAATAAGATGCCTTTTTCCATTGCAGTTAGCGTCGTGATGTCAACAGCCAAACGGCTGGTACTGTCTCTACGTGGTCGCAAGGATTCGCAAGGCACAACAGCTGGTGCATCCTCGTCAACGCGTCTCGTGTCCACGAACAGTTCGTCGCCCGGGCATGAACTGGATGAAATTGCCGTGGTGTCTGGAAGTGGTGGTGACTGTGGCAATGAATCTGTAGGATGTGCCTCCTTTGGAAGTCTAGGGCAAGCAAATGGGCCACGTCTTGTACCTGGTGAGTTCTCTTACTTCCAATGTATTTGTGATTTCTTTTTTATTTTTGGTCTGGTTTAGTTGAGTATATTAACGAGCAGGAGAGGAAGTTATATGTCCATTGCCCCGTAATATTCTCCTCTCGCAAATTGACAATTTTCTCTACGTGACAAAAATTGGAAATCATCTCTTCAACCGTATCGTCGCATCCTCCTCTAATCGATCCACAATTTTTTTTTCTCGAAAAATACTTCAAAAGAATTGAGCAATGTGGAAGTTTATATACGAGAAGGTGGCAAGAAGTTAAAGGAAGAAAAAAATCTCTGTGTGACATTTTTCCTCAAACAAATCATTGCGAAAGTTGAAGTAAATGCGAAGAGGTTTTGCCATTTCAATCATTCTTTGCCATACCATGCCGTTTAAGTTGTGTTAGAACATTCCCAAGGTGAAGTTTTCCCCCAAGGATACCCCCCTCTTGGTACACCCCATGAAGCCCTATTGTTCTGTGGGAGGCATTTGACGTGAATTTGTGGCATATAGGGTGACACCTGAAAAACTGTTTGACGCCAGACAACAAAGTTTCGGTCAAAGCTTCTGTTTTTGCAAGCGGGGGATGGGGGTGGGAAAACCACAATTTTTTCCATCTCTCCACCCCCAAAATTACTGGGAGAAGCTCTCAGTGGATTTTACCCAACATCATCATTACCAATGGCATTGTGTGCCCAAGCCACGTAGCCAGATTGAGGGTGGTTTTCTATAAGTGGACCCCTCTGTAATTCGGTATATTTAGTTTGTGGAAAGTTTTCATGAGAAATATTTTGGACAAATTGAAACCCAAAACATTTCTTTTAGGGCCTAAATTATCCGACTGAGGTTTATGTTGCCAAGATTTATTTTTGGGATGGAAAGGAAAATTGGGGAAAATCTTTAATTTTTGTTACTTTAAAAGCTGCAAAAGCATCAAAAGCTCTTTATTTGAACGTAAGTTTTCGTATAATTAAATAAAAAGGTCGATTTGGCCAAAAAAAAAAAGATTTTTTATTGGAGAATTGTAGAGAAAGAGAACCAATACGAGTTCTATATTAGTCTTCACAACACTCCTTTGTTTTAGTCTCTAATAATTTTAATTAAATGCTAATAGTTCTCGTGTAATCATTTGAATATTGTAAACACATTGACGTATGGTGTGAGATTGATCTAAATTGAGATTTCTATTCAAATCAATACCTCCATACAATATATCCATAATATGTATGTATATTGCACAAGACACTGATAGAGCTTTAGAAGAGCTTTTCATATGCATCTTTGAATTGATCTTTTGCGCATATTATATTGCTTGTATTCAAAATGAAAATTTACATAACGATGTAAATTCAAAAGGTACATATTACATTACAAATATTTGAAAAGAAAATTAATAACGAATAATGAATACCAGCTGCATATCTCAAAAACTAAGGCATTTTTTTCTGCGAAAACTATATATTTAATTCAAACTCTCTTTCCATTAGCTGTGCAAGCCTTTCTCTCATAGACCCCGCGGCAAAGTAGGTACCTACCATTTTATTAAGAGAGTTTTGAACGCAAGTATATATATCTTCCTCAAGAGATATTTCTCTTTTTGTATTTTGAAGTTTCCATAAAAGTTTTCCCAAAGAGAATTGAATTTTTCATTCATCCTTCTCCAGCAGATATGAAAGGCAAAAAATAAGTTTAATGAATTTGATGTTGTTTCAATTTTTCACAAATTTTCTGTTTTATGAAAGTTCATAAAAAATATCAAAGAAAATCCGGTTTAGCAGGAAAATTTAGTGAAATCTGAAGGTACAAGAAAAACGAAATTATGGTCGTTTTATTTGACCCATAAAAAGTTCAAATTAATGCATTGCAACCAGAGGAATTGTTGCAGTAACTAAAACACATTTCAATTTTGGTATAATTATTTGTTAATTTACAAACGTGAATTTACACAATATAGTGTTCAAATACACATGCAATTTAGGCAGTCAGAGATAGCACTATTATGTTAATATCTTTTGCAATCATAAATCTAAATTCTCAGTTTGAATTCTAATGAAACAAGCAAATGAAGTCAATTTATAATTTACATAATTCAGACAAAGAGCGTGAAGCTTATTTAAGATGAAGCTGATGAGATGCTTGTGTGCATAATTAAAGGCATCTTCTGATGCAAATATTTGACTGAGGATAAAAGGATCCAATTTACACGAACTCATTGGTCAGAAACTGAAGTTGCAGTTTGTGTCGACACACACCCAGACTACGAATTAACCATCGAAATCTCTCGAGAGCATAAAGGGTGGGATTTTACGACGGTCCCCGTAATTTATGGGGTTGGCGTCAAAGATATCTTGTGATGTGATGTATCAATGAGATTGCGAGTTAATTTGCACATAGTTCTTTGGCTTAAGGGTGGTTAGTTGGTGTTCCACTTCGTGGCCAACACCAAGTATTGTAATCGTCGGAAAAACCGACCACCTCAGATCGGGCTCAAACTTGGTATGAGCACGTTTTAGACATCCCACATTACGAAAATTATGGTGGAAAATTTTTGATCCGGCCGGCCGGCCTGCCGGCCTGCCGGCCTGCCGGCCGTCCTGCCGGTCGCCCAAACTTTGCCTTATAGTTCGAGAACGGTAACTGATAGAGACTTCCGGTTTGAAGTTTTCTATAGAAATGTGGGTGTAAAATTTCATTTTTTCGCATTTTCAAAATCCAAGATGGCCGCCGTCTGCCATTTTGAAATACCGTCAACCACTTCCCTTATAGCTAGAGGTCTGAAATTTTAGTATGTTGTAGGGCTCAGTGAGACGTTTTCATCAACAATTCATACTTGAAAATCGGTCAAGCGGTTTAGCAAATATGGCGGCCTAAAGCAAAAAGTGTTTTTTCGATATAACTCGAGAACGGCTTGACCGATTTTGACCATTTTGGTATCAAATGAAAGGTATTGAGAAGCCCTACAACAGTCTAGAACATTCCAAGTTTCAAAAACATCCGCAAGAGGCGCTAAAATCGAAAACAAAAATTGCCTAACTTTAAGGGGCCATATCTCCCAACATCTGTTATCGTTTTCCTTTAAATTTGGATATGTTGTAGCCTGACTCAATATCTTTCTTCAGTCCGAAAATGAAGAAAATCTATGTCGCCGTTTAGAAGATATAGCCATTTGAAAAATTCTTGAATTTGAAAAGTTCTAAGAACCATATCTCTTGAACTGCTTGTCCGATTTCGCTCAACTTGGTATCAAATTAAAGGTTTTGCAAAACTCTACAACTTTCTAGAACATCAAAAACTTCTTAAACCATTTCTTCAAGACGAAAAATGCCAAAAAATGTTCTTGTAAAACAAAAAATCTTCATTTTGTGTTCTGGAGGTGACCTTGAAAATTATTGAAATTTATCTCAATTTATAGCCTGTTTTAATACCTTTCCAAAACTAGTCAAAAAATTTCTGTAGGTCTTATAGAACCAGAGATATGACCATTTTTATCCACCAAATTGCCGAATTTCACAAAAAAATCAAAGTCTACTAATTCTGCTCACAAATCGCATTGCAACGCATAAACAAACTTCTACACGTTGTGGGACACCAACTCTTATAACTGGACGCGTTATGATTGACTTTTCGTGTGTAATCCTCCCTTAAGATAGTGAGCAGAGCAACACCATTCTTTGAGACTTTTAGTCATGTCGAGTTAAAGGGGTGACCAATTACTTGAAAATAAATCAATTTGCAAATATTAGAAATTTTATTGATTTTTTTCAATATAATTTTTAGCGATGAAACAGACAGTAAAATCATTTAGAAAAATTAATGCTTAACCAAAAGCTTTTTTTTTTTTTTTGATTTTTTGCTTTTTTTTACTCGAAAAATTATAACTTTACTTTAAATCAAAAAGAATAATTTGGGAGCTAAAGTTTCCAGTTAAAGAAAATGCTCCAAGATACTATAAACTAGAGAAATTATCCACCCCCTATGGAGAAGTAGCAGGGAGTAAAGAACAGAACAGAGTAAAGAATACATTGAGCTAAAAATGGATTAAATTCTTTGTGACATCATTCGCTAGAATTCATCGTGTAAGAGAACTTGGGGAACATGGCTTGTAAAGTTCTTGATTTATGCTATCTTGGAACATTTCCAAGTCACTCTGCGTGTCTTTAAATGTAAATGTTCTAGAGAAAAAGAGATATGTTCCTAAAATTCGATTTCTTTGTTTATTTCAACGGAAAAAAGAAAAATTATCTAAAAAAAACAATTGGTTTTTTTTTGTGAAGTATAATATTTGATAGTAATCGATTATCGATTATATAAATATAAACGGTATGTAAAACGTTAATAACGTTGTAACAAAATGAAAAGTCAATCATAACGCGTCCAGTTATAAGAGTTGGTGTCCCACAACGTGTAGAAGTTTGTTTATGCGTTGTAATACTATTTGTGAGCAATATTAGTAGGCAAAGTTTATTTTTTTTGTGAAATTCAGCAATTTGATGCATAAAAATGTTCATATCTCTAGTTCTATAACACCTACAGAAATTTCATGATTAGTTCTAGAAAGGTCTTGAAATAAGCTATAATTTGACATATATCTCAATGATTTTCAAGGTCACCTCTAGAACACAAAGTGGCGGATTTTTGTTTCACAAAAAGAGTTTTTCGCATTTTTCGTCTTGAAGGAATGGTTCTAGAGGTTTCTGATGTTCTAGAAAGTTGTAGATAATTGCAAAACCTTTAATTTGATACCAAATTGAGCAAAATCAGACAAGTAGTTCAGGAGATATGGCTCTTAGAACTTTTCAAATTCAAGAATTTTTCAAACTGCGATATCTTCTAAACGGCAACATAGAATTTCTTCATTTTCGGACTGGTGATAGATATTGAGTCAGGCTACAACATATCAAAATTTAAAGGAAATCTATAACAGATGTTCGGAGATATAGCCCTTTAAAGTTAGGCAATTTTTGTTTTTGTTTTTAGCGCCTCTTGCGGATGTTTTTGAAACTTGAAATGTTCTAAACAGTTGTAGGGCTTCTCAATACCTTTCATTTGATACCAAGATGATCAAAATCGGTCAAGCCGTTCTCGAGTTATATCGAAAAAACACTTTTTGCTTTAGGCCGCCATATTTGCTAAACCGCTTGACCGACTTTCAAGTATGATTTGTTTATGAAAACATCTCACTGAGCTCTACAACATACTAAAATTTCAGACCTCTAGCTTTAAGGGAACTGGTCGACGGTATTTCAAAATGGCGGACGGCGGCCATCTTGGATTTTGAAAATGCGAAAAAATGAAATTTTACACCCACATTTCTATAGAAAACTTCAAACCCGAAGTCTCTATCTATTACCGTTCTTGAGCTATAAGGCAAAGTTTGGCGCACCGGCAGGACGGCAGGACGGCAGGACGGCAGGACGGCAGGCCGGCCGGATCTAAAATTTTCCACCACCATTTTCGTAATGTGGGATGTCTAAAACGTGCTCATACCAAGTTTAAGCCCGATCTGAGGTGGTCGGTTTTTCCGACGATTACAATACTTGGTGTTGGCCACGAAGTGGAACACCAACTAATTTCGTATCACGTGAACTTGATTTTCTCATAGTGATATGTTTTTCTTTTCCTACATATATGTATTCAAAACAAGGCTGCGAATTAGATATAGAGAAAAATCTCCCAAGTTTTCTAGCACATCGGCATTTGCAAAAAACTTTTCCTTAATACTTTCAATTCACATAAAATGCTTTTTTTTCTAGAAAAGCTCTCTCACACTCGTTTTGCTTAATACCTTCCGTGTGAATGGATCAGAGGTGTGCTTCTGCTTGTGGCGTCTTTTTGCAAGCTTTAAATTTGAAATTCTATATAAATGAAAGTGCAAGAAGGTGAATTTTATCAGATAAGACATGCACACAGGCGGTAGCTAGCTCAGCAAATGCCATGAAATTAGGTGCATCTAAAATGTAGAACATTACATGGGGGAAAATACGCCTGGAGATGCTGGATGCGGAATGCAAGTAGTGGAATAATTTATTCTTCAATTTCAAAAACACCTTTACACAATTTTCCACCTTCAGAAACCAATTCCTCAGGCGTGTGTGTACCACGTCACGAGTGGTGATGAAAATTTCACACACAAACTGGGTCTGGACAGTAGAGGAAAATAATATCACAATTTTTCATTTGTTTTAACCTTCTACCCTCCAGATTCAATTTGAAATCTCTCTCATGTGCTTTCTCTGGGCATTCACCACATAAAAAAATAAGAAAGGAAAAAAGATAAGAAAATTCATGAATTCCATGACAATATCAGAAATTTCTTTATAAACAAATTTGTTTTTAGACTTTAGAACATATACAAAACATTTATTTACCATAAATTTTGCATGTTAAATAAACTTTAATAACTTTGCGACATGGAGTTCATTTGAGGTATGCGCTACTCAACAGATTTTCCTCATATTTATTCAATTAAATTCAAGTTGAGAAAATTCCTTTCAAATGCACGAAATTGTTATTTAATTTATTTTAATTGTTTATCTACCTGACATTATGCAATTATAAGAAAATTATTAGACATTTGTTTTCAATTTTGTTCCTCAATTCCGCTTTTTCCATTAGGTATTAGTACGCTCGGAAAATTCTCTTTGAATGCATAAAAACAACTTTTTTTTTTATTTTCATAAAAAGCAAATGAATTCGTTAAAAAAATAGAACTATTGACCTTTAAAGACAATTTAAAAAATAAATTTCCCGAAATTCCTTAAATTTATTTAGGTTAAAAATTTTAACATATTCATTTAATTTCTTTTAACCTTACCTATTGATATATTTTTGAGCTTTTCTGTGGTCGATATATATCTACATAGCTATTATTTAATTTAACAAAACTTTCTAAGTTTCTATTCCACATATAGTTCAAGACTTTTCCATAATGGTTTTGAGTTCTTCCTTATGGAAAACCATGTGTAAAGAATACTTCACAAAGTTTAATGTAGGAAAATTTCTATGCTAAAACACTAAAACATATAAACTCAGCATTAAATTATTTCATCTGCTATGCTTGGAAAATCCATTATCTATAAGTATTTGATTGCAAAGTGGAAAATTTCTTGTATATGTAGTTCTGTATAGGTAAAGAAGAAAAACCGATTCGTTCCATTCTTCGTACTTTATCCTTTTTTTTTTTACAATTACTTGAGATTTTCTCATGTGTTATGGATTTGCTGGTAGAGCAATGTGATTCATGCGAAATGTATGTTTGATATTTATAGCGCATACACAATGTAACACTTTCTTCTCTTTCGGGGTACTCGACCGTCGTTGGAATATGGGCTTCCTTTTTCTTGTATTCAGTTTCATTTCTTCTTTTATATTCGCATCATGGGACGATATATGTGTGCGATGGGTATGGCAGCTCTTGGGGTGGAAGAAGAGAGAACGTAAAGAGAAGTTTGAAATTCCTATACTTTCACCATAAACTTATGTAGTTGCAA